>NC_064640.1:395735145-396043062 GCF_023864345.2 Schistocerca serialis cubense
TATGTAACTGAGTTTTCTATGCAAGTGAGGCCAGCTTTTTCCTTCTTCATTGTAAGTGCATCTGATCTACCGAACGAGCCTTACTTGGTTAAGCAGTTACCTATACTGAAGTCGACATGTTGTTTTCAAATGTAGCTCAATCGAATCTAAGCATTCTAAAAGTACGGAACGAGGCGAACACTTTGATTTTTATAACCCATATTATTAATTCTGCTAGCTGTTCCTGGCTTAAGAATGTTATTTTAAGAGTACATTTTACATAAAAACTGCGTCTATCGGAGCAGTAACGCGACAGTAAACTAATGTTGCAGTATCGTGAGTCACATTATATTTCAACTGGAAAAGAGAAGGTTTTATTTTAATCTTCACTGACGGAAAAAAATCGCAACAGCAAAAACTAATTAATGTAGAGTAATGAAATTTCTGGAATACACTTGTCTAGGCAACGTACTTAACTGATTAACAGTGCAAGATTACAGTTATTATCAGCGCGAGATAAGCTATTGCAAATGTGAAATGCTGGTATATTGGTTGGTTGGTTGATTGATTTGAGGTAACGACCAAACAGCGAGGTCATCGATCCCATCGGATTAGGCAAGGGTGGGGAACGAAGTGGGCCGTGCCCTTTCAAAGTAACCATCCCGGCATTTCCCTGTAGCGATTTAGGGATACCACGGAAAACCTAAAGCAGAATGGCCGTACGCGGGTTTGAACCGTCGTCCTCCCGAATGCGTGTCCAGTGTGCTGACTACTGCGCCACCTCGCTCGGTGCTGGTACGTTAATGACCGGTGTAACCACCAGAATGTTGAATGCAGGCATGTAGAAAAAAAAATGTTCAAATGTGTGTGAAATCTTATGGGACCTAACTGCTAAGGTCATCAGTCCCTAATCTTACACACTACTTAACCTAAATTATCCTAAGGACAAACACACACATCTATGCCCGAGGGAGGACTCGAACCTCCGCTGGGACCAGACGCACAGTCCATGACTGCAGCGCCTTAGCCCTCTCGGCTAATCCCACGCGGCTCAGGCATGTAGACGTGCATGCATTGTGTTGTACAGGTGTCGGATGTCGGTTTGTGGTGTGAGTTCCACGCTTTCTGCACTTCATCGATCAACACAGGGACCGTTAATTCTGTTTGTGGATGAGGCTGCGATTGACGTCCAATAATGCCCAATATGTGTTCGAGAGGAGACAGATCTGGTGATGGAACAGGTCAAGGCAACATGTTGACTCTCTGTAGAGCATATTGGATTACAACAACGGTAACGGTAAGGGGGCGAGCGCCACCGTGTCAGAAACACGCCCTGGAATGCTGCTCATCAATGGCAGCACAGTAAGTGGAATCACCAGACTGACGTACAAGCTTTCAGTCGGCGTGCGTGGGATAGCCCCCAGAGTGCTCCTGCTGTCAAACGAAATCGCACCCCAGACGATAACTCCATTAGTAGGTCCAGTCTGTCCAGCATGCAGGGAGGTTGGGTGCAGGCTCTCAACTGCCCTCCTTCTAACCAGCAAACAGCCATCACTGGCACCGAAGCATAACCAGCTGTCATCAGAAAATACCACAGATCTCCACCCTGCCTTCCAATGAGCTCGCACTTGACACCACTAAAGTCACAAATGGCAATGGTTTGGGATCAGTGGAATGCACGCTACAGGGTGTCTGGCTCGGAGCTGTCCTTGAAGTAACCAATAAGTAACAGTTCGTTGTATCACTGTGGTGCCATCCGCTGCTCAGATTGCTGTTGCAGATGCAGTACGATGCGCCAGAGCCAAACGCCAAACACGATGGTCTTTGCTCTCGGTAGTGCCAGGTTGTCGTCCGGAGGCCGGTCTTCGTGCGACAGCACATTCTCGTCACCACCGCTGCCAGCAATCATGTACAGTAGTTACATTCCCGCCAAGTCTTTCTGTAATAACGCAGAATGAACATCCAACTTCTCGTAGCCCTATTATACGACCTCGTTCAAACTCAATCAGCTGTTGATAATGGCGTCTTTGCCGCCTTAAAGGCATTCTTCACTAACATCAACTCACCACGTACAACCTCAAAGGTATCTGACACTCACAACTTTTACAGCGTGTATCTACTGCAAACCTGATTTGCATCATCATAGTGACGTTACTAGTGCCACTCTTATGCGACTGGCGTGAAAATTGAACAGACACCATCTTTCAAATGTAGAAGCACACCTACCAACTTTCATTTATGTCGCACGACTCCTTCTCGGTGTTGTGATTTTTTAAGGTCACTTCCTTATCTATTCGTCTTGCAGTTTCCAAGTCGAGAAAAATTCAGGACCCGGTGGGAAGAGAGGAATTGGAAAGCAAGTGTCATGAACATCAAAGGTCACTCGACGCAAGGCATATATTCATTGTTTTTTTTTCTTCCTTTGTTTTTACGAAACGTTAGCTTTGATGCATTCCCAATGACATTCCAGGGTCACTGGTAGTTACTTTGTTCTACGTACGCAAGTGATTTTCACAAGCGCAGTGGTGTAACTGCAACGCAGAATATTTCTCGATCAGGGTGCGTGGAGAGTTTGTTTCCGCTTGATTTTTCCGGGAGAACAGAATGTAGATTAGAGTTTAAAGTCCCGTCGAAGACAAAGTCGTTGGAGATGTAACACAGGCAGGAACTGTAGAAGTGACAGCAAGTGGCCTCATTATTATAATCGTGCCAACACTCATCTAAACCGATTTAAGGAAGCCACTGAAAATTGAAAGCTCTAATGGGCGGACCGCTCTTTCCGAATACCAGTCCAATGACTTAAGCAATGTACTTGCTTCTTGGTCTGTCTTCTGTACGTGATTATCGTAGAAACAATGCCAAACGCACACGATAGTAAACTGAATGTGCATTCCTTGTGATAAACTACCAAAAATCAAATACCAGTTTGAAAGCATGCTGTAAAATGAGCTGCATTTGCTGTTCCGAGACCAAACGATACTGTGATACAGCACAAAACTTACGAATGGGCTCGATACCCATGTATAGTCGAAAATACTGTACACACTATGTGATCAAAAGTATCCGGACATCCCCAAAAACATACGTTTTTCATATTAGGTGCATTTTGTTGCCACCTACTGCCAGGTACTTCATATCAGTGACCTCAGTAGTCATTAGACATCGTGAGAGGGCAGAATGGGACGCTCCGCGGAACTCACGGACTTCGAACGTGGTCAGGTGATTGGGTGTCACTTATGCCGTACATCTGTACGCGAGATTTGCACACTCCTAGACATTTCCGATGTGATAGTGAAGTGGAAACGTTAAGCACAAAAGCGTAAATGCCGACCTTGTCTGTTGACTGACAGAGACCGTCGACAGTTGAAGAGAGTCGTAATGTGTAATAGGCAGACATCTATCCAGACCATCACACAGGAATTACAAACTGCATCAGGATTCACTGCAAGTATTATGACAGTTAGGCAGGAGGTGAAAAAACTTGGATTTCACGTTCGAGCGGCTGCTCATAAGCCACACATCACGCCGGTAAATGCCAAACGACGCCTCGCTTGGTGTAAGGAGCGTAAACATTGAACGATTGAACAGTGGATTGAACAGTGGAAAAACGTTGTGTGGAGTGACGAATCACGCTACACAATGTGGGGATCCGATTCAACACGATCGAGCACCTGTTCATAATGCACGGACTGTGGCGTAGTCGTTACACGACAGTAACGTCCCTGTAATGGACTGGCCTGCACAGAGTCCTGATCTGAATGCTATAGAACACCTTTAAGGAGTTTTGAAACGCCGAATTCGTGCCAGGCCTCACCGACCTATATCGATACCTCTCCTCAGAGCAGCACTCGGTGAAGAATGGGCTGCCATTCCCTAAGAAACCTTCCAGCACCTGATTGAACGTATGCCTGAGAGAGTGGAAGCTGTCATCAAGACTAAGGTTGGGCCAACACCATATTCAATTCCAGCATTACCAATGGAGGGCGCCACGAACTTGTATGTCATTTGCAGCCAGGTGTCCGGATACTTTTGATCATATAGAGTATAAACCAAAACTTAGTTCATTTGATTCGCTTCCTTGAGCTTGTGGAACGCGATCGCCACTTTACTGTTGCTTACTGTTGCCGAGATTGTTAGTAATTGCCCATGCAATTTTATCGGATACACTAAAATGCAGTAAAATGTTGGGAAGATGGATTCCACAACCTCTCACCGAGGCCCAAAAGACCGTGCGGAAAGACGCCTGTCAGTGACTTCTGAATCTTCAAGAAGACGTAGAGGCTTTTCTGCGTCATGTCGTGACCTACGATGAAACATGTGTCCATCACTGTACGTCAAAGAACAAGAGTACGAGTTATGTAGTAGTGTGAAGTGGAATTGGGACACTGATCAAGTTGGAGACTTCACTGCCAGCCGAGGAAGTTCAGGTAAATGTGCTTTCGGACTCTTAAGGAGTGTGGTGATAGGCAACGTGTATTGGCGAAGTCTACTGCTGCAAGCTACTGGATGATGAGAAGGCACCAAATGCCTCCCGCAGCCGAATAGTGTTGTCCTCCTCCTGCAGGTATACTTGTATAAGCTGTTCTATCTCGAGCTCACTAACTATATTGGCAACGTCCTGAACCCCCCCCCCCCCCTTCTTCTCCATCCTCTCCCAGACCTTGCCCCTATGTGACTACGTCGTGTTTGGTCCACTGAAGAACGCATTAGGAAGGGAACGTATTAGGAACGGAACATTTCGAAGACGATTCTGCGGTCGAACAGTACGTGCACAGTTGGCTACTATTGCAACCAACTCCTTTCTTCCATAAAGGAATTCAGTCTAATGGAGAAAATGTATTTCGGTTGACAGAAGCTATGCAGAAAAATAAGACACTCTCTTTGCATTGGTATTTATCATCAATAAAGTTATGTTACGATATTCTGGCTTGTATTTGAATGACTCTTGTAAAACTTCCTCGCACGAGAATATCTCCACCACCTGTCTGAATAGTGCACTGTTAACAAAATGGTTCAAATTGCTCTGAGCACTATGGGACTCAACATCTTAGGTCATAAGTCCCCTAGAACTTAGAACTACTTAAACCTAACTAACCTAAGGACATCACACACACCCATGCCCGAGGCAGGATTCGAACCTGCGACCGTAGCAGCCTCGCGGTTCCGGACTGCAGCGCCAGAACCGCACGGCCACCGCGGCCGGCAGTGCACTGTTACGAAGTGGGAGGCATCGACTAATGTGCTTTTCAACGGACATGTACCTCGCCATCGGCGCACACCAATGCCTATCCCAATTTACCAGCCCAGGCAACTTTTTCCATGCTTGGAGTGCGTAATGGTGCAGTGGCAGTGATACTGCCCATCTATTAATCTCAGTGCCCTGTCGTGTAGCGAGCAAAAGTACAGTGCATGAGGAGGTGGCATCTGAACCGTACAATGAGAAGAATGTTTTGGATGTTATGGCTCCTTGCAGGTTTGTGTAGTCCAGCGCTGAATTGGCGAATGGGTTGTCTGGTTAATGTCTGAGTCTAGAGCAGTCGACTGCGACCGCTGTCATCGACAAGTTGAGTCTGGTTGCCGCTTTCTCCTGGCATCGAGGTATTCACAGTACAGCCTTGTCACGATGGCACATGAAAGGCCAAGTGTTGGACACCCTCGCTGGGAGGATTCCTTTCAAAAAAGCTTCACCCTTTCCCAATTATAGTTTAAGCTCAAGTACCAAAACCGAAAGTTTATACACTACTGGCTATTAAAATTGCTACACCAAGAAGAAATGAAGATGATAAACGGGTCTTCATTGGACAAATATACTAAAACTGACATGTGATTACATTATCACGCAATTTGGGTGGAGAGATCCTGAGAAATCAGTACCCAGAACAACCACCACTGGCCGTAATAACGGCCTTGATACGCCTGGGCATTGAGTCAAACAGAGCTTGGATGGCGTGTACAGGTACAGCTGCCCATGCAGCTTCAACACGATACCACAGATCATCATGAGTAGTGACTGGTGTATTGTGACGAGCCAGCTGCTCGGCCACCATTGACCAGACGTTTTCAGTTGGTGACACATCTCGAGAATGTGCTGGCCAGGGCAGCAGTCCAACAGGACCTGCAACATGCTATCATGCATTATCCTGCTGAAATGTAGGTTTTTGCATGGGTCGAATGAAGGGTAGAGCCACGGGTCGTAACACATCTGAAATCTAACGTCCACTGTTCAAAGTGCCATCAATGCGAACAAGAGGTGACCGAGACGTGTAACCAATGGCATCCCATACCATCACGCCGGGTGATACGCCAGTATGGCGATGACGAATACACGCTTCCAACGTGCGTTCACCGCGATGTCGCCAAACACGGATGCGACCATCATGATGCTGTAAACAGAACCTGGATATCCGAAAAATGAGGTTTTGCCATTCGTGCACCCAGGTTCGTCGTTGAGTACACCATCGCAGGCGCTCTTGTCTGTGATGCAGCGTCGAGGGTAACCGCAGCCATGGTCTCCGAGCTGATAGTCCATGCTAGGCGCTACAGTCTGGAACCGCGCGACCGCTACTGTCGCAGGTTCGAATCCTGCCTCGGGCATGAATGTGAGTGATATCCTTAGGTTAGTTAGGTTTAAGTAGTTCTAAGTCCAAGGGGACTGATGACCTCAGAAGTTAGGTCCCATAGTGCTCAGAGCCATTTGAACCATTTGCTGCTGCAAACGTCGTCGAACTGTTCGTGCAGATGGTTGTTGTCTTGCAAACGTCCCCATCTGTTGACTCAGGGATCGAGATGTGGCTGCACGATCCGTTACAGCCATGCGGATAAGATGCCTGTCATCTCGACTGCTAGTGATACGAGGCCGTTGGCATCCAGCACGGCGTTCCGTATTACCCTCCTGAACCCACCTATTCCGTATTCTGATAACAGTCATTGAATCTCGACCAACGCGAGCAGCAATGACGCGATACGATAAACCGCAATCGCGATAGGCTACAATCCGACCTTTACCAAAGTCGGAAACGTGATGGTACGCATTTGTCCTCCTTACACGAGGCATCACAACAACGTTTCACCAGGCAACGGCCGTCAACTGCTGTTTGTGTATGAGAAATCGGTTGGAAACGTTCCTCGTGTCAGCACGTTCTAGGTGTCGCCACCGGCGCCAACCTTGTGTGAATGCTCTGAAAAGCTAATCATTTGCATATCACAGCATCTTCTTCCAGTCGATTAAATTTCGCGTCTGTAGCAAGTCATCTTCGTGGTGTAGCAATTTTAATGGCCAGTAGTGTATTTAGCAGACATGTATATATTTAACATTAGGTACACAATGAACATAAGACCTTAAAGAGTGACAGAACAACAAAGGTCATACCCACCTACAAGAAGGGTGTCAGAAGTGATCCACTTTTGACGACGTATTCAGCCGGCCCAATCAGTCGTATTCGGAGGAAGACGACGTTAGCAGCGCTGCACAAGCAGGCTCTGTGGCAGCGTAGCCCCTGGCAGACCGAGCCCAATGTACACGAGCAGAAGCACAAACTTTAGACTCCCTCTGACGAAAACAGAGTTCATACAAAGTTTAAGAACAACAATTTAATTACTGATTTTAGCAGGATGTCTCATGTATGAATGTTATTTGCATTTATACAAATGGATTTTTAGTTTTAAATTAATGTTATTATATGTTTAGACAATATTTTTCTGACATTTTAATATCGCACGATGAACCATCTGTGCGAGGCAGAGTGGTATTAGTAACATGTTGGATAACACTGAATTTTGTACAAGCTGACTACGGTGCTCTTTCCCTTATTTTACAGTTTTTGACTGTTTTCGCTTTACATAACTTAAATAGATACTTAATGAAGTTTTATTTACGTAATTATCCGAAGAAAATAATTAAATGATCGAAACCATGGCGAGCCAAAGATTGGGTTTTATTAGCAGAACACTAAGATGATGGAATAAATCTATTAAAGAGACTGTATAGTCTAAGTTTGCCCATTCTCTTGTGGAGTTTTGCTGCGCGCAATGGGATTCTTACCAGATAGCACCGACGGAGGACACTGAAGAAGCTGAAGCCTGTATTTACTGTAATTCTAAAGAAATATAAAATCAGAATTCATAATTTTATTTAATACTGGATGAGCTGTTGTTGAATTACTAGCAAATTATTTTATTTCAAAACTGGTACAAAGTCAGTAAAATGCATAAAATGTTCAGAGGAGTTGCATGTCCCGACAGTATTATAGAGGAGAAGTACATTAAGATACTGAGAAGTCCCAAAAGAGTCATACAGCTAATATTTTTGCTTCTGGTGATAGTTATAACAACAGTTTTTTTCATTAACACACAAAAAATATTACTCTTTGAACACTCTGGATGGAGTCCAGATTCCACCTGTGTAGATGAACGAAGTCCACATCTGCCTCTTGAAATGTCAAATGGTGGTCAGTATGATCCTGCCTGCAGAACACGTACGTTCCATTTAGTGAGTCCATAGATGAGATGCGTATCGGCCGATTTTTCATCAGTAATCATATCAATACTGTTGTGTATCGCTGTTAACGTACAACTAACACTGTCTGAGAAACTAACTCGAGATTGGATCGAGAAGTACTGAATGTAAGCTTGAGGACCAAGAGTAAAGTAGGCCTTGCTGTTGGCAACAGCAAGTATCGTGACTGAACGGAAAAAGTTTGTTTCCAAACAAGACATACAGTGCATACTGTCAACATTTTCACTGTTTCGAACATATTTTCAATGCAATACCGACACAAGGGGTAAGGAATCAAACAAAATGTAACTGATATGTAACGAACCACCGGAGGCCACTAATCCCTTACACCAAATAACTCGGGAATTTTGTCGGTGGATTTCTGATTCACCATGTACACACGCAAAACGGGCTTTTCGTTAGAATGACAATGTATCTTATGTATATGTACCATATGCTATTCCATGGATGTAAACCGTTATTTATTTTTAAATGTGCTTTGTCGGCTAGAAGATATCGATTATTAAAATCCATCTTTGTAATTCAGTTTTAATGTTTCCCATCGTATTTTCTGAAGACCTGGTCGTGGGTAACAAAAAAAATGTACATTAAAGTTCTTGTCGAGTATATCCAGTCCGCTTCATCAGTACACTCGCGGCCGGTACTGTTATAGTTGGCCGTAGCACACGACGTGAGGACGGGCCAGGGCGGCCAAGTCGAAATCGTGCATTTCTACCTGCCAGGCAGTCATGGAGTTTAGCCAGTGTACGGGGGAGGGGGATTAGTGGACCCTTCCTCGACCTTTTATGGGTGAAAATTTAAAAAAAAAAAAAAATTGGTTCAAGTGGCTCTGAGCACTATGGGACTTAACTTCTGAGGCCATCAGTCCCCTAGAGCTTAGAACTACTTAAACCTAACTAACCTAAGGACATTACACAGCCGGCCGTAGTGGCCGTGCGGTTCTAGGCGTTACAGTCTGGAACCGAGCGACCGCTACGGTCGCAGGTTCGAATCCTGCCTCGGGCATGGATGTGTGTGATGTCCTTAGGTTAGTTAGGTTTAATTAGTTCTAAGTTCTAGGCGACTGATGACCTCAGCAGTTAAGTCGCATAGTGCTCAGAGCCATTTGAACCATTTTTGACATCACACACATCCATACCCGAGGCAGGATTCGAACGTGCGTCCGTAGCGGTCGCGCGGTTCCAGACTGTAGCGCCTAGAACCACTCCGCCACTCCGGCCGGCTTGCAAATTTACTGGATGCAGATTTCACTTGGCGCAGATTTCACTGGGTGTAGTTTACAGGACACCCTCATTTAGCTGCACTCTTCTAATTTCCGTTGAAGTCTCTTCCACTCGTTTCCAGGAATGTTCGTGCAACTTGCAAAAATCCCGCGAAATGTATTCTCATCAAAGTGTTGAAAATCAAAACCCCAGTTGTATACATCATCCTTCTTCTTCTCTTTTTTTTCCTGGTCTTCATTTCATATCTTCACGGGGCGGCACGTTAACTTTGTATTGAGCAGATACAAAGCGTGGCCGGATTCCTCGCTATCGCCAGTTGTATATCTCATCAATATATTACATTTTCCACTTCGCCGTCCGTCGTTTACATAGAATTCATTACAACAGCCTACATTTGAAGGATAACATATTTTCAGTTGAAACAACTTTTGCTATCACCTCTCCATCTTTGAACTGCTCACACTTACCTGTATTTCAGAAGTAGCCCTTTTCAGATGGGCGCTAGGCAAAGTTCGTGCCACATCAAAGAAAAGGGAAACAAATTACTGAATACAATACTAATTATTTAAATTTACAGGTTTCCAGTTTAATCGTTGATTTAGGGCAGTAAGTTTCAGTTTATTGTTGTATAACAAGGACATTTGGTTGAAGTTCCACCTGTTCCCATTTCTCAGTTACGTCATTGTAATGACTTAACCGTTATTCCAAATTTAAATATTATAACTGAAAAAATTTTAATTAAATATTTAATGATAATAAACAGATTTCTTCATTATTGTTGTTTAAAAAATAACGAAAATGGTAATTTTTCTCTTTATAATTACTTTACAGAATATTGTTTCATTCATAAAATTAAAAATGTTCAGGTTTTATAGCAGTGAAAGTTAATTACATGTAACTGTGTTTGGAATATGATACCAAACGTAAGTCTCTCACGTGACTCACAGTTCCACTAGCTTCAATCTCAGGAATATGTCGTTAGAACAGCGATACCTTTAGTGACTTATATCTCGATACACTTAATAGTGTTATATCCTCAAAACGAGATATAGGATGGAGACAGTGGAACTGTTCCACAATCTCCTGCTAATGTCAGTGTACTACAAGGTCAGCGTAGTCTTCCATGTAACGGTTCCCATTTACATTCCGCCAGCATCTCTCTAACTCTTCCGTATGGGCTACACTGAGGTGAAAAAAATCCTGTGATGCCTCTTAATATCATGTCGGACCTCCTTTAGCCCAGGGTAGTGCAGTAGCTAGATGTGACATGGACTCAACAAGTCGTTGTAAGTCCCCTGCAGAAATACTGAGCCATGCTGCCTCTATAGCCGTCCATAATTGCAAAAGTGTGCCGATGAAGGATTTTGTGCATGAACTGACATCTCGATTATGTCCCATAAATGTTCGATGGGATTCATATCAGGCGATCTGGATGGCCAAGTCATTCACTCGAACTGTCCAGAATGTTCTGCAAACAAGTTGCGAACAACTGTGGCCCAGTGACAATCCCATCGTTGTTTGGGAACGTGAAGTCCAAAAAGAGCTGCAATGGCCAAACATAACGACTTCCAGTCAATAATCGGTTCAGCTGGGCCAGAGTAACCAGTCGATTCCATATGAACACAGCCCACACCATTATGAAGCCACCACCCAGCTTGCACGGTGTCTTGTTGACAACTTGGGTCCATGGCTCCGTGGCGTTTGCGCCTCAGTCGAACTTTACCCTTAGCTCTTACCAACTGAAATCAGTATTCATTTGACCAGGCCACGATCTTCCAGTCGTATAGGATCCAACCGATATGGTCACAAGCCCATGAGAGGCGCTGCAAACGATGTGATGTTAGCCTAGACACTCGCGAAATAGCCCATTAACACCAAATTTCGCAGCTCTGTCCTAACTAAAACGTTCGCCGTATGCCCCACATTGATTTCTGCGGTTATTTCACGCAGTATTGCTTGTCTGTTGGTACTGACAACTCTGGGCAAACGCCGCTGTTCTCGGTCGTTAAGAGAAGGCCATCAGCCACGGCGTTGTCCGTGGTGAGAAGAAATGTCTGAAATTTGGTATTCTCGGCACAGTGGATATCGGAATATTGAATTCACTAACGATTTCCGAAATGAAACGTCCCATGCGTCTAGCTCTATCTGCGTTTCCGCTTTCGAAGTCTGTTAATTCCCGTCGTGCAGCCATAATCACGTCGGAAACCTTTTCACTTGAGTCACTTGAGTACAAATGATGTCTCCGCGAATGCACTGTTCTTTAAGACCTTGTGTACACGATACAACCGCCATTTGTATGTGTGCATATCGCTAGCCCATGACCTTCGTCACCTCAGAGTATACTGACATGTTACGATCCGAACAGCTGGTCTCCGAATTCCATCGGCGTCTTTCATCAGTCAAATGAGGCTAGAACCCCAAGCTCTACAGCAATATTCTAGAACTCTTCGTAACGGTATCTCATATACAGTTCTCACAATAGCAGCACTGCATTCCCTTAAAATCCTCCCAACGTATCATCTTCCATTCTACTGATTTCATCTGTCATTCCCATAAATATGACTTCTGGGAATTAACGTTAGGTATTCAAACAGTGTGACAAGCTATAGAAATTCACTCCTAATGTAATTTCATATTATCGCGGTTACAAAATTGGTCGAAAGCATAACGGCAAAAATTTGAGCACATTCTCTTGCACTTCTATTTCCGAGAAAAAATTGTACGCAATAACAGACATTTCATTGCAGTAAAACTAGATGATGGGCCATATGTAAGGAAGAATATACAGATAATAAAGAATTTCGTTGAAGGACCGTTTTCCACAGCTATTAGATAAATATTCGTTTATAAGCGAAATGCCTTTTTATTTCGTTTCAGATGGTCACAGGTTGAAAGACGAACTTGCACTTCATTTACGGAAATGTGACACAAATTCATATAGAAATTATTTCATTTTCTTGCTTTTTCAAGTCTTTTTCTGCGTGTACTACGCTATGTAAACACTTCATTGGTGGTGTGGCACTGGATTAAGACATTTAACACAAGAATTGTACTAGTTTTGATAGCAGAACTCTTTCTTTATTTGGTACCCATTATTTTATTTGTGAATAGAAATGTTGCCGCCATTTGGCGGGTAGGTTTTGTTCTCCCTCTTCATCCCTGTGTGTGTGTGTGTGTGTGTGTGTGTGTGTGTGTGTGTGTGTGTGTGTGTGTGTGTGTGTGTGTGCATGCACGCGAGTGTATGTGTTTTGCCGTGATTTTTTTAAATTCGTTCAGTTTTCCATCTATTAACTTTATGTTACCATAGTGGGTAAGTTGCTATACGAGAAATGGTGCCCAAGAGGGGGGAGAAGGGGTGTGCAGAGCAACATGTAACTAGAATAAGTGACAGAGAACACGTAAGTGGGGCGTGGTAAGGAGTTAAGGCAGCGATTAGGAGGGGGAATTGTGTGCTAGTACATTGATGATCACCTTTTCGGAAGTTATGCTTCTGTTTTTTTAATATTAATGTTAACAGGTAGTTGTTTACTTTGTTCACTTTCCCATTTATAAGCATACCGAGTGGTAAGGCAGCACACTCGCATTCGAAGGTCAGCAATACAAATCTCCATCCGAGTAGCCAGATTTAACTTTCCCGAGGGTTTCTTAACTCGATTACGACATGTGTAGAAATGTTTCCCCTGAAAAAGACTCGGCCAAATTCATTCCCTATCTTTCTGCCAATTCGGGATGTGCCACATTGCAATTACAGAACTCATTGGGACGTTAAACCATAATACTCTTTCCTTTAAAATACTTTCTTTTCAGTTTTCGTGATCATAATTGTCTCGTAGCGATTTTTGTTGTTTACTCTGATTACTTTCATATCTTGCTCTGTATGTGCAATGTGTACAATGTGCTAGAATTCATCTGTGAAAAGAAGAAGCTAATGTGACTGATAGTTTACACAGCACAACTACTGCTGAGTCGTTATCATTACATTAGGTGTTAATTCCCCATTTTAACGGATATGCCTTATTAAAGGACATCTTCTATACACCATGAACAGCACTAGAAATGTTTTATTCGCCAAAACGGTTTTACGGTTTATAACCCATCATCAACGGCATCTGATACAGAGGAACAATCCATTGTATGTACATAGGTTTCAACAAAATGTGAACTGTACGTATAGTAGCAGTAACATGAGTCTACTTACATTATTTACTTCTATGGCAATGACATGCTTGTCATTTAATATGACAGAATCTGAAATATGTCCTATAACATAGTGCGCAGTTTGTCATGTGCGTTACTGGTGCCAAATTGTAAGTAGCCTATTTGTATGTGTTTATGTTGGCAGCCCTATACACTGTATTAATATCGCTGATAGCGCTCTGAGCCCTCGGCAGTAGATTCAGTGGTTGGACGGACTGGCACTTAGCGATCGGATAGAGAAGGGCTTGGATATGATATTCTTAGTGGAGACTCAGTGTTGATGGACGTTGCTGGTAATGTTTGGGTAGTGGAATTATTGACAACTACTGTATATAATTTTTGGAACTGGATCTCACATGAATAAGGTAAAATCTTCTAAATACATTGTCTGCTCTTCAACAGAATCTTATGCCTCCTAGTAGTTAGAGTCTATAGTAGTTAGAATCTTTTTATTTAGCCGACTGTAGTTGCTGCTTGCTGTCATTGCTGCAGTTCGTGTTATGAAGATTTTCTGTGAGGTAACTGACTTATAAAAAAGTATGAGTTATTTTTATGATTTCTTGCAATTCAGGACCATTCTTTTGTGTTAATTATTTGAAGCCATGTTGTCACTGTATAGCAGTCAAATTGCATTGCGCTTGTATATTGTGGATAATAAATGAATAGGTTAAGTCAGTGTTGGCTATGTCAGAGAAAATTCTGTAGGTCAGTGTTTTGAATGAGAAAAATAAGTGAAGAGACAGTAGTTTCACCTACTCAGTAGTTTCAATCATTGTGTAGGTCCAAAATCTTAGGCAGTGACAGTTCTTGACAAAGTTCGACACAGCTGTCATATAGAGGAACCGACAGATCAAAGTGTCTACATTGTCTGTCTGTTGTTATTTCTAAGATCACGTTTATACATGTCTGTAACATACATTCATATAATTATGTAAATTACAGTTTTTTCACAGTTGACATGTGAACGTAGAATATGCAAAAGATATAAAATTGCAAAATAATCCAACATATCACTTCAAATTAGACACTTTTACAAGCAGGTCATAGAATTCAAACCAAAACTATTTTGCTTAAAACAGTGTTGAAATTTTGTATATATTTTATTCCATAACTCTTTGATCATTAAGTATGCTGTGCGATTGTTTTCATATGGGTGTATATTTTAATTCCTTCTAGAGTATTTTTTCTGCTTTATGGAGAATGGCGATGTTCCTGTTAATGTCATTAGCAGATTGCTTCTATTCTCTTAAATGAGCACTGAATTCTGAGATATTGATTTCACTAACATTAGTAAATTCTCTAAATCTCGATTTGAAGTTTCTCTCTGTTTACCCAAAGTAAAATTTATCACATTGGCATCAGAACAGAGAACAATGTGTGATCACGTCTTATACACAGTACAGATAAGAGCCAAATATATAACATGTCAGATGTGTATAAGTAACATGAAGTGAATCTGATAAAAACTATGTGGCAGTTGTGTCAAACGTTGTCAAGAATTGTCACTGCCTAAGATTTGACAGCAATAACATACATGACAAATTGTGTGTTATGTTATAGGACATATTTCAGATCCTGTTATATTAATTGACAAGCAGGTCATTGCTATAGAAGTACATAATCTAAATAGACTTATATTACTGCTAATATACGTACAGTTAGCATTTTGTACGAATCGATATGCATATAGTTGTTTGTTCCTCTGTATCAGCTGCTAGTGATGATGGTTTATAAACACGAAAACTGGTTTTTGCAAATAAAACATTTCAGACTACCAAGCATTCATGATACACCTTAATTCGAGAATAAAGGCATGCAGGGGGTTAGTGGACGTGGTTAGGCTTCACTAGCTTACCAACACTGAGGTGACAAAAATTTAACACTAGCTCATTTGGAAAAAGACAGCGAATGGAATTTGTCGTGGCCTTGATGACACAGGTATCTTTTTCAGTAAAACCTTTGCTATTGAAGATGCTGTACTCGAGGATTGGGCGACACGTCTGTGTTCATCAGTAGTGTAATTATTCATTTATTTCTTTGTTTATTCCTCTGAAGTTAAAAAATTCATGAAACAGAGGTAGTCGTCGTTTTCTACACGCTTAGTGAGTCAACATCAGGAGTCAGACTTACCATTTAAATACCTGAGAGTGGGGGATACGAAGTGAAACTTTATACGCACATGTTATTCATAGACCCTCGCCAGTCACAATTATTTATTTACTTGATTAAATTACTTAATATTGCAAAATGATTCGAAGTGCAACCTTATCATCAGGCAATAAATAGTGCCATAAAAGCATTTAACAGGAATACAAAAGATCTTGAAGCATTAGTTTCCTCCCCTAGCACGTGCTGTGGGCTGTTGTGATCATCATAAATGGCTGTCCCCTTGTGCTGAATTCACGTCCTTAAACTGCTGTGGATGTTTGGATTTTTGTTGCCCTCTGTTCACAAACTTTTGAAGTTACAACACAAATCATCCTACTTCATAACCATAAACTGCATTACTGTAGCCGGCCGGAGTGGCCGAGCGGTTCTAGGTGCTTCAGTCTGGAACCACGCGGCTGCTACGGTCGCAGGTTCGAATCCTGCCTCGGGCATGGATGTGTGTGATGTCCTTAGGTTAGTTAGGTTTAAATAGTTCTAA
Source organism: Schistocerca serialis cubense (assembly GCF_023864345.2). NCBI lineage: Eukaryota > Metazoa > Arthropoda > Insecta > Orthoptera > Acrididae > Schistocerca > Schistocerca serialis. The sequence goes on from NC_064640.1 coordinate 395,751,707, forward strand.
GTTGTAGGGGACTGATGACCTCAGATGTTAAGTCCCATAGTGCTCACAGCCATTTGAACCATTTTGCATTACTGTAGTCAGTGGCCGATCCTAGGTGACGGTCACGTAGCTAGTGGCTCATTTCTGTCTCTCCCAAGAGCATTTTAGTCAAAATGCTTATATTCACACGTTTATAAATTCCTTAATCTCGCAGATAACTTTCGGAGAAAAAGGTAAAATGAGAAGTAAGAGTCTCAAAAAAGGCAAGCAAGTCAGGAAAATGCAAGCAACATATTATATACAAGATAATTTTCAGTTGCTTGCATGAGGGTTAGTCCACATTGCAGCGGCGCGGACACAAGCAGAAACCGAACATTGTCGACACCTGCAAAATTCACGCCATGCCGGCAGCTCCACAATTACGACTCGGGCGCAGGGACAGTAACCGGTGTTTCAAGACATTTCTACGCCTCGCATGTGACCTCAGCTGCAGCAAACCCCAACCGGACGTGTGTAAAAGTCATCGTTGGGGCCAGGCTGGGATTCCAATACAGTTGGGCTTCTAATCGGCGTCCGCTGTGTTTTAGCTTCCGGCGTGAGTCCGCCAGCATTATTCCTCCTGCACACTGCCGCCGCCGAGGGTCGAACCGTAGCCCCCCCACTCGCAGAGCAGCTAGCACCTGCCAGCGCCCGTTACTCGGCTCAGCTGCTCGGGACACAGCCGCCCCCCTAGCAGCGCAAGGTCAGCCCCTGACCACGCCCGTGGAACATGGACGCTGGGTCGCTTTGCCGGACGAGAGCGAGCACCTGTAACTGCTGTAGCTTACTGGAGTAAGGGAGAGTTTACATGTACGCCTTCTGTCTTGCTGCACCCACCTTCGGCTCCGACGGACTCCCTTAGCCTTTGGCAGCCCTTCGAACCAGCAATAACTAGGTGACAGAGCCATCGCCATCCAGACAACGAGACGAATGATTCTTTCACACCTCGGCAGCGGTCTTTTACCCCCGATCCGCTACAACCTGAATATAATTGCCGTCTGACCGGCTGCAGAGAAGATTCCAACCAGGACCGGGCACGCGTTCACAAGCTGATGCTACCTACTATTGTGGCTGTGGTTTCCAGTTCAAAGACTGGCTTGTTGTTAGATCTCCACGCTAGTCTACCCTATGGAAGCTTCTGCTATTTCCTTAATGTAAGAGCGTGTGCCCTGTGAATCAATTCCTTCTTTTGGCCAAGTTGTGTGACACATTTCTTTTCTGCAGAGCTCGATTCAGAATTTCCTCGTAACTTTTTCAACCTACACGTTAAACCTTCAGAAGTTTTCTATAGCATCACATTTCAAAAGGTTTTATTCTCTTCCTGTCTGAACTGCTTACCATTCACGTTGCACTTTCGTACAAGTCTATACTCCAGACAAATACCTTCACAAAACTTCCTAACATTCAAATTTATATTCAGTGTTAACAAATTTCTCTTTTTCTTGCTATTGCCAGTCTAAATTTTATACATTTCCTATTCCGGCCATCATCAGTTATTTTACTGCCCAAATAGTAAAATTCATCTACTACTTCATCTCCCTAATATAAATGGTTCAAATGGCTCTGAGCACTATGGGACTCAACTGCTGAGGTCATTAGTCCCCTAGAACTTAGAACTAGTTAAACCTAACTAACCTAAGGACATCACAAATATCCATGCCCGAGGCAGGATTCGAACCTGCGACCGTAGCGGTCTTGCGGTTCCAGACTGCAGCGCCTTTAACCGCACGGCCACTTCGGCCGGCTCCCTAATATAAATCCGTCAGAATCACCTTACGTAATTCTGCTACATATTCCTACCTTTTTCGATTCCCGGCGGGGTCAGGGATTTTCTCTGCCTCGTGATGACTGGGTGTTGTGTGATGTCCTTAGGTTACTTAGGTTTAAGTAGTTCTAAGTTCTAGGGGACTGATGACCATATATGTTAAGTCCCATTGTGCTCAGAGCCATTCCTACCTTTATTTTACGTTTGTTGATTTTCATCATATAGCAAACTCAACGTTTTTGTTTCTTCTTTCTTAACTTTAATTCCCTTTCTAAATTTATTCTTGGTTTCCTGTGCTGCTTACACAATATAAATATTAAATAAAATGAGGTATAGGCTACAACCCTATCTTACTGCCTTCTCAACAACTGCTTCCCTTGCATCCCCATCGACTCATAAGTGCAGTCTGGTTTCTGTACAACTTGTAAATAACCGTTCGCTCCCAGTATTTTGCCATGCGTAGTCCAGTCAGCATTGACAAAATCTTTTTCTAAATCTGCAAATGTTACAAACATACGTTTGCCTTTCTACAACATATTTCCTAACATAAGACGTACGGTAAGAATGACCTCAAACAGAGATGCCTCATGTTTGGTTTCTACTAGTTTGTCCATTCGTCTATAAATAATTGGTGTCAATATTTTGCAACTATATTCCGGTCACCTAAGGAAAATTAGGGAAAAGACCCGTGCAGTGGCAAATTTTTGTACAATGGTAGGAGAAAGTGCCATGAACAACATACTGGTACTAAAAATACTGACTGATGGAGTGTGAGCGAAGGGGGTCCGGGAAGGGTTCAATGGCCACTTCTATTGTTTTCCTTGAATAACTCGGAAACCACATCTTCTAGCGAAAAGGTTTCCCAGTACAAAATTACACTACTGGCCGTTAAAATTGCTACACCAAGAAGAAATGCAAATGATAAACAGGTATTCATTAGACAAATATATTATACTAGAATTGACATGTGATTACATCTTCACGCAATTTGGGTGCATAGATCCTGAGACATCAGTACCCAAAACAACCACCTCTGGCCGTAATAACGGCCTTGATACGCCTGGGCATTGAGTCAAACAGAGCTTGGATGGCGTGTACAGGTACAGCTACCCATGCAGCTTCAACACGATACCACAGTTCATCAAGAGTAGTGACTGGCGTATTGTGACGAGCCAGTTGCTCGGCCACCATTGACCAGACGTTTTCAGTTGGTGAGAGATCTAGAGAATGTGCTGGCCAGGGCAGCAGTCGAACATTTTCTGTGTCCAGAAAGGCCCGTAAAGGACGGTCGTGCATTATCCTGCTGAAATGTAGGGTTTCGCAGGAATCGAATGAAGGGTAGAGCCACGGGTCGTAACACATTTGAAACGTAGTGTCCACTGTTCAAAGTGCCGTCAATGCGAAGAAGAGGTGACCGAGACGTGTAACCAGTGGCACCCCAACCATCACGCCGGGTGATACTCCAGTATGGCGATGACGAATACACGCTTCCAATTTGCGTTCGCCACGATGTCGCCAAACACGGATGCGACCATCATGATGCGGTAAACAGAACCTGGATTCATCCGAAAAAATGACGTTTTGCCATTTGTGCACCCAGGTTCGTCGTTGAGTACACCATCGCAGGCGCTCCTGTCTGTGATGCAGCGTCAAGGGTAACCGCAGCCATGGTCTCCGAGCCGATAGTCCATGCTGCTGCAAACGTCGTCGAACTGTTCGTGCAGTAGGTTGTTGTCTTGTAAACGCCCCCATCTGTTGACTCAGGGATCGAGACTTGGCTGCACGATCCGTTACAGCCATGGAGATAAGATGCCTGTCATCTCGCCTGCTAGTGATACGAGGGCATTGGGATCCAGCACGGCGTTCCGTATTACCCTCCTGAACTCACCGATTTCATACTGTGCTAACAGTCATTGGATCTCGACCAACGCGAGCAGCAGTGTCGCGATACGATAAACCGCAATCGCGATAGGCTACAATCTGACATTTATCAAAGTCGGAAACGTGATGGTACGCATTTCTCCTCCTTACACGAGACACCACAACAACGTTTTACCAGACAACGCCGGTCAACTGCTGTTTGTGTATGAGAAATCGGTTGGAAACATTTCTCATGTCAGCACGTTGTAGGTGTCGCCACCAGCGCCAACATTGTGTGAATGCTCTGAAAAGCTAATCATTTGCATATCACAGCATCTTCTTCCTGTCGGTTAAATTTCGCGTCTGTAGCACGTCATCTTCGTGGTGTAGCAATTTTAATGGCCAGTAGTGTAATACATTAAATTTGCTACAAGAAAGGCCCTATTCATTTTTTCTCTGGGACTAATACACTTACGGGAAAAATCGTAATACCAAGAAGGAGTTGTGCGACAAAAACGAAAGCTGTCGGGCGTGTTTCTACATCTGAAAGACGATGTCTGGTCAAATTTTGCCCCGCTATGAGGATTCAAATCAGGTTTGCTTTAAATACATGCTGTAACGGTGGTGAGCGATAGTTACCTTCGAGATTGGACGTGGTGAGCTGATGTCAGTCAACAACGCCTTTAAGGCAACAAAGACGCTATTATCAGCACCCCACTGAATTTGAACGAGGTCGTGTAATAGGGCTACGAGGTTCAAAAATGGTTCAAATGGCTCTGAGCACTATGGGACTTTACTTCTAAGGTCATCAATCCCCTAGAACTTAGAACTACTTAAACCTAACTAACCTAAGGACATCACACACATCCATGCCCGAGGCAGGATGCGAACCTGCGACCGTAGCGGCCGCGCGGTTCCAGACTGTAGCGCCTTTAATCGCTTGGCCACCACGGCCGGCAGGTCTACGAGGAGCTGGATGTTCCTTCTGCGATGCTGTAGAAATACTTGCCAGAAATGTAGCAACTGTCCATGACCGCTGGCAGCGGTGATCACGAGACTGTACGGTCGCAAGAAGGCCGGGATCCGGATGGCCACCTGTCACTACCGGCACCTCCGAGAGGGAAGACCATCGTATTTGGCGTATGGTTCTGGCGCATCGTAATGCATCTGAAGCAGCAATCTGAGCAGCAGTTGGCACCACAGTGACACAACAAACTGTTACAATTCGGTTACTTCAAGGACAGCTCCAAGCCAGACGCCCTGTAGCGTGCATTTCACTGATCCCAAACCACCGCCATTTGAGACTGTAGTGATGTCAAGCGCGAGCTCATGGGACGTTAGGGTGGAGATCTGTTCTGGTTTCTGATGAATGCTGGTTCTGTCTCGGTAACAGTGATGGCCGTGTATTGGTTAGAAGGAAGCCAGTCGAGGACCTGCCAGACACTCCTGACCTACATCTGGAGATATAGTCTGAGGTACTAGTTTGTATGACAGCAGAAACACTCTCGTGGTTATCCCACGGACCGGACCGCAAAATTGTGCGTCAATCTGGTGATTCAACGTGTTGTGCTGCCATTCATGAACAGCATTCCAGTGGTGTTTTCCTGTATGATAACGCTCGCTGTTGTAAACCAACATGCTCTACAGAGTATCGACATGTTGTCTTGACCTGTTCGATCAACACATCTTTCTCCCATCGAGTAAGAAGTGTTCAAATGGCTCTGAACACTATGGGACTTAACATCTGAGGTCATCAGTCCCCTAGAACTTAGAACTACTTAAACCTGACTAACCTAAGGACATCACACACATCCATGCCCAAGGCAGGATTCGAACCTGCGACCGTAGCGGTCGCGCGGTTACAGACTGAAGCGCCTAGAACCGCTCCGCCACCACGGCCGGCCCCATCGAGTACATATGGGGCATCACCGGACGACAATTCCAGCATCATCCACAAACAGCATTAACCGTTCCTGTACTTACCAATCAAGTGCAACATGCGTGGAACTCCCTCCCACAAATTGACATCCGGCACCTGTACAACACAGAACATGCTTGCATTCAACATTCTGGCGGCTACATCGGCTATTAACGTATCAACATTTCACATTTGCATTGGCTTATCTCGCGCTTACATAAACCTGTTATCTTGCAATGTTAATTACTTAAATATGTTACCTAGACAAATGCATTCCCGAAATTTCATTGCTCTACCTTAATTACTTTTTGGAGTCGCACATTTTTCCCGTCAGAGTAGTTTCCGTGTTGCAGGAGGTGGAATAATCCTAGATTATTAAAAATAATCTATCAATGGTACAATATTAATGTTTTCAAATGAAATGGGTTAAGAACAAATATTAAGTGTGTGTACCATATCTAAGTTCAATAGAACCGTATTAAGGGATAAATTGTGATATGGGGTTGTACAACGAGGAGGACAAAAGTGTAAGGGAAAGCAGGTCGTCGGGTTTGTGACTGCGCCCTTCCCTCCTCCACTGTCCTGCAAACAGAACAGTGAGCAGGCAATTCCACAATCTCTCTCCGCCCCACTACGTCGCATAAAGTAATTACAGGGTGTTTCACAAATCTATACCAACCCTTCTGCAGTGCGCCATATCAATCATTTGCGACGCTCTGCTCAGAGATGCCAGGGTGGTGTTTATTTTCCACGAAGTGTGTTACCACTACATCAAATACGGACATGCATGAAATCTATATGAACAGAATCTATGTAAAACTCTGCACACTGCTCTACTCTGCTAGAGGGAAAATTAATTCTTAGTCATCCAGTACAACAACTGTAGTATTCTTCCGGGAGAGACAATTTCCGCCGTCACAAGTGCTGGTCGCTTTTCAGTTTACAAACTATATCTTTCCAGCATTTCCTGTGCAGTTATCTTATGTGAATAGGCAAAATAACTTCACTGACCTCATGTTTATACTGTGGAATTATTTTCAGTTCATTGATTACTTATTTGCAATTGTTAAGTGAACAGTTATGTAAAAACCCCAACAACTGGAGCTGTCAGCTGTCTGCCATAATGGACAGCCTTGCCCAAGTGTAATACGCTGTCAATATGTATTTAACAATGTCGTATTCATTGCCTCCACTATCAATGGCTGGAGTGCTTTTCATGGAATGAGTGGTGTCAAATGCTTCACCCCAGCCTCAGCTATCCAACATCTGAAGAGGCCCAGTAGATAACTTAAGGGTTACAGGACGTCAGATATTTCAGCCTAAGCCAAGCGATGCATTACAGCAGATTACCGTTTCAGATTTGAACACGATCATTTCCATTCCATCAGACATATTCACACCCACGTCGGAAGATATATCGTGGCTGTATGGGTATTGGTTCTACTGGCTCTAATCAGCGCAGCCCACCCTACAAGTGCCAGAAATTTCTGTTTGTAAGAGATTCACGCATTCCACCAGTTACAAACTTAATGGTAAGACAAGTGCAGTAACTTTAGCTGGATGTCGGTTTTTGTGACAGAACTTAACTCCCATAGGCTCCTGCGAATTAAATGAACTGTGCGCGAAGGATTAATATTTCGAATAAAATGGCCCTAAGGAGACAAGAGACTTGGAGTGACAATCTGTTAGCATATATAATTTGTGAAAAGGATCATCTACTTAATAGACTCAATGGTTTCAGCTTGCCAAGATACACGTGTAGCAGGCTTAACTGTTTCAGATGTGGTGTGGGAGAAAGTGCTTCGATTCTTCATAAATGGGGTTTGGTGGGCACCCCATACTGTAACTGTGCTGATGCTCCACAAACAATGAAGCATATAGCAGTGGACTGCCCCCTCCGTGCCTTCCCTGGAAATCTAGTCGATTCGAACCTGGTTACTTCCGAAGTGGTGGATTGGATCAATGGCTTAGATATAAAGAACTAAACTATATTTTAACGTGTCTGTGGTTCTGTATTTTATGTGTTATTGTGATTGTTATGTATCATACGCTAAATGATAAAAAATCTGCTTAACAAAAGAAACAGGATTCCAAATCGTGTTAATTTATCGCAAATGATGCTTAGAACATATAGACATGAATTTAATCGTGTGCTTTGATTGAAGATCAGAAATCGCAAGTCCAGGGGTTAAATGATTATTAAACAAGAGTAACCGTAAAGTATTGGCCAACATCGGAATGAATAGGGATGCATAATTTTATCGCCTGTACATTTATAAACTCGTGGTATTTGTCCAGTGACTGTGATTACGACGAATGGTTGGTTATCTAGTGCTTGTACACTTCTTCAAGAAATAAGCTAAAAGTGTATTCAAACTCTCGACGAAATAACGAGGTCCGAAACTTTTGCTCAACCGTAAAATCGCATCTCCTCACTCGTTTCCCTAAGCTCGCATCATCTTACGTAATTCTGCCTGAAGTGGAGCAGAAGTCGTGACCTGCTGTTAAGTGTTGCTGGGAAGGAGGCAGCTAGCTATCGATGAAGTCTGCTCTGGTTTCGGCGGTGAAGTCTGTTCTAGTCGGCGCCCAGAGAACTTGGAGGAGATTAGTGTTTAACGTCCCGTCGACAACGAGGTCATTAGCGACGGAGCACAAGCTCGGATTAGGGAAGGATTGGGAAGGAAATCGGCCGTGCCCTTTCAAAAGAACCATACCGGCATTTGCCTGAAACGATTTAGGGAAATCACGGAAAACCTAAATCGGGATGGCCGGAGACGAGTTCGAACCGTCATCCTCCCGAATGCGAGTCCAGTGTGCTAACCACTTCGCCACCTCGTTCGGTCAGAGAACTCGTACTGTTCGCTTCGCGCTCCAGATCAACTCTTCTATATCGCCAGTCAGACGATTTCACCAAACCCTGCCCAATGGCAAAGCCGTAAATAAATCAATTGTTTCCAAGTTTTCAGTGTTAACCTATGGAAGGACTCAGTCTTCCTGATGTTCCCACTCTGTCATCGAATTCTCTCTCTGGCCGACGGGCTGGTTTCACGTTTTGGACTTCCTGGTAGCCAGTGCTCTGCTCCCCCCCTCTGCTAAATTATTACTGTTAACCAGTAAGAAGTCTCGTGATAATTTTACAATAAACTGGCTGGACTGTCCCATGTGAAGGCTTATTCCTCGGAGTTTCTCACGATTCCACAGGTTGAGCGGCACCTCCTACCACTTGCTTCGGGGAAGGACTCTTCAACTTGAAAACAAATTTCTTTTGTGCAACTGTTACGCCTTCCTGCACCGGCCCGCTGGTCTCTTCGTCCAAATTGAAGTGGTATCCCGCTACGTAATCAGTTCTACAAGGAAGCCACAGGGCCGCACCTCCTTCAAAATACGGCATTCCTACTGCTCGGGGACCCACTGAGGGTGGTATGCCAAAATTCTGATAATACTGTGGCCGTCCCTGACCTTCCGGTATCTGGCCTAAACCCAAAAATGATATACACACTTAAGTGCAGAACGGGAACTCGTCCATCTGGGATCAATAGGTTCTTCTGTTGGTGCGATACTCTGGGATTCTCCCTACACGAAAGTTACCAAAATATTCCCTGGAACTACCGTACACAGACAGAGGAAAGTAAGATTTAAATGACGTCCTAGTCTCCGCAATCACTGAATATTGGTTTCTATAAACATGAACATGCAACAGCTAGCTTCAATCAAACTCAAACTAAATTAATTAGGGATGTTATGATAATAAAAGGTAAGACAGCCAGCACGTATCATTGCACCAACGTTCTTGAGAAAAATCTGCGTGGATAAGGTTACCCTGAGACTAGTCACAGTGTAACAGCAACATGCAAATTGTTAGTGCAATCTGTCTACTTTGATTAAAAAGCGTTGATTATTTCAATAGGGAACTGGTTCTTTGCCAAGAGAACTAAATTTCATTTCCATTTGGGTCATACATGTTCATTCCTGATGCCACCACCTCCATTCACTTTAAGTGCCGGTTTCATTATTGAATCTTTATTACAGGGTACACACATAAAAGAGAGAAAATCAGGGTACAATTTTCCACTCAGATTGATTAGTCAAAGAATTTACAATGATCAAATCATAAACAATGGTTCAAATGGCTCTGAGCACTATGCTACTTAACATCTGAGGTCATCAGTCTCCTAGACTTAGAACTACTTACACCTAACTAACCTAAGGACTTCACACACATCCACGCCCGAGGCAGGATTCGAACCTGCAACCGTAGCAGCAGCGCGGTTCCGGACTGATGCGCCTGGAACCGCTCGGCCACAACGGCCGGCCGATCAAATCATAAATGCTACTTTCAATCACTCCTTTGATGGCCTCATCATTGAACTACATTCACTCCTAAACTTTTACAATTTGTAGCCAAGTCACACAGACACATTACTAAAAAATATTTATTCGGTCACATTCATACTCATTCCTACAATTCAGAATAAGGCAAATACAAACATAGAAATTCAGTACAAAAGTGAAAATATCATCTGAGCCTCAACTGCTCGCAAAACATTCCATAATGTATACAAATCCAAAAATTTCAACGCTAAAAATATGAATAACACGATCATACCATGTATACACCCCCTAAAATTTCAATGATAAAAATGAAGAAGATCACCTGAGACTCAATTGCTCTTAAACGTTACTGTGTAGACTACATCAATCATCAATGATATTCGAAAGTTACAACGTGAAAAAACAGGTGAGACGTGCATAATATTGTTCCAAACCGACTAACGAGCTCAATATCATACAGTTGTAAGTTCTGAAGCAGATTGCAGTTCATTACATGTAAGTATAAAATTCAAGCTCTGAAAACATCTCTTGGATGTTGCCCACTCGTCACTTATAGGATGCCTAAAGGATGCTGCGTTCTCGGAATGCTATACAACAATTCAGACAAGTAACATTAGTAGTTTTATTGCTATAAAGCAGTTGACAATACTTTACTTTGGAGTTACATTGGTGTCGCAAGCAACATGCAAACTAATAGTCATCGGTATAGACAACGTTTCTGCAAGTTGACACACGTCACTGATAACTAACGTCCGCGATATGGTGCCGATCTGAGCGGCCGAGGCTGGCAGGAGCGGCACTTATATTCACTTCTTACACATGTCGCTCCTGGCGCAGCGCGGTCCTTGTCAGTGGGCTATTGGCTGACATTTCCTCACCGCCTTCTCTGAGTTTCCGTCTTCGTTCCGGCGCTTGTGGTTACCCCAGAACAACATCAAACATACTAATCAGACAACAAAGTTGTACAAACATGTTATAAGTTTCACCATGCCCAATTGTCTTGTCAAAGTTTGTATTAATGAAACCTGAAAAGGAAACAATAATAATATACTATCAATGGCTACTCGAAGTCGTTTAATTGTCAGTAGACACACATCTCGTCACGCTTCACTGTATACAGGCTCATAAGAAACTGTCTTAGTTCATGGGTGCAACGAGTTTCACAGGTAGTACAGGGAGATGGATTTTGTGGGGCAGTAATATCTTGGCACTGTCTGGTGCAACGTTTATCATGCCTATCTCCCTCTGAAATCACCGACATGTCTCTTGGCATATAGGTGCGATTCACACACCACCACAATACCATAAATACACTACTGACCATTAAAATTGCTACACCAAGAAGAAATGCAGTTCATAAACGGGTATTTATTGGACAAATATATTATACTAGAACTGACATGTGATTATATTTTCACCTAATTTGGGTGCATAGATCCTGAGAAATCAGTACCCAGAACATCCACCTCTGGCCGTAATAACGGCTTTGATATGCCTGGGCATTGAGTCAAACAGAGCTTGGATGGCGTGTACAGGTACAGCAGCCCATGCAGCTTCAACACGATACCACAGTTCATCAAGAGTAGTGACTGGCGTATTGTGACGAGACAGTTGCTCGGCCACCATTGACCAGACGTTTTCAATTGGGGAGAGATCTGGAGAATGCGCTGGCCAGGGCAGCAGTCGAACATTTTCTGTATCCAAAAAGGCCCGTATAGGACTTGGAACATGCGGTCGTGCATTATCCTGCTGAAATGTAGGGTTTCGCAGGAATCGAATGAAGGGTAGAGCCACGGGTCGTAACACATCTGAAATGTAACGTCCACTGTTCAAAGTGCCGTCAATGCTAACAAGAGGTGACCGAGACGTGTAACCAATGACACCTCATACCATCACGCCAGGTGATACGCCAGTATGGCGATGACGAATACACGGTTCCAATGTGTGTTCACCGCGATGCCCCCAAACACGGATGCGACCATCATGATGCTGTAAACAGAACCTGGATTCATCCGAAAAAATGACGTTTTTCCATTCGTGCACCCAGGTCCGTCGTTGAGTACACCATCGCAGGCGCTCCTGTCTGTGATGCAGCGTCAAGGGTAACCGCAGCCATGGTCTCCGAGCTGATAGTCCATGCTGCTGCAAACGTCGTCGAACTGTTCGTGCAGTAGGTTGTTGTCTTGCAAACGTCCCCATCTGTTGATTCAGGGATCGAGATGTGCCTGCACGATCCGTTACAGCAATGCGCATAAGATGCCTGTCATCTCGACTGCTAGTGATACGAGGCCGTTGGGATCCAGCACGGCGTTCCGTATTACCCTCCTGAACTCACCGATTTCATACTGTGCTAACAGTCATTGGATCTCGACCAACGCGAGCAGCAATGTCGCGATACGATAAACCGCAATAGCGATGGACTACAATCCGCCCTTTATCAGAGTCGGAAACGTGATGGCACGCATTTCTTCTACGTACACGAGGCATCACGACAACGTTTCAGCAGGCGACGCCGGTCAACTGCTGTTTGTGTATGAGAAATCGGTTGGAAACATTCCTCATGTCAGCACATTGTAGGTGTCGCCACCGGCGCCAATCTTGTGTGAATGCTCTGAAAAGCTAATCATTTGCATATCACAGCATCTTCTTCCTGTCGGTTAAATTTCGCGTCTGTAGCACGTCATCTTCGTGGTGTAGCAATTTTAATGGCCAGTAGTGTATAACTTTCACCATGCCCAATCGTCTTGTCAAAGTTTGTATTAATAAAACCTGAAAAGAAAACAATAATAATATACTATCAATGGCTACTCGAAGTCATCTAATTGTCAGTAGACACACAACTCGTCGCACTTCACTGTGTACGTACAGGCACATAGGAAACTGTCTTAGTTCATGAGTGAAACGAGTTTCACCAGTAGTACAGGGCGATGGATATTGTGGGGTAGTAATATCTTGGCACTGTGTGGTGCAACATTTATCATGCCTATCTCCTTCGGAAATCACCGACTTGTCTCTTGGCATACAGGTACGACTCACACACTACCCCAATACCATAAACACATTCCAAATGTCACTCTTTCTTGCACACTCGTTACTGTTACCGTTTGTGACCACAAAATTTGTGTTTGAGACAATAGCATAGCACGATTTATCCGTAAAATAACGTCACAAATTGTTCATAATATGCATCTGAGTAGTGCCACACAGTTTATGTTGTTCAGTCAGGTTGACTGCATCGCAGTTCGAAGAGCCTAACATTGTCTTTGGGCAGTGTCCTCTCACAAAGTAATTCCTACTGAACATTCACTAGACCATTTGCAATAAGAGTCAAGGCGTTACGCTTTAGATAGGCTCGTTTTAAGGGCAGCAATGTAAGTAAGTTGTACTGTTACAGACACCATGTGAACGTATCACGACAGTGGCAAAAGTGCTGCCTATCACAGGAGTGGAAACATAATAATCGTCCCGTTGCCCCCCCCCCCCCCCCCCGGGCATCAAGGCATCAATATCATAACAGTAATAGTTCTTTGTGATTTGGCAACACGACTGCTGGTGATTATGTTTGGGCAGACAGGCAGGTTACACAGATACGCTGCATTTGGCAGCAGGCAGTTGACCTCGAAGCTTCCTTTGGGCCGGGCCGTTATCGATCGTCCGGAGTGTGGCGGGTGGCACGTGCAGCGAGGCCCAGCTGTCTGGGGTTGCAGTCCTCACTCACGGCTGTGTGAGTCGGGCCAGCACTGCATTGTGCCGCGGAGCTTGCGATGCCACTTCTGTGTGATGGCAGCGCCCTTGCCTGTGTCAACAGTGACCGCCTCAGGTCGGCGCTCGGCGCGCACGTGGAGTCGCCACGCCCCACTGCTTGCCCTCGCCAATGTCGCCTCTGCGTCACGTCTCGTGTTCCTCAAACTAGATGCTACAAACACAGATAACACTAACAATCCTTAATTACTATAACACAAAATTACAACTTAGTGAGTCCGGAAATCAAAGAAAATAATGCTCGTTGATTAAAATTATTCTGGGTGTTGTACCACGTCATTGAATAAAATACTTTAATTATTAGTTTAAACCAACGTTTCGACCATATTACAATGGCGTTCCTCACGATAAGACTTGTTCTCAGAAAGGCCGTTTTAATGACACCAGCTGTGGAAGCCTGCCGGTCACGGTGGCCGAGCGGTTCTAGGCGCTACAGTCTGGAACCGCGCGACCGCTGCGGTCGCAGGTTCGAATCCTGCCTCGGGCATGGATGTGTGTGATGTCCTTAGGTTAGTTAGGTTTAAGTAGTTCTAAGTTCTAGGGGACTGATGACCTTAGAAGTTAAGTCCCATAGTGCTCAGAGCCATTTGAACCATTTTGTGGAAGCCTACGTAGTTATGTCAAAATAATACGTGTTCTCAACACTAAAATTATTATATATTGACATCAAGGAAGGCCTTATGTAGAATTACGAACGCCTGTTCCTGACAGTTACTGAAATTTACTTGTAGTTCTATGACTGCAAATGAGCATAGAGAAATATTGAATTACTTATCTTTACAATTAACTCTTTTAGTTGCAGCATATTATTATTCAGTTCATCTAGTTACAAACCTATCTTTTAATATTTCCATATATGAATAGGGTTTTTCTATCCGACTGTTAGTCGTCCCTTTCAAGCATTTAAACTACTACATAAGTGAGACATATAACCTGAGATACCGGCAGACATGGTTGCAGATATCGCTTTTACACTACGTAATGCGCAAGCGCCAAAAGTACTGTGGGTCCCATTTGATGTACATCTCTACTTAAAAAGGTGCGCACCACCTGTTTGAAAAATGGTACAAATCCTTTCTCGCCAGTGATTCATAAGGCGCGCTTCTGAAAGGTCGGCATAACTTTGTGGAAGAACCTGTAGTTGCTTCACGTGACGTAGATGAGTAGCCAGAGTGGAGAATCACTGCTCAGTCTTCAGTTTTCAGAACCATGAAGGTGGTAAGTACATGACCACAATCCAGCGATCTGCCTTCCATCCCACTTCTACTCACTCCCGCCTCCTCCATCCTGTACACCCCTAGATCACAATTTATCCGTTAATATGGCTGTGCTGCACTTAGAGGTGGAGCACACATTTACTATTAGTTTTTAACCGACTTCATTTAAGGATAAATATTTATTTTGTATAAATGAAACACTATTTTTAATAAATAATACGTTCTCGGTTTTCAAGCCGCGTCAATTCGAATAAAATCCTCGAGCTTTCGATGACCATCTCCGCCATCGTTGTCAGGAGTTCACTGACTGCCGGAGCTGCGATGGTTTCTCGCTTGTATAGGCATGATGACATCATCAGCAGCCAATCAGATATATGGCGCTTGTGCTCAGCACAGCGCTCCGCAACCGTGCGAATTGCTTGTCCGATATACATGCTGCCATATTCACATGGTACACCATACACGCCGGACACTCGAAGAGCAATGTCGTCTTTAACAGGGCGCAACATATCTCGTATCTTGGGAGCGGGCCGGAACACTGGTCTTAGTCCATGTTTCTGCAGCATAGTCCTAACTTGTTGGGTGTCCTTCGTCGGCGGCCCTTGAAAGTGTTTGCGATGTCACTTTTGCTGTATCCATTTTCCCCGAAAACACGTTTTAATATTCATCGCAGTACAAAAAATACGTCGTCGGGAGGACGTGACGGAACAACTTAATGATTCCAGATGGAAAATGTTGGGCCAAAAGATCCAGCGTGTTTTTGGGGAAAATGGATACAGCAAAACAGACATCGCAAACGCTTTCAAGGGCCACCGACGAAAGACACCTGGTGTATCAGTAGAGACGCCAAACGGACTGCATTCCTGCCATACTGTGGAGCAACTAGCAGCAAGTTAGGACATCTGCTGCAGAAACATGGACTAAGACCAATGTTCCAGCCCGCCCCCAAGATACGAGATATGTTGCGCCTTGTTAATAACGACATTGCTCTTCGAGTGTCCGGCGTGTATGGTGTACCCTGTGAATGTGGCAGCATCTATATCGGACAAGCAATTCGCAAGGTTGCGGAGCGTTGTGCTGAGCACAAGCGCCATATATCTGATTGGCTGCTGATGATGTCATCATGCCTATATAAGCGAGAAATCGTCGCAGCCCCGGAAGTCAGTGAACTCCTGATGACGATGGCGGAGATGATCATCGAAAGCTCGAGGATTTTAATCGAATTGTCGCGGCTTGAAAACCGAGAACGTTTTATTCATGTATGCCGTCGCGAAAGACTCCGAGGACACTATTTTTAATAAATTGCGACTTTTCCAAATCCTGCTATGCGGAAACTATTCATCCTAGACAAAAAATGAATAGGACATTTTTATACGAAATTTACTGTAGTTTAATTTTGTACTGGGAAAAATTATCCCTAGAAGCTGCGGTTTTCGAGTTATTCAAGAGAAATAATAAATGGGCCTCTAAACGCTCTCGTCATCCCCATATTCACGCCTCACCGGTCAAGATTTTTAGTATGTTGTTCTTGGCAATCCCTCCTCCCACGGTACAAAAATTTGCAGGTAGACGTATTTTCCTCCTATTTGACCGGTTTTGGTCTTCGCTGACTTGGCTACCATGACTTATTAAATAGACGTTTCAATAATATTCACACCTGCTGTCAGCACTTGCATTCTTTGAAACTGGAATTATTATATCCTTCTTGAAGTCTGAGGGTATTTCTTCCGTCTCGTATATCTTGTCTTCGCTGGATCTCTCAATAATCTTACAAATCCTGAGGGGATATCGTCTACTCAAGGGACCTTGTTTCCGTTTAGGTAATTCATTACTGTCAAATTCTTCTCACAGTATCATATATTGTATCTCATATTCGCAAACTTCTTCAACTCTTTCTATAACATTGGCCTCAAGCTTGTTCCCTCTATATAAATCCTCCATATACTCCTTCCAACTTTCACCTCTCCCATTTCGCTTAGTACTGGCTCGCTATCTGGGCTCTTGATATTCCTCATATCTCCAAAGCCCTGTTTAATTTTCCTATAGGGAGCATCTTACAACATTTATGTTCCATAACAGGCATCTAAATGTGTAAAATTTCTGTTATGTAACAGGTATCTAAAATGTCCTAAGATTGTGCGGTGCTGCTTAAAGCCTAGTGTGTGCATATAGGGACAATGTGTCGTTGTAATGACATGGAGGTTCCAGCTGTCTCCTGGATGATGTGGCCTGGCTTCATAATATCACCCGTGTCAGAAGCTTGCGATTGGCCACAATATATACAGGGTGAGCCGGCCGCAGTGGTCTAGCGGTTCTAGGCGCGCAGTCCGGAACCGCGCGACTGCTACGGTCGCAGGTTCGAATCCTGCCTCGGGCATGGATGTGTGTGATGTCCTTAGGTTAGTTAGGTTTAAGTAGTTCTAAGTTCTAGGGGACTGATGACCACAGATGTTAAGTCCCATAGTGCTCAGAGCCATTTGAACCATATACAGGGTGAAAAAAAACTGTCGCCCTTGGTGGTCGGCATGTGATTCCTCACTCAAAAAAAAATGGTTCAAATGGCTTTGAGCACTCTGGGACTTAACATCTGTGGTCATCAGTCCCCTAGAACTTAGAACTACTTAAACCTAACCAACCTAAGGACATCACACACATCCATGCCCGTGGCAGGATTCGAACCTGCGACCGTAGCAGTCGCGCGGTTCCGGACTGCACGCCTAGAACCGCTAGACCACCGCGGCCGGCATTCCTCACTCACTTCAGGACAAAAGTGTATCTATCAAAACCTAATTCTATCAATAGGTTTAACAGAAATGTGATTCCAAAAAGTAGGCTCTGGCAACGCCGTAACTGAATTTAGCGTGGCCAATAGCAAGTAGCATTAGCTCTGCATGAGCTCAGTGAGACCAGACAATCCTGAGGGGAACGGATGAGCAGATTCGCCGATGTTCGAGCTGCGTTGGCACCAAAAATTTTTTTCACTTGAAGCATCGAATTGTATACAATTTACATCTCCAAAATGCGATATCTTGCTAATTTCTTTCTATTACTGTTAACTTTATTTAAACTTTAAGACATGATATGAAATTCTTACACACGTAAACGACCACTTTGTTTCATTCATGACACAAATAAAGTGAACAGAAAGCCATAGTGGATACAGTAACATCGCCTGTATCCAATAAGGTACAAAAAACGTAATAGTTAGGCTCAAATAGATTGCACATTATGCTACATACAGTAATTCCATTCTGTACGTTTGACGTCCAGGCTTACTTTCACAGAGCTGATACGTTCACGCACGAGCAGTGTTCACATTAGAGAAGATGTTTAAAGCGACCACCTTGCGTTTGCAAACACTTTTGCACTCGCTGGATCATACTTAAAAAAAAAATGGTTCAAATGGCTCTGAGCACTATGGGACTTAACATCTCGGGTCACCAGTCCCCTAGAACTTAGAACTACTTAAACCTGACTAACCTAAGGACAACACACACATCCATGCCCGAGGAAGGATTCGAACCTGTGACCGTAGCGGTCGCGCAGTTCCGCACTGAGCGCCTAGAACCGCTCAGCCACAGCGGCCGGCGATCATACTTCGATGAATGCTACGCAACACACCTGCAGCCACCATTCCCGAAGTGGCATGCCTTTGGAATATTAGGCGTGTACATCCATGGGTGGAGTACTAGAAACTTGTACCTTTAAGTGCTTCCACAAGAAAAAATATCTAGTGGATTAAGGTCCGGGTAACGTGGAGGCTGGAACAATTGGACCTCCACTACCTACGCATTTCCCTAGAAATGCTTCATTGAAATAGTTACACACATTCACTTTTGCCGTTCAGAAGTGGGCTAAGCGAAAAGGTGTGTTTACTTCACGTGTAATGAATTAAGGGGTAGATATTCTTACTCAGGAAACCACAAAATCCGGAGCTTTAATCGAACTGAAGCTTTCACTCGCTG
The DNA here is from genome assembly GCF_023864345.2 of Schistocerca serialis cubense. Lineage (NCBI taxonomy): Eukaryota > Metazoa > Arthropoda > Insecta > Orthoptera > Acrididae > Schistocerca > Schistocerca serialis. Next base: position 395,770,544 of record NC_064640.1, read on the forward strand.
GAATGGACCGTCAAATCACAAAGAGTGCCTTTCGAAAATGGCAGCGGGACTCGAAAGTATGTTAGTTATTCAGGGGAAGATATTACGCCTGTATTATTGCTTTTATTCCACATATGTAGACCCTGGTTTCACGATGCTCATCTACCCAGATGGATAATATCCACTATCTGCCGCATGAGATTCAACCACAGATGTTTTCCGATGTACCTTCACCGCATCCAACTCCATTTTGTGACTGCACTAACACTACAGAGGGTGACAACCTTGCATGTGCAAAATAGGTGATGAACAGGCAATCGTTTTTGCAACACTTACGTCGTCTGAAATTAGTGTTCCTACGAGAGCTGCCATTACACTTTGAGTAATTCCGCATGTAGAAAGTGCTTTTTAAATTTTTGTGAGCCGTCAAGACACCTTTGTAGGAATAACGCAGCACTGGGAGCCATGTTAAAAGTCTTTTCATTTTAATACGTATTTTAAATTTACATTTATTTCAACTTAGGCATCAAACATCTCTATCGTTATTGCTTGTACTACTTTTCGTTTCGTTTCTTAGATTTGTGGTGCCAGAACAACTACTTTTATGAAACTACCCTGCAAAATCTTAGATAAGGTGTCAAATAACTTTGTTAAAGGTTTGTTTCTATATTTATATTTGCGCCAAAGCGCCATTGTTGATTGTAAATATTGATTTATTTTTCTTTATCTTTTTCTTTAAATTAACCAAACCTACGGTTTAATATTTTACATACATTTCAATCAATAATAGGCTTAACAAGCCCTTTACTAAACTTGAATCTTTTTGTTCTCGTGTTATGTCGTCAATTTATGTTTTGTGCTATGTGTCTATTATTTATCTTTTGGGTAGCTACTCGACCATTAGATGCGAAAGATCATATGAAGTAAAATCCCGCCCAGTGCTACGGTCCGACGGTGGCATTCCCTTCAGTTCCGTCGACGACAGGTAGGTAGGCCTCTGCGCTACGCGACTAGGACCGGCGGCGGGCTTGTCAGTTTTCCCGGTTGTCGTGACCCTCCTCCCGTGCAGAGAACAGCTGCCGCGCGCATGCGCACCGTTGCCTTGTCGGCTTCACTACCACCACTTAGCGCAGCAAGGAACAACTTCGTTCGGACCTGAGCGATCGGTATTACAGTCAGGCGTGGGCCCACGGGTGGTTCTGCGGGGTGGAGCGGCACTGCTACTGTCCTAACCACCTCCAATATAACATGCCATCGTCCGCACTTATTATGTTCCGTAGAAACCTAAGAATTTTATAAACAGTAAAATACATACGATAAAATGTTTGAATATAATAACAATAACAATTTATTTACTTCAATGCTCAGTACATCGCTTTAGCATAATATATCAGAAACTGACACTCAGAGAGATACTAAATTTGAAATGCGTTCGTGCGAACGTTTGAGAAGTGAGGAAAGATCGGTAATATCGAATAAGCGGATTGTGTCTGACCAAAGCTATTTTTTTTTTTTTTTTTACCTTTAGCGCTAGTGACAGCACGCAGTTTTCAATCAAATCGACAGTGCGTTTTCGAATGGCAAAAACATTATCTGTTTCTAGTGAGTTCTAAATGCAAGAACTGTATATTTAGATATAACTCATATTGTTCTCTATGTCGTAGGCTTTGACAATGTCTATCCCAAGTAATAACAATGGGAATGTTAAACTACGACAGTTGTACGTTACGGTTGTATCTGACAAAGCAACTTAGGGTTGTACTGGACAAAACAGTGAGCAGAAACACCTAATTTTTTACGCTATGTTGTCGAGGGTATACATTACGAGATCTGTGGTTGCAGTACGATTATGAGATTTACACTTTAAAACAGCAACGAACCACAAGGGTGGATTAAAAAGTTTATTAAAAACAAAACATTACCAGTTTAGCTGAATTTGTAATAAATCCGTAAATTATCACCTTTATAATTAAATTTTTACGGTTTTTTCCTTAATTGCAAAAGATGGTGAAGTCAGGACATAATTGGGATGAAAATAACTTTAAGGAAGGCGCGGGGAAAATCAAGACTTCCTGAAATGGCAGTCAGTGAAACAACTGGGAAAAGTTCAATTCTAAGAAGTAAATTAGGTAAAAAACTTAGAACTTTGCTGGAAAACAGAGGTGCCCATGCAGCCTGTTTAGAAAATAACAAGGTTTTCCCGAGAACACCGAGCGAGGTGGCGCAGTGCTTAGCACACTGGACTCCCATTCGGGAGGACGACGGTTCAATCCCGCGTCCGGCCATCCTGGTTTAGGTTTTCCGTGATTTCCCTAAATCGCTCCAGGCAAATGTCGGGATGGTTCCTTCGAAATGGCACGGCTGTGCCCCCCTTCCCCCCCCCCCCCCCCAACCCCGAGAACATTCAGTGATGAACAGGAAACAGTACTGTACGATCAAGTTAAAAATTTAGGCAGCGAGTTTGCGCCTCTGAGTATAGATGCGTTCTTTAATTTAGTGAAGAAGTCGCAGAGCAACTGTAAATAAAGTATTGGTTCAGTAAGACAGAAATGAAAACGAGTAAAGATTTTACGAAAAGGCTGTCGACGGGGTATCCATGACTTTGCAGAGGACAAGACTTTCCAGCAAAAAACAAATAGACCGACTCTTTGACAAAGTTGGTGTGCTGATGGCAAGTTCAAGTTTATAAACATTTACTATCCAATTAAAAGTTTTTAAAACGAAAATTACTTTTTTCCACGATACACTTATTGCCTATACAGCTCACCCAATATTTGAACGACCATAACGTGAAAGATGGAAAAAATATTTCAAAATCAATTTACGTTTATTGTAATGATATTCTGTAAATCAGAATATATTATAATTTCGAAAAAACTTATTTGTCCGATACTACCCAATTTTTCCCCGCATGTGTCTTACAATGTATTTAAGAACTATAATCTAAACAAACTCTCGCAACGTTGACGTTGGCGTAGTTTGCACAATATAAAATTGAAGTGTGCCCTCACCGCTATCAGTGTTTCACTTAGAGCTACGATTTTGAACATAGGTCATCAGACTACACCTATGCGATCGTGTAAACTGGTGGAACGCTGTTTCTTTCAGATGATTTCACCTACATTTTGCCGTCGATCTTTTTCTGCTTAGTGGTGAGTCGGTCAACCTTGTCTTAGCTTGCTCAACTTCCTGTGGTTTGCCCGTTCTTCCTGTGGACTTCCTAGGCGTGATGGATATTTTGCTTGTAGTAGGCAGGGTATACAAAACAAATAACAAATCCAACACACTCTTTTTTGAGAGTTGTTTATATTATGAAACATCGACCTTGCCGAGGCGGGGTGGCCTGCTTTTCTCAACGATACAGATAGCAGGACTGAATACCACACAACAACAACAACACAACAACACAGATAGCAGTACCGTAGGTGCAACACAACGGCATGGTATCTGTGTAGAGGCCGCGACACCCCTACAGCACAGCCATACGTCGTCTATATTCTGCTCCCCGTTTTGCTGCCCTCCACGGCACGCCATCCTGGGCTTACGTTTCAGCAAGGTAATGACCGCCTGCAGACGGCGAGGGTTTCTTCTCCCTGTTTTCGGGTTTTCCAAACCCTACCTTGGCCAGCAAGATCGCCGGATCTCTGTCCAACTTAGAACGTTCCGAGTAACCAGCTCTGGTTTTTGACGATCTGACACGCAAATCGGACGGCGAGGGTTTCTTCTCCCTGTTTTCGGGCTTTCCAAACCCTACCTTGGCCAGCAAGATCGCCGGATCTCTGTCCAACTTAGAACGTTCCGAGTAACCAGCTCTGGTTTTTGACGATCTGACACGCAAATCGGACGGCACGCTACCCTCAGGACATCCAACAACTTTGTCAATCAACGACAGGCCGTTCACTGCTTGCATGCCGGCCGAAGTGGCCGTGCGGTTAAAGGCGCTGCAGTCTGGAACTGCAAGACCGCTACGGTCGCAGGTTCGAATCCTGTCTCGGGCATGGATGTTTGTGATGTCCTTAGGTTAGTTAGGTTTAACTAGTTCTAAGTTCTAGGGGACTAATGACCTCAGCAGTTGAGTCCCATAGTGCTCAGAGCCATTTGAACCATTTGAACTGCTTGCATAAGGACCAGAGGTGGCCCAATGTGTTATGGACTTGCTTAATTTGCGGAGCTCTTTCTCTTGAATAAATGATCCAATTTTTCTGAAATTGCAATCACTTGTTTCTCAGTACATATACATCATACGTATCGATTTCCGTCCCATTCGGAAAATTTCTCCGGGGAGCATAGTTTTTTTTTTCTCAAATTGTATATATACAGGGCGAACAGAAACACTATAAAAAGCTTGTAAGGGTGTTGCAGGAAAGCTTGCCCTGGGAAATAATTGTTCGATAAGTTGCCCTATTTCCGAGATAACAGGCATTGAAGTTAATCAGTCAGGCCGTTGCATGCATGAGTTCAAGCGGCCCGCCAGATACAATTAGTGTCAGCTGTTCTCGTAATGCAGGTGACAGCTCATGAGACTGCTCGGCCTTTGGCTGGGGTTCTGTCTTTACTATTGTCCCACGTCGAATTTTTGTATCGCTTTTGCACTCAGTTTTAGGAAACCAAACGAAGAACACGTTTAGCGACATGGTCTCTGCCGGGCCACTTGAACTTGCACGCGTAATGGCCTGGTTGGCTAATTTCAGAGCCAATTAACACGGAAAGGGCACAAGATATCCCTTTTCCATAACAATTATTTCTCAGCAACTCCCTTACAAGCTTTTCAGATTGTTTCCGGCCACACTGTACATCGCAGGCTTCTGACGTGGGCGTCGCTGTGACACCCAGGTGCCACGCTGGAAGCACTTCGTCATTCCGACGCCCTATTGTCTCTGTATGCGGACAGTAGGCTTTACACAGTGCTGCATAATCTCATGAAGGTTTAAATACATGTTATATAACATAAATATTACACATTTAGATACCTGTTATATAACGTAAATGTTACACGTTCTCCCCCTCACTTATTTTTCAAAATGTTTTCAGTAACAATGACCAGTCTGAAATACTCAAAAATGAAGATAGAAACTCGCTTGCTTATCTTCCTTCCTTTTACATCTGGACTAACATAAACAATAACCCTAACTTATTCTAATAATAATAATCATAATAATAATGGCGTGTGACGAGGGCCTCCCGTCGGATAGAACCCTCGCCTGGTGCAAGTCTTTCGATTTGACGCCACTTCGGCGACTTGCGCGTCGATGGGGATGAAATGATGACGATTAGGACAACACAACACCCAGTCCCTGAGCGGAGAAAATCTCCGACCCAGCCGGGAATCGAAGCCGGGCCCTGAGGACTGTCAGTCTGTCGCGCTGACCACTCAGCTATTTCTTTTTTTTTTAAATCTCATTTTGTTCGCTTTATCTGCTCGTGGCGGACGTCGTAAGACATCCGATTAAGTTCGTTGATGATCGATTAACTCAGTTTTTTTTTATTACAGAGGGTACGTAACCCCCTGACCGAACACGCTGAGCTACCGCGCCTGCATTGAGAGGGAGCCAACAGCACCCGGTGTTCCCTATGGACAACACAACACCCAGTCCCTGAGCGGAGAAAATCTCCGACCCAGCCGGGAATCGAACCCGGGCCCTGAGGATTGTCAGTCTGTCGCGCTGACCACTCAGCTATTTTTTTTTTTAAATCTCATTTTGTTCGCTTTATCTGCTCGTGGCGGGCGTCGTAAGACATCCGATTAAGTTCGTTGATGATCGATTAACTCAGTTTTTTTTATTACAGAGGGTACGTAACCTCCTGACCGAACACGCTGAGCTACCGTGCCTGCATTGAGAGGGAGCCAACAGCACCCGGTGTTCCCTATGGACAACACAACACCCAGTCCCTGAGCGGAGAAAATCTCCGACCCAGCCGGGAATCGAACCCGGGCCCTGAGGATTGACAGTCTGTCGCGCTGACCACTCAGCTATCGGGGGCGGACATTCTAATAATACTTATGTATCAGTTAGATTATGCTTGTTTTTATTTCTTCGATTTCTGGAAGTATCTTTCCTCCAAGGGTGTGATGGATTTTTAGTAATTTTTATTCTATTAGTTGAAACACTAATTGTTAAATTCACTGCTTCATATTGAATGTTCATTACTCAGCACGCTGCTGTCTCTGTTAATGACATTTATCAGTACTAGGCGTTTTGCTGTATCAACACCAGTTATTTTAATTTAAAGGACATAAGCTTTGCATCTATCTATTGGCGCTTTACCATCTTTACACTTCATTAATCATTACTCACCGAATGTTGTGTACTTGCCGTCAAGGAATCTTGCTTTTGAGATTTTACCCTCGATCACTGTCTGGTTGTAGTAAGGCAGACTTCCTTGTCTTCTACTCTCACTTCTATCGTACATGTATTAGGTAATTCCATGAAAAGACAAATTTTATTAATTAGTATCTAGCAGTTACATGCTAATCCTGTAAGAGAAATATATGTTCATTAGATTGTACAAATGAAGTCACCATTACTATTATTAACATTGTCGTTATGCGTCATTACTCTCATGTGTCATTGACCTTCCATATCTCGTGTTTTTCCGGTCGGGAAGTCAACTGCTCATCTGGCACACATATTTTTTTGTACGTCCCGACTGTGCGTGCTGGGCTGTGTGGGGACAGGGCTGGGAGCCTCTGCTATGAACCTGTTAAGTAGCGGATCGCTCTCCCCGTACCCGCTAAAATCCATTAGCTCAAATTCCTCCCGTCTGATCAAAATCGAGTGCTTTTTCTTTTGCATTTTAATTTAAATGTTCACTTACAATACTAACCTATTTTTTACCCCACTCTGTGGAACACACTGCATGCGTTGCACTACTTTTCATTTTCTTTGGATGTGTATTCCTGTTGAATGCAAGCCTCCTGTCTCACGTCTGAAGGAATTCGTTTTGGTCTGTCAACAGTGATCATATGCTATTCAACGTCCACTCTTTTGTTGTTATTGCGTTCAAATACTCATTTCATCCAATTTTAATAAATTATTCAGTACTTGGTGGGTGTGTCTGTCTCGTTTCTCACCACAAATGTGACCACTATCGCGTAATGTTGGACAAGTTTATCAGGTTACCTTTGTTTCACACTACCGTATATCCAGGTCTGTATTTGTTGTTGTTACACTGACTCATGGCGATTAGTATGTCTCCTGATATCTTCCAGTACACCTACCTTAAAGAACATTACATTCCTACCTCAGTACTAACCAGCTGCCTTCTTGCTCAGTTCTTAAGGCGGAATTAATTCATCTACGTAACTTACTACTAAAGGGGAACCTTACCTGGTGAATTCGTTTTAAACCATAGTGGCCAAATACTGGTTGCCTACATTATTCAATCGACTCTACCTTAATAATCTGTGGCTCGTTACAGGTTGCCTACACTATTTCATCTTCTTTCACTTTTTCTATGCTTTAATGACCTAAGCTGTCTGGTCCAGCTGGTGTCATAACAGAACTTACCTTCTTGACTTATTGACCCAAGCAGCGATTTGCTTTAGAAATGTTATTCATTTATCTGGTCTTTTGACTTATAACTTATAATCCTTGTGCCAATCGTATTTATTTTTGTATGTCATGCAACTTCCAGTTTGTTATGTCTGCATAGTGTAACAATGAATTCATAGTTGTGTCATTGACAGTAAAGAAGATATTTTGTATGATTTATGATGACGCTAGTAGACGTTGCACGGTATAAGTCATGTTGTTACTGCTGCTACCGTAACCGTTGAGGAGAGTTCCCAAACTTCTGTCCAAAGGTGATTGACGACCTCTACATTTAAACTCGTCTGTCACAATGACAGCTGATAGCACTGTGTTCCGTTTCAACTGATTCCTCATATTGCAGTCATGTACGCGATCACTGTTTTGGTGCTAGTCATCCCCAGAAGGTATTGTCCCTCCACCAAAACTCTTTCTCAAACTGAAACAAGCGATGTCAGTCAATGATAATGTGATAACCAACAGCGTACCAATGGACGGATGGGATGGAAAAGACACTGTTGATGTAGTGTAATAATAAGCATCACAGTTGACAGTGCGAACAATTTTAGCAATTGTTCAGTAATTTCAACACCGACCAGTGATATGATAGCATGTTTCCCAATTTCAGTATCATAGCTAAACCGTCCCTTCTCTGCTTTGCGAGTATCATTGCGAATGTAGATAGATGACTGTGCAGTACGTCCATTCATTGTTAATTTTCGAATACATATGTCATCAAAGTGTACCAGACAGCGCCCTATGTATTTCTAGCACCTCGAGCATAGTGCATAATTAATGATCTATCTCTATGCGGACGGGAGTCACAGAGCATTGTCGCAGTCTTAGGATAAAATCAGAGACTAAAAGACCCCCTCGCACTGTCTTTGACCAACCTGTCCAGCAGCACCGTTAACGATTTAATCTGCAGATGACCAGAAGGAGACCGCTATATTCCACTTCTCGTGAATGAATTAAGCTTGCTGAGTCCTCGCCCAACCAAGTGCACAAGATTTCTCCAGATGCGACCATGTCGCGGACGTTAGCACTCCTTATCGATGTATAATAACAGATTTGAAAGTGTTGTGATGTAATAGCAGATGGTTGAGAAGAACAAGAAACGGGCGATTTTTATGCATGATGGAGCTCTAGACGGATGGAATTCGAAGCATTTTACATAAATCAACTACACTATCAATTTTAAAGTAATGTTCTAGTGTCTGTCATCAGTACCAGGAGGGTACTGGTAAGAGAGAACATAAACACACGCACTCCAAAGGCTACACGGTTCTGCACTTAAAACAGGTTGTAATGTTAGATCACTTGAGTTTCCGACCTATCAGCCGTGTAGAATGCAGCGCTGTTAATATTCCAATGTAAGAAATATATTACCAGCGCATGACATACATCGTTCTTGCAGGTTTCTCTACGATAAACTATGGTAACAAAGCGTAAAACTAAAAAAACTACTTCCTTAAAACAGCGGCTCTGTGTGATACATGCACAATATAGCTTTCCAGAAATGTATAGCGTCCACTGTTCACATCCGATCACGGTTCAGAAATTATACTATTCCCATATCAGTCCTATATAAAATTATAGTAACGGAGAATACCTCTTACAAAGAAACAGATAAACGCATAGCAGCAGCGTCCGACATGTGAAATTACAAGTCATGCCATTACTAACTCTGTAAACAGCACATCTGTCAAGCAGATGTATACTCACGGGATTGCACTGTCTTACAAACACCTATCGCTAACTTAGTTATGAAACTGAAAAATCTATTTTACACCCAAGATGCGACAGGGGAACGGAGTACATCGCATAAATCTTCGTTCGCTTAGAGGTATGTGTCACGTTTCATCACATGTGAGATGGAAGTCCTCTGATGACCGAGAGGTTTACTATTAATAATCGCAAGTGGACACTGCTCTAAGACCCACACAGAACAAGTGGTTGTATGCGAGTCGAACGCAGGCTGTGTCACACAACTGATGCATCCTGACGAAACATCAGGAGAAAAATGGTGAAATGACCTGCAGCAACTTCTCCATCTCTCTCTCTAGAATGCATCATCAGTCTACCATTAAATCGTACCTCGTTACAACTCCATCTCAACCGACCACTCCATCCACTCTATGTCATCCTTTAACGTAGATGCAAGTAAGTTTAGAGGTTGATGGTTCTCTGTTTTCCTGAAAAGCGTCAAATACAGCAGTCAACTAGCGTGCATTACTGTTACCTCAATAGACATACAGTATAATGCTGCCTTGACGGAAAAAAGTGACTGTTTCCCTGGTTCCCTTCGCTTCCATGTCGACGTTTACTCGGATTCCTCTTGTCGCATACTTGTCCCATGTACAAATTGTTCGGCGCCAGCCAGAAGACACGCAAGTACTTCTTCAATTTCCCCGCATTTCGGCGTATATTTCCTCAATGTATACGTATTTTTCGCAATTCTATCGGTTTTGTCAGTTCAGCCCATGCGATCATGAAATAACCTCTCGTTCCATGTTCTAAAATTGCTTGTAAATGTAGTACAGCTGCCAACACCTAGCGCAAATGCACTGATCGTGAGGCATAGTATAACACTGAACACGATTGTATCCAGTCGCCTCCACATCACATATTCCACATCTGAAGAGCGTGTGCTCTGTTTTCTGTATGTCTGTGTATGTGTAAGTGTCGCAGACGGCTCCCAGGACCAGGTCCCGCCGCTGGTGGACCCAACTTCGAAAATGAGCACATCTTCGGACGTAACGCGTGGCTGGTCCACCTACGAGATTAGATCCGACTCTTTAAACGGTCATCAGCCAACTGCTGGTCGATAAAATTTTCCATTGTCTGTTGCAGGTGTTTTGGGATTCACTTTCCTGGGAATGCCGTCTGACAGTTGCGCATTCCCTTTTTTCTTCGTTTTGTAAATGAGAAACCATCTTTTCTTGTTGCAATGTAATCTATTTCTTCCAGACGCGTCTAGTCTTTTACTTTGAAGCATCTTCAGTGGAACAGTTTTACGCGTTTTTGGCTGGCATCTGCGTTTCCTCTCATCTGGTCGCCTGCTGGAGGTCGCACTATAACTTCACTTACGAAACATAAGCACATTTTCATGTTACGAACTCTTTTCGTCGCAATTTTCGTATTGCTTGCGCTAATTGCTGTGAAACACTATTAGTCTTCTGTCACTACTTGTAGGTATTTCTCTGTAAACTGTGATATAAAATTTTAACTATTGTATTCACTTTACCTCACTTCCTGTTACGGCAAGAAAAGGCCATTTTTATTTACAAAACGATTATTTCCCCGATTGCTGCGAGCAAACTTGTTATTCCCTTTGTCGTTTAACAGTGCTTGTCCTAACACTGTCTATCCTGTTTCCTACTCCGACAATCACGCTCTCGTAGCCCTACTTCCCTCCCCATTCGTTACACTGTGGTTAGCAACATGCTTCGTAATATGCCCCATACATTACTCATATAACATTTTGGCTTCAAAGAGAACTCACATCGATCATTTCGGCCTCAGGTAGGAATGTAAATTTCCTCAAGTTTCATGACAACTTTGACAGCAGCAGTTAATTTACTCAGGTTTTCCAGTCTGATACTTCTCGGTATGTCAGGTGGAAGTCTCTGCAGAAACACATCTAATGCCCTGTTTTCTGTCTTCTGAAGAATGATTCGGTCTTTTTCTGCACACTATGTAAGTTCATAGTTTTACACTATAATTTTTATAATCGTATCTGAAAGTGCATCTCCTGACTCATGGCGCTTTTACGACAGCCCAATAAACTGTTCCCTGTACCTGTCTACGGTACCGCTGATAAAGTCTGTTAGTTAGCTGTTCGAATGTTTGTACTTTTTTTTATCCTTTATGGCATATGACATACATTATCGTATCAAAAACCAACCACAACTGAGCCATATGCAATCATGCTTCGTCCATCCTATGTCTTAATTTTGTGGCAGCCTTTAAATCGTTAATAAATACCGATACAGTCTCATTTACTTTTCTTGATAAATGAGTCACTAGGCTAGCTCCTACAGGATCTACAGAAGGGATAGATACATGTAACAAGGCTTTTACCTCTACTGGATCGGATTGTACTATCTGCTTCTTCAGTGCGGCATTACTTTCTAACAATGTGGCTGCTTGCCCCTTTAAAAGCACAGCTGCTTCGTGCATTGTCGCCGCACGTGTTTCTGTGTAGCTTCCATCTGACTCGCAAACTATGAGAAGCTATTGCTGTAAGTATATATCCAGGGATACTAGAAAACAAATCTTCACGTCTTACCATGGTCGACCAAGATTCAGTACGCTGCTGTGTTCCATGGCCAATCCTTTTACAAGTATCACAGCTTTGTACATGGCAACTCAGGCCCAGATAAGTTATATTACTGGAATCTTACGGGCCATAGAAACCATTCGCTAGAGTTTCTCTTGAACTGTGACAGGTCAGCAGGAACTTCCGGATTTACAAAAGTTACTTTCGAATTCATATGAATGTCCCTCTTAGTAGTCAAGGCCGTAAAACACAAAAGAAATGGCTAACCAAAGATGCACTCAACAACCTATGCTACAGTTGTGAAGCTGAAGTACCTGGCCCCAGGTGCACCTCTGATGTCGGATACCATCCTACAAGCAACGCTCCTCAAGCCAACTGCAGCGTTACTGGTGTCCTGAGGTCAAGTCAAGATCAGGAGGCTGACAGAGCACCACCGCAGGTACATGGGTTCGTTAACCCAGAGAGCAGATGCCTGGCTTACAGCCGAAGGCATTAGTGAAATAGTGCACACATCAAAAAAAGTTTTGCATCACCTCGGTTCCGAGAGTTCCGGAACCTGTACAGAAAATTGGAATATAGATCAACATAAACATCATTTCCGCCCTTTTTATTGCTCATGTAAACCACACATTGTATGTTGTACCACCATACAGAGAGACCTTCAGAAGTGGCGGTCCAGATTGTTGCAGACACCGGAACCTCTAATACCCAGTAGCACGTCCTCTTGCGTTGATGCATGCCTGTATTCGTCGTGGCATACTATCCACACGTTCATCAAGGCACTGTTGGTCCAGATTGTCCCATTCCTCAACAGTGATGCGGCGTAGATCCCTCAGAGTGGTTGATGGGTCACGTTGTCCATAAACAGCCATTTTCAATTATCCCAGGCATGTTCGACAGGGTTCATGTGTGGAGAATCTGCTGGCCACGCTAGTCGAGCGATGTCGTTATCTTGAAGGAAGTCATTCACAAGATGTGCACGATGGGTCCTTAGCGTCCGTGAAGTCGAATGCCTCGCTAATATGCTGCCGATATGGTTGCACTATCGGTCGGAGGATGGCATTCACGAATCGTACAGCCGTTACGGCACCTTCCATGACCACCAGCGGCGTACGTCGACCCCACATACTGCCACCCCAAAACATCTGGGAACCTCCACCTTGCTGCACTCGCTGGACAGTGTGTCTCAGGCGTTCAGCCTGACCGGGTTGCCTCCAAATACGTCTCCGACGATTGTCTGGTTGAAGGCATATGCGACACCCATCTGTGAAGAGAACGTGATGCCAATCCTGAGCAGTCCATTTGGCATGTCGTTGGGACCATGTATACTGCGCTGCCTGGTGTCGTGGTTGCAATGATGGACCTCGCAATGGATTCGAGAGTGAAGTTGCGCATCATGCTGCCTATTGTGCACAGTTTGAATCGTAACACAACGTCCTGTAGCTGCACGAAAAGCATTATTCAACATGGTGGCGTTGCTGTTAGGGTTCCTCCGAGCCATAATCCGCAGGTAGTGGTCATCCACTGCAGTAGTAGCCCTTGGGCGGCCAGAGCGAGGCATGTCATTGACAGTTCCTGTCTCTCTGTATCGCCATGTCTGAACAACATCGCTTTGGTTCACTCCGAGACACCTGGACACTTTCCATGTTTGGAGCCCTTCGTGGCACAAAGTAACAATGCGGACGCGATCGAATCGCGGTATTGAACTACAGACAACACCAGCCGTGTACCTCCTTCCTGGTGGAATGACTGGCTGTCGGACCCCCTCCGTCTAATAGTCGCTGCTTATGCATGGTGGTTTACATCTTTGGGCGGGTTTAGTGACATCTCTGAACAGTCAAAGGGACTGTGTCTATGATACAGTATCCTCAGTCAACGTCTATCTCCAAGAGTTCCGGGAACCGGGGTGACGCAAAACATCTTTTGATGTGTGTATTACAATATTAAACGTTTATTGCCCACAATATTCAAGAGTTGATCCGACGACATTCAGACAGCCTGTGCGGGCAGGGCTTGTGGTAGTGTACCACCGTGGGATGCACAGGTTAGCAATTGGTATGCAGATGATGACGTGCTGGCTCTGCAACCAGAAAGTCGCAAGACTGGTCACCTCACCTGCATTAGCGCTCAGCCGCGCGGTCTAAGGCTCCTTGTCCCGGTCCGCGCGGCTTCCCCCGGCGGAGTTTCGAGTTTCCCCTCGGGCATGGATGTGTGTTTTGTCCTTAGCGTAAGTTAGTTTAAGGTAGGTTAAGTAGTGCGTAAGCTTAGGAACTGATGACCTCAGCAGTTTGGTACCATAAAACCTTACCACAAATTTCCAGTTTCCATTAGCGCTCAGCCACATACATGCCAAGTGCGGTGGCACATTGTTTCCGGCACATAATGACCAGAGCACCCATGACCCTGTAGTAGGCTGCATACAGGGTAGCCATTAACCAGCTCTGCTAGGAGTACGTGAAGTCGTACACAGATGTGGCATGGTCTCCTCGCCCACATGACGACGGATGACGATCTTCTCCCAGGCTCTGCTTGTTAGGCCTCCAGAAGGCCTGCCAGATGGTGACAGCCACAGCTTCCCATGTCTCGACTTGGTAACTGGGGCTGCAGCTCACAGTGGCCAAGCCCCTCCAGACACTACTTGTTGCTTCATAGAAGATCGAAGGTGACTAGACAAGCAGAGTTTTGTCTGACATAGGCGTCCCCTCTTGACAGGACAGCTGCAAACTGTATAGAACTCCACCAGCACAGAAGTAGTATTTATACAGGATGAACTTGTGTGCTCTGCTATTGTCAGGTGGCAATGACATTATTCGTTCTATTTTCCTTGTTTGGTCAGCTCTCTTGGTCAATTCAGGATTTCACAACTTCACCTTTGAGATGCTCTTTTCCGCCATAGTGAACTGAATGATTACTCTTGCTTCTGACTTAAGATTTCTTGTGTAACTTCGCACAATCACAATTGCGACGCTATCGCTTTATCACCGTGATGTCATTTTGTTATGTTGCTTGCCCGGGTGTTCAGCCCACTCATGGTGTCGCAATAACGTCCTTGTTTCCTGCTGCACTGACAGTGACTCTTCCTTACTAGAATTCTGCCTGGATATTGACCTGTTTTACTCTGCCTGTGGCGTTGCTGAGGAAGAACTTCGAAATTTTGCTGGTTGCACCAAATATACATTCTCTCGTGGAACAATATTCATACAGGTGCTTCTCTTTTCCTACAAGGTTCTTTAGACAGCATTCCCATAGCCATACATACTTCAACTGCTTTGCATTTTTCCCCTAGATATCCGTGTCTTGCCTTATTCTTTTATCCATTGACAATCCTACATAGTGCCAAAGAATGCAGCTTGCTAAATATGTGGGAGGAAATAGATATTTTCAGATATATAATGAAACATAGTTTTAAAGAATTAGACCGATCTAAAAAACAAAAACTTCGTCGAAAATGTCACTAGTATTCCTTATCATACGACGTATTTCTTTTTTTGTTAACAGAGGTAACACAGATCAGAAGTAACGTTATATATAGTGAAGTACACTGGAGAGCCAAAGTATCTGGTATAGGCATGCGTATTCAAATACAAAGATACGTAAACAGGCAGAATGCGGCGCTGCGGGAGGCAACGACAAGTGTCTGGTGCGGTTGTTAGATCGGTTACTGCTCATACAGTGCTAGGTTATCAAGATTGAACCTGGTGCTGTGGTCGGTGCACGAGCAATGGGGTACAGCATCTCCGAGGTAGCGATGAAGTGGGGATTTTCCCGTACGACCATTTCATGAGTGTACCGTGAATATCAGGAATCTGGTAAATAATCAAATCTCCGACATCGCTGCGGCCGGAAAAAAGATCCTGCAAGAACGGGACCAACGACGACTGAAGAGAGTCGTTCAACGTCACAGAAGTGCAACCCAACCTAAGTGTCAGCGTGCGAACCATTCAGCGAAACGTCAGCGATATGGGCTTTCGGAGCTGAAGGCTCACTCGTGTAGCCTTGATGGCTGTACGACACACAGCTTTGCGCCTCACCTGGACCCAACTGAACTGTTGACGACTGGAAACATGTTGCCTGGTTGGACGAGCCTCGTTTCAAATTGTATCGAGCGGATGGACGTGTACGGCTATGAAGACAACCTCATGACTCCACGGATCTTGCATTTCAGCAGTGGACTGTTGAAGCTGGTTGAGGCTCTGCAATGGTGTGGTGCGTGTGCAGACGGTGTGATGTGTGACCCCTGATACGTCTAGATACGACTCTGACAGGTGACACGTACGTAAGTATCCTGTTTGATCACCTGCATCCATTTATGTCCACCGTGCATTCCGACGGATTTGGGCAATTCCAGCAAGACAGTGCTACACCCCACACGTCCATAATTGCTACAGAGTGGCTCCAGGAACACTCTTCTCAGTTTAATCACTTCCGCTAGCCACCAAACTCCCCAGACTTAAACATTATTGAACATATATGGGATGCTTTGCAATGTGTTGCTCAGAAGAGATCTTTACTCCCTCTTACGGATATATGAACAGCCCTAAGGATTCATGGTGTCAGTTCTCCCCAGCACTACTTCAGACATTAATCGAGACCATGCCACGTCCTGTTGCGGAACTTCTACGTGCTCGCGCGGCCCTTCACGATATTAGGCAGGTGTACAAGTTTCTTTGATCTTCATTGTATATATAACAACTAAGGAACTTTGAATGCGCAACAGTTGCCACTGGCAACTACATATTCTCGTAAAAAATCTCTTAGGCTGATAGCACATCATGTGTATATCTATCACATCATCATATTATCACGAAAAATCGCCTTCTGCGTACCCTATAAAGCAGTATATGTCAGGCAAGTAACATTATGATAATACACAAAACCACATACTCATGAAACACTACATATTGTAAATAACAAATCAGAAATATTTTTCTTCTCTTATACAGATGTCGCTCATGACATCTGAAACCAGTTCGGTTAAATAAACTACCATCAAAAAGTAGCTAATACCAATTATGTAATTATTAATATGACAGATTTGGAATTTCTCCAAGCTGCAGAGCACCAAATGTACAGTCCGAAGGTGGTTCGATGAACCCTCTGCCAGGCACGTTAAGTCTGGATTGCAAAGAAATCCTGTAGATGTAGTCATGTAGATGTAACAACGAAATTATATGGTAATTCCGACACATGAGTTACATCTGATTTGAACATCGAAGTTGTTTGCTGTTTATTTATATTTTGTTCATTATTTTCAGCCATAGACAAACGACTAGGTGCGATAAATTGATACTGAAATAAAGTGTCATGCATGGACCAATAACAATAAATTCTTAACTACTTGTTATGGTACAGCAGTACCTGCAGCGTCTTCAGAAGTTGATATCGCATACGACGTTCCTAGGGTGTTTGTAAGTGGATACTGCAGACGACTTCGAACAAAATTTGAATGTAGCTTTGTAAAACTTCCGTGATCAAACGATCTGAATTGCTGGCGAATACAGTTTATCCTCACTAGACAGTATCTATTAACATTATACACGAGGTGAAAAGGGTTTAGCCGGGTGCGGTGACCGAGCGATTCTAGGCGCTTCAGTAACGAACCGCCGCGCGGGATTAGCCGAGCGGTCTCAGGCGCTGCAGTCATGGACTGTGCGGCTGGTCCCGCCGGAGGTACGAGTAAACCCTCGGGCATGGGTGTGTTCGTTTGTCCTTAGGATAATTTAGGTTAAGTAGTGTGTAAGCTTAGGGACTGATGACCTTAGCAGTTAAGTACCATAAGATTTCACACAAATTTGAACATTTGAACAAGTCACGAACCGCGCGGCTGCTTCAGTCGCAGGTTGGAATCCTACCTCGGGCATGGATGTGTGTGATGTCCTTAGGTTAGGTAGGTTTAAGTAGTTCTAGATCTAGTGGACTGATGACCTAAGCAGTTTGGTCGCATAGTTCCTAGAGCCATTTTTTGGCCTTTCGCGTAAATTTTCTTTACATAAACGATCATATCTTCAGATTGCGTTGACATAGAAGCTCACTTTTTTACACCACCAAGGGACCGTATACTGAAGGAAGTGCGATACATTTCCGCTTATTATGTCTACTCGTACTCGAGGTAAACAGGTTTTAAGGGTTAGTTAGACAGACAGACGGTCAAGAAAGTGATACTAGTAGGGTTCTATTTTTACCGATACAGGTGACAAATTCCTAACAACGAAAATAGCTACGACAGTTACTGAAGACGAGGGCCGCATAAATGATTCCCCCTACTCTTTACCCCCCATGAACCATGGACCTTGCCGTTGGTGGGGAGGCTTGCGTGCCTCAGCGATACAGATGGCCGTACCGTAGGTGCAACCACAACGGAGGGGTATCTGTTGAGAGGCCAGACAAACATGTGGTTCCTGAAGAGGGGCAGCAGCCTTTTCAGTAGTTGCAGGGGCAACAGTCTGGATAATTGACTGATCTGGCCTTGTAACATTAACCAAAACGGCCTTGCTGTGCTGGTACTGCGAACGGCTGAAAGCAAGGGGAAACTACAGCCGTAATTTTTCCCGAGGACATGCAGCTTTACTGTATGATTAAATGATGATGGCGTCCTCTTGGGTAAAATATTCCGGAGGTAAAATAGTCCCCCATTCGGATCTCCGGGCGGGGACTACTCAAGAGGACGTCGTTATCAGGAGAAAGAAAATTGGCATTCTACGGATCGGAGCGTGGAATGTCAGATCCCTTAATCGGGCAGGTAGGTTAGAAAATTTAAAAAGGGAAATGGATAGGTTAAAGTTAGATATAGTGGGAATTAGTGAAGTTCGGTGGCAGGAGGAACAAGACTTTTGGTCAGGTGATTACAGGGTTATAAATACAAAATCAAATAGGGGCAATGCAGGAGTAGGTTTAATAATGAATAAAAAAATAGGAGTGCGGGTTAACTACTACAAACAGCATAGTGAACGCATTATTGTGGCCAAGATAGACACAAAGCCCATGCCTACTACAGTAGTACAAGTTTATATGCCAACTAGCTCTGCAGATGATGAAGAAATTGATGAAATGTATGACGAGATAAAAGAAATTATTCAGGTAGTGAAGGGAGACGAAAATTTAATAGTCATGGGTGACTGGAATTCGTCAGTAGGAAAAGGGAGAGAAGGAAACATAGTAGGTGAATATGGATTGGGGGGAAGAAATGAAAGAGGAAGCCGCCTTGTAGAATTTTGCACAGAGCATAACTTAATCATAGCTAACACTTGATTCAAGAATCATGAAAGAAGGTTGTATACCTGGAAGAATCCTGGAGATACTAAAAGGTATCAGATAGATTACATAATGGTAAGACAGAGATTTAGGAACCAGGTTTTAAACTGTAAGACATTTCCAGGGGCAGATGGGGATTCTGACCACAATCTATTGGTTATGAACTGCAGATTGAAACTGAAGAAACTGCAAAAAGGCGGGAATTTAAGGAGATGGGACCTGGATAAACTGAAAGAACCAGAGGTTGTACAGAGTTTCAGGGAGAGCATAAGGGAGCAATTGACAGGAATGGGGGAAAGAAATACAGTAGAAGAAGAATGGGTAGCTTTGAGGGATGAAGTGAAAGCAGCAGAGGATAAAGTAGGTAAAAAGACGAGGGCTAATAGAAATCCTTGGGTAACAGAAGAAATATTGAATTTAATTGACGAAAGGAGAAAATATAAAAATGCACTAAATGAAGCAGGCAAAAAGGAATACAAACGTTTCAAAAATGAGATTGACAGGAAGTGCAAAATGGCTAAGCAGGGATGGCTAGAGGACAAATGTAAGGATGTAGAGGCTTATCTCACTAGGGGTAAGATAGATACTGCCTACAGGAAAATTAAAGAGACCTTTGGAGAGAAGAGAACCACTTGTATGAATATCAAGAGCTCAGATGGCAAACCAGTTCTAAGCAAAGAAGGGAAGGCAGAAAGGTGGAAGGAGTATATAGAGGGTTTATATAAGGGCGATGTACTTGAGGACAATATTATGGAAATGGAAGAGGATGTAGATGAAGATGAAATGGGAGATAAGATACTGCGTGAAGAGTTTGACAGAGCACTGAAAGACCTGAGTCTAAACAAGGCCCCGGGAGTAGACAACATTCCATTAGAACTACTGATGGCCTTGGGAGAGCCAGTCATGACAAAACTCTACCATCTGGTGAGCAAGATGTATGAGACAGGCGAAATACCCACAGACTTCAAGAAGAATATAATAATTGCAATTCCAAAGAAAGCAGTTGTTGACAGATGTGAAAGTTACCCAACTATCAGTTTAATAAGTCACAGCTGCGAAGTACTAACAGGAATTCTTTACAGACGAATGGAAAAACTGGTAGAAGCGGACCTCGGGGAAGATCAGTTTGGATTCCGTAGAAATGTTGGAACACGTGAGGCAATACTAACCTTACGACTTATCTTAGAAGAAAGATTAAGAAAAGGCAAACCTACGTTTCTAGCATTTGTAGACTTAGAGAAAGCTTTTGACAACGTTAACTGGAATACTCTCTTTCAAATTCCGAAGGTGGCAGGGGTAAAATACAGGGAGCGAAAGGCTATTTACAATTTGTACAGAAACCAGATGGTAGTTATAAGAGTCGAGGGGCATGAAAGGGAAGCAGTGGTTGGGAAAGGAGTGAGACAGGGTTGTAGCCTCTCCCCGATGTTATTCAATCTGTATATTGAGCAAGCAGTAAAGGAAACAAAAGAAAAATTCGGAGTAGGTATTAAAATTCATGGAGAAGAAGTAAAAACTTTGAGGTTCGCCGATGACATTGTAATTCTGTCAGAGACAGCAAAGGACTTGGAAGAGCAGTTGAACGGAATGGACAGTGTCTTGAAAGGAGGATATAAGATGAACATCAACAAAAGCAAAACGAGGATAATGGAATGTAGTCAAATTAAATCGGGTGATGCTGAGGGGATTAGATTAGGAAATGAGACACTTAAAGTAGTAAAGGAGTTTTGCTATTTAGGGAGTAAAATAACTGATGATGGTCGAAGTAGAGAGGATATAAAATGTAGACTGGCAATGGCAAGGAAATCGTTTCTGAAGAAGAGAAATTTGTTAACAGCGAGTATAGATTTAAGTGTCAGGAAGTCGTTTCTGAAAGTATTTGTATGGAGTGTAGCCATGTATGGAAGTGAAACATGGACGATAAATAGTTTGGACAAGAAGAGAATAAAAGCTTTCGAAATGTGGTGCTACAGAAGAATGCTGAAGATAAGGTGGGTAGATCACGTAACTAATGAGGAGGTATTGAATAGGATTGGGGAGAAGAGAAGTTTGTGGCACAACTTGACTAGAAGAAGGGATCGGTTGGTAGGACATGTTTTGAGGCATCAAGGGATCACAAATTTAGCATTGAAGGGCAGCGTGGAGGGTAAAAATCGTAGAGGGAGACCAAAAGATCAATACACTAAGCAGATTCAGAAGGATGTAGGTTGCAGTAGGTACTGGGAGATGAAAAAGCTTGTACAGGATAGAGTAGCATGGAGAGCTGCATCAAACCAGTCTCAGGACTGAAGACCACAACAACAACAACTCTTTATTCGAAATGTTCTAGTTGCAGTCGATACATCAGCGTATTAATCGTAGCTACGCTTTCGATCCAAATCACGTTCACAGGAATGTAAATAAAATCCATTTGCCTATAAACGTGGTAATTCAGATCCCAGTATTATTGCCACCGCGTTTCAGGAGTGCGAGCATTACCATTGCTAGCTAGCTTAAGAAACAGCTCGGCTTATGAACGTTTTCTGACTGGCGAGTCTAATGGAGAATTCGAAACATTGTAGAATACGTTTGGCAGCTATGTAGCTGATTATTTCCTGGGGTGGTGCACAATTATCCTACTAAATTTACTCGCTAATAACAGTATTTTGTTATTTCAATAAACATCACGAATGATTGTCACTAAGCGGTGACATAAAGGTAGAAAATTCATGTTTTTGAGTCCAGAAAGCTCTATGCCACAGATACTGCAGATCATTTGCCATTTTCATTTCGAAATTTCCGGTTTATTCATGTCTGTGGTAATAATAGAGGGCTGTTAGCCTGGGTTGTCTGCTATCGTCGTAAAGGGTGTTTGCTACTGCAAGGGAGGTCTGGTTTGTTTTCCGTTCTAATCTCGATGGGGGCAGATAGACTATCGGTATAGCAATTTTAAGAAATTCTCGCGCTCCCAATACGTTTTATTGCTACCTTTATTCCGTACTGACGCCCTGTGGATGTCAATATGAAACTCTTGTAGAATTTCATACTTGTTACTGTCTACTTTTTCCGCTTCTGTCAATAACAGAACTGACTTAAGTGTGGCACTGAATGATTTTTAACTGAATTTCCTTATGAATCTTCACGCACTGCTAAATTTGCACACTTTCACGGTAGGTCAGCAACGGTAATCCAGTATGACTGATCTGAACGTTGACGCAAACCGTTTCGCTGCCGAATGCGCGTAATATTTTGCTAATTCGTAACGATCTGGGGTACTTCGTCTTACTAAAATACTTATGTTATCTCGATAAGCTGAAATTAATTTTTATTATAACGGTTCATACTAATTAGCGTTTCTTCTTTCATTTATGTCTCATATTTACGTGTTATGTTTACACACTAATCAGCATTAAATATAGTCTTACACATGATTGAAAACAGTCTGACGAAGCTCGGACAGTTTTCAGTTTCGCGCCTGTGCATAGTATGTTGGTAGCCCTTCGTCGCCTTGCCTGTTATGCTGCGTAGCAGACTTTAAAGCTGTGCAGATCAGCATAACGAAAAGGCGAGGGGTCTCGCTCGTTTTGTTCAAATGGTTCTAATGGCTCTGAGCACTATGGGACTTAACTGCTGAGGTCATCAGTCCCCTAGAACTTAGAACTACTTAAACCTTACTAACCTAATGACGTCACACACATCCATGCTCGAGGCAGGATTCGAACCTGCGGCCGTAGCGGTCGCTCGTTTCCAGACTGTAGCTCCTAGAACCGCTCGGCCACTCGGGCCGGTTCGCTCGTTTTGTCCGCGACTGTACAAGCT
Organism: Schistocerca serialis cubense; assembly: GCF_023864345.2. NCBI lineage: Eukaryota > Metazoa > Arthropoda > Insecta > Orthoptera > Acrididae > Schistocerca > Schistocerca serialis. The sequence continues at coordinate 395,793,383 of NC_064640.1, forward strand.
ATTTAGTAAATTATAGTCAGACTCCACATCTATCCCAGTAACAGTTTTGCAGTTTAAAATCTGGTTTCGAAAACTTTTTCTTATCATTGTGTTACCTAAAAGAAATTTTTCAGCATCTCCCGAGATCATCTTTCATGATTCCTATTCCATGTCTTCACAGTGATCAAATTTAGCTGTGTGTAAAATTGCACCAAGTGGCTTCTCCTTTCATTTAAATATATGGAACCACTTCAAAAAGTAAGTTACCCACTATTATGGCATGCCAAGTAACTTTTACCGAATGCTTCATTACACTTCCAAGTCACACAGATACACGACACTATTTTTTAACATAGTCACCAAGTCAATGTAAAGAACGATCGGAAATTTCTACCAATCGTTCAATTCATCAATGATAGAAATCCACTCCTTGGTCACCGATATATTTGAGAAACACTGTGTGAACGTCCCCATTATTGGAAAGTCAGCGACTGCTGTGAATCAGTTCCTTGACTTCCTGGACGTTGTTATCTGTGATCGATGTCGATGGTCTACCTTCTGATCAGTACCAACCACGTATTTGTCCATGCAGCCTTGGTCAGATTGTTGGCACCGTTTCATTACGTCTGGACCCGACATTGCAACTGGTCCATATATCACTGTGTAGTGCCACCACCAATCTTAGGCATCACTGCAGGAATGAGCAGCTTAGCCACAGCAGTTGCAGAAACCATATGCAGCCGGTGGGCATCAAGGTGTAGGCATGTGGGTTGCAGCAACAGCGCTGCTTATAAACTGCGAGACAATTCAGGCCAAGACTCACAATCCTGGCGATGCAGTGGAAAGAACAGGCTCTTGCAGGACGGGCTAGGCAGTTACTGCATTGCCGCCCTACGGGTCTGTTATTCCAGGCATAGCTAGAAACTGCGTATAGGCACGATTAACGAGCTACCAACCTCTATAAATAACTGTCAGTTTTAGCAGAGGTTTCAGCAGTCCAGCAGCACCTGTCACAATGAAAGGACTATGCCTTGTAGGACAACAGATAGAAACCCTTGTGGTACAGCCACCGCACTCCTATTCTGGTGTGGGAACTCAGGGGCCATGTACCAACACTCGCTGGGGCGACGTCCACTACCAGAGGCTGTCATCCCCTGCTAGCATTCCGACAGTTCAAAAATGGTTCAAATGGCTCTGAGCACTATGGGACTTAACTTCTGAGGTCATCAGTCCCCTAGAACTTAGAACTACTTAAACCTAACTAACCCAAGGACATCACACACACCCATGCCCGAGGCAGGATTCGAACCTGCTACCGTAGCGGTCGCGCGGTTCCAGACTGTAGCGCCTAGAACCGCTCGGGCACCCCGGCCGGCATTCCGGCAGTCTCCTGGACCACTGATGCCTACCGCGTGCAGCGACACCGTGCTAACCGGGGCATGCGTTGCTGAGTGGGCTTCTGTGTGTCAGCATCACGGTCAATCTACAGGCTGCAAGCCAGCCACCTCAGTGTACCACGCACAATTCTCGCCACATCCCGAGAGGGGACGTAGCCGCCTCACAGAATCGCTATGAGTGTAAAAGCACACGTTCTAATAAAAAGTTTGACTTTTGATGTTGTTTCTCTGAGCTGCCATTGAACTGCATCCCTGCCACGACCCACTGTCGCTACACAGCACTGCACAGAAGTGACCCTACATTCTTGGTCAACTTTGGCCAGAATCTCACGGCGAATCTGTCTACAATGTGGACGTTTTGCCTACAAAATCATACTGTCCAACTTTAAAGTGTCTTTCCTACTGCCAAACAATTTGCTTCCCAGCAGATCTGTGTCTGTAGGGAACCCTGTATATGTACTCCCTTCTGACAATATATCTCTCTTGCACAATCACCTTAGCGTGGGACAACATGTATAATTTACTTTCTGAAGTCTCCTTCTGTAAAGCATATTCCTTTCCTCCTTTTCTCCTACTATTTGTCCTTACTTTCCTTTTCCTACTGCCGAATTCTAGTCCCCCATTACAATTAAAATTTCGCGTCCTTTAACAACCTGATCAGTTTGTTTTGTCTCGTCATACATTCACTCAATTTCATCATCTACAGAGCATGTAGACATAGAAACGTCTGGTACAGCGGTGGGTACTGGCATTGTATCTTCTTGACTACAATACTTCGTTCACTATGCCGTTCATAGTAGCTTACCCGCATTTATGACTTACTACTTCTTTTAGTCCCACTCCTGCATCGGACGTTCTGGATTCTCTGTTGATAAACCTGTTTTGCCTGACTGAAAGTCCTGTTCTTCTTGCCACTACACTTCACTAATTTCCACTACATCGGACTTTAACTTGCCCATCTCTCTCTCTAATTCTCTAACCTCTCTACCCAGTTACGGGTCTAATATTTCACACTCCGACCTGTATGATGCAAGTCTTTTTTTCCTGATAACAGCGTCACCCTCAGTAGTCCCAGGCCAGAGATCCGAATGTGGGCTGCTACCTGTACACAACTTTACTCAAGAGGATGCCATCATCTTTAAATCATGAAGCAAGGCTGAATATCCTCTGGAAATATAACTTTTATAGTTTCCCCTTGTTTTCATCCTTTCTGGCTGTCTGTTTCGTTGAGACATGCAAACTACCGCACAGCGAAAAAAAAAATGGTTCAAATGGCTCTGAGCACTATGGGACTCAACTGCTGAGGTCATTAGTCCCCTAGAACTTAGAACTAGTTAGACCTAACTAACCTAAGGACATCACAAACATCCATGCCCGAGGCAGGATTCGAACCTGCGACCGTAGCGGTCTTGCGGTTCCAGACTGCAGCGCCTTTAACCGCTCGGCCACTTCGGCCGGCACAGCGAAAAGTTCTATGGTCGGTGGAGGTTGCTTCCATTCAGATCTAAGTAAACCATGTTCTAATATTATTTCTTAGTGACCACGTAAAACATCCGTTATGTTCATCTTCGCATATTTATTTCGATTTAGCATTTATGATTTTCAACACAAAGCTTAGAACGAAGAAAGACGTTGCCCAACAACTGGAGATCAGTTACAATGATAAAACGTGATGGATCTAACTGATTTGAAACTGCTGATTCTGACATTACAGTCCATTTTTCTCCATCATCCTCCAATTTGTGGTTATGGATGTCTGAACTACATATGAAGGTTCCAGGGTAAAAAAGGTAAATCACATTTTTTTTCTCAAAATGAGTTTGAGGTGCGATTAGATTCACCATCGAAAGGACTTCCTGTTAGCAGCACGAAACAGGAAATAAAATAGCTTAGTAATGTGTTTAGTTACCCTAAAAGTTTTGGTGTGCAGGAAAAGAAGCAGGTAAGTCGATAGTTCCCGCCAAAAAGCTGGTAAGTCAACTGTTCCAGCGAAAAACCAAGGAAGTCAACTACAACTCAACACATGGCCGCGCGATCACTGAAATTTCGCACCATTCTGTGTTTGGAATTATATTGATTCTAAATACTGAAACGTCTCAATAGAGCCGGTCCATAAGGCTGTTGCCTCCTTTGACCTTGTCACCTACTTTTGCACACCGCAGGTTTGCGGTTTAGTTAAACTATCCCGGGAGGGATGAGCAGTAGATATCAGACAAATTTTATTCCTTCATGACCCGAATTAAAGCAACTTGTATCTGTTTGTATCAGCAATTCAATTGGTTTTGCTCCATATTTTATGTCCGAACCTGAATCCAAAAGTCTGCCTATCATGTTCTTCCTTTCTTTTACTGCATGTGTGTCTGAATGTGAACGAATGAGTATTTTTGTGTATATTTCGGGGTTTCCTGAGTACAAGTAGTAGTAATAGTTGCGTGGAATGTTGTCTGCTGGGAGCATAAGAGAAGATGCGTGTCCTCTGCTTTGAGTACTGAGTACAGGATGACTAAACTAGAGTCCCTCTTATCTGAACAGAGAGGTCTACCCTTTATGCACGGGGATTGATTATTGTTAGGTTGGTGGCGGAAACGACCCCTCTGGTCTGTTCCATCTGCAGTCCGTGTTATCTGGGAGCTTTGTTCGGAACGGCACTATTCGTCTGGACGCCGGTGAGTGTGGTCAAAGGATTAAGTAAGCTTTTTGCTGAGTTAGAATATGGTGTCAAGCGCGTTTGTAGTTTCTAAAGAAATCGTTGAAAGTATTCATGTTTCTTCAGGTTAGCTTAAGCGCCGTATTTATTTTTCAGTTCGTTTTAGATCTTGAATATCTTTGTTTCGGAGTTTACCAGTGAGCGAAACTTCCCTTGTTCCTTGGAATGGCCAAGTGGAATAATCACCAGCACGAGTGTTTAATATGAGCCAGTAACTCAAAATATCGTGTGAATGTGGTGTGATTGGACCTACATGCGTGTGTGCTTTTATTTTTAGGATTTTCCACATTTTTCTGTATGATTTCTGTGTCTGGTCCATACCTGTGTTTGAACTTCATGTACGTTAGGGGACGAGTCATGTGTGTTACTCGTAGTTTGTAATCGTGTTTCTTGATTCGGTTTAAATTTAAATAGTGCCGGTAGATCACTTGAACTTTCAGATTTCAGTGTTTTATCCGAATTTGTGAGAGTTGCCTTGCTCAGTGGAGAGCCACGTGTACCGTGAAACCGATCTCAGTATTCATTTTTGCAAGGTTAATTTTCTCACGTATGGCTCGCGATCATTTAATCTTGTCGTGGTTTTAGTCAACTTTCCAATATTCTTGGTGTCTATATTTTGTTGGAAACGTTTCAATTCATTTAAATGTGTATGAAAACTAGCAAAGTGGAGAGGTCGGTTCTCGATTGCCGAGCGCGATTCATTATGCAATGTATTACTCTTTTAAACTATTCTAAACGGGTTAAAAGTATTTGCGGGTTCTAGCAGGTATTTAGTGGTGGTAAACTGTGTCTTAGGCTGTTCCATTGTGTGAGTGTACGAGTGAATGTTTTCCGCACTGTATCCTCTCGCTCCCTCACCCAAGTTACACCATGAAGTGCTTTTATCTTACTGTATAATCTTATTGCTTTAGTGTTCGGGTCCCAGGTTAGAATGTTAACTGTATATTCCTCCCATTTTAATGTATTCTTTCAATGAATAAATCTGTTCGTAAAAGTTACCCTCCTGTGTCCTGTTCGCTCATTTACGATTGTAAGTGCCTTTCTCATTTTAAAAAAATATTATTTTATGCTCTTATATGAAGGGCTTATTTCAATATTGGTACAAGTCCGTTACTTCCACTTTTCTGCCTATAATGCTTCTGCAATTAATGATCCAAAGAAAGGTTTATCTCTAGCTAGAAGCCATATGCTTGGATATTTCTGGTATCTCAACTGCAGATTTTTCAGCGCTCATTTAATTTTAGGACTCTGTATCTCACAATGAACAAAAATGGACTTGTACCACTATTGAAATAAGCCCTTCATATATTCCCGGAGAAGACTGTAAACAGAAAAATTCATGAGACCAGTATGTTCAACTAAAGAGGAATGAGTGATGTTTCAAGCCACTGGCATATCAATTACTTTCGTCACTTGTACCAATTAATCTAACTGAAACTAAAATCTCCGATTGAATTAATCATTCAACTGATGCTCAAATTCAGTCATTCTTAGTACTTAGGAAGGGCTAGGTCTGGTGGCGACCCGGTTTTATTATTATAGTTTTGTCCCTAATAGTAGCTTAACCACGCACAACTACGGATGTTTACGAAGCTTGCAGATGGCAACAAAAGGCAGCAATTTACAATACAATCGTAGACTGCAATATTGTAATTGTTTATAAATAAATTTCATAAATAATAAATTATAATTATGAAACCTACTTTACAATACACTTATAATAAGGTTACTGCACCATTCCGCCTACCATAGAATGGAATAGTTTTTCTTTATTTTATTCTTGCAGCTGTTTTTTTTCTTAGTGTAAGTTGTTATTTCAGTAATATGTAACAAATCATGCTGTTCTGTTGACATGTCGACATTGGAAGTTCCACAAAGTGAAGCTAAGAAACGGAGGAAAACTGGGATAGTTGCTGATGTTAAGAAATTAAAGCCACGTTCACGTGAAATGGGAGCGTCGAGCAAATGTTTCAGTCTTAAATGCTATGACCCCATAACTGAAGCACAAAGAGCTGAAATTCTACGCAGATTTAACTGTCTAAAAAAACATAACCATTAGAATGGGTATTTGGGAGGTTTTGATAACAGTGCTATGTATTAACAGAAAGCGACCACATTAAATAGGAGAAGACACGAAGTTCGGAGATGCTGCATTTGCGTACAGAGTTAGAGTTCCTGGAGGTCTGGCGATCAGCGCCTGATGAACTGGAAAGACAAGAATAATGGACCCATGGTGTGTAGGTTCATAAGAACGTCTGACAAAGTTGCATCAAAACATAAGACTAGAGAATTTGAGCTATCTTCTTTGTCCTACGCTGGTAATTTTAAGTAGACCAGTTAAGGCCTTCCTTCAAATTTTCTTTTAAAATTGGTTACGTGTAAAAGTATGTAACAAAAGTCTCTATTATCTGCAGGTCGCCCAGGTATTTCCAGAGCAAAATACGAGGATTTAATGAGGCTCATGAAGTACTGTAATCAGAGGGCAGTGAAGTTTCGCTATGCATTTTCAAATGACTGATAATTTGGAACACAACTGTGAGTTTTCATGGATAATAATAATATTAGAAATAATACTTATAATGTTAGAAATGATAATAATAGTGTTACAAATGATCATAAAAATTTGTGAAATGATAGTTAATTATTCATACATACAAAGGAAACCAAGAGTAGTTGGCTCACTTGATTCGTTCTCTTTCTGTTTCAGGAGACTTATCTGGTTTCTTTCCCGAAAAATTGGTAGTTTGAGTGCATTTTCTATTTAGTTTCGTATTATGGGTGTTACACAGATTGAAAAACCAACTTATCTGGTTCACTAAACACATGACTTCATTATTTTACGTTGTCTGAAAACATTACTTCGCATGGAAAAGTCTTATTGCGCTTTTAAATTAAAAATGCGTTTCCTGAGTTTGACTGAATAAGTAACTTACCCGCGTCTCTCCCTGAACCCTTCACACACCTAAAGGCAGAGTACAGTGGTCTACACAATTCCTAAACTAAATTTGGACAACTATAACATACTTAATAGCATGAAACTATGTTACTGTGGTGTCCTAGACCTAATGTAGATTTTTACAATAAACTATGCAATATTAATTTTCTGGGTGACAATACTGATGGATGGATGGATAGTTGACGCCTTTTCGTAACAACTTCCTTCTATGGGATGTAGATCCTTCACGCTTCAAAAACTAACAGTATTCACATAACACTGACGGTTTCCATTTACATTTATAGCGGTTTTCCATCTGTAACACGCCTAACCTCATGCTCGTTACTAGCCGTCCCAAAATACACAAGGAATAAACCTAAATGCAAATGAATTGTTAGAGAAATTCTTCATCCAAGGCTTTAATAGTTCTCTATAACATTTCCCACAGTATGTCACTGTTTTCCGCTCTTGTGTTCCCTAGGAAACCTTCAACGACATCCTTAAAAAATACCAGGCTGACTTAATTTTTCTTCAGAGTTCTTATCTTGCATAGCTTTCTAATCTTGGCCGTTAATCCAGGGAAAAGTTCACGTAGATGTATGAAACAGTTACTGCTTTATCCACCCCCTTTAAAAAATTCTCAATAACGCTGACTTTATATGCTGTGACAAAAGGGAGACATTTTGAGAATCCACCAAAGTCATTTAGAGAATCCAAGAAAGGTACGTATTTCAAATTTTCTTTTCCCTGGAACCAAATCCAACCGTTGTTGCCACTGTTTATCTGCATAATGTTTATCTATTGCACAACTGTCTCAAAGACAAAGGAAACAGCAAATGGGTTGAGAAACCACTTTGAAGACAAGTTAATAATCCAGTTACCTTCAGATCATATGTTTTCCAATTGCCTTCTTTGCAATAAATAACTTAAACTAACTCTGATAAATCTACGTAATTCTATTTCATTGTATCCTACAGATACACATGCAATCATATTTCCATTATGTAATACTAGGATCTTCAGACTAGTCTTGAAAGCGCCTACAGTCGACACTATCTGAGTAAAGGTATCCGTACACAGCTTTGTAACGCGAAGTTTACCACCTAATATCACGTGAGACGGATGGAGTACTGTATTGTTGGTAGACAACCAGTAATAGCCGAATGGATCGGCCAGGAGAGCTCAGTAACTTTAGTTATGAATTAGGTATTGGATGTCACATGAGTAACAAATCCATCAGGGACATTTCAACCCTTCTAAAGCTGCCCAAGCGAGCTTTTGGTGATGTGATTGTCAAGTGGAAGCTCGAAGGAACAACCACAGCTAAACCAAGACCTGAAAGACCTCATGTACTGACGGAAAGGGACTATCGAGCATTACGGAGGGTGGTTGTAAAAAATGACGTGACATCACCGGAAGGAACGTGCGACCAGTGTTACAGGGTGTACATAAAGTCCGGGAATGCTTTCAATTATTTATTGCACAAGAACCAAACATTGTACAGATATCATAGATATGTCATTTTGAAGAGAAACCCTGAAAGTTTTTTTTTTTTTTCGTGTATACCGCCACAGTGTAGTTTGGTAATTTGCCGATAGTCAGCGCTAGTCGCAAACATGGCGAGTTCAGATGCGTAGCGAGCTTTCTGTGTGTTAGAGTTCGACAAAAACAAGTGTGCTACAGCTGTTCAACGGATGTTTAGAACCAAGTACGGTAAGAAGCCACCAACAAGGAAGGGTATTTACCACTGGCACAACAAATTCGTTACGACGGGTTGCTTGCGCCCAGCGGACGTCCCAGTGTGAGTGAAGTGAATGTGGAGCGCCTACGAGAGACATACATAAGGAGTCCAAAGAAATCGGTGCGCAATGCATCCCGTGAACTCACAATGGCTCCAATAATAGTGTGGAAAGTCCTTCGACAGAAGCTGTCTATGAAACCATTCAAATTGAAGCTAGTGCAGAAGCTCAGTAACAACGAAAAAGACAAGCGTTTTGAGTTTTGTTCGCAGTTGGAAGAATTAAAAGAGGATGGGGATGGCATTGTTGAGTGCTTAATTTTTAGCGACGAAGCCTCTTTTCACACTAATTAGAAAGTGAACAGGCATCATTGTCGAATCTGGGGTACACAGCATCCACACGAATGCATTGAATTTATGTGTGATTCCCCAAAGGTAAATGTTTTTTGTGCCTTGTCACGTCGCAAACTGTACGGACCATTCTTCTTTGCCGAGAGCACTGTCACTGGATATTCCTACTCGGACATATTGCAGCAATGGCTGATGCCTCAAATGCAATCGGTCTGTCGGTTCATCTTTCAGCAGGATGTGGCTCCAACCCATTTTCATCGTGAAGTTCGTGGGTACCTGATCACAGAGCTGCCGCATCGGTGGATCGGCCGTGCTACAAAGGGGGACAGCTGTTTCATGGAATGGCCTCCCCAATCACCAGATCACACTATGTGACTTTTTTCTGTGGGGACACAGTAAAGATCTGGTGTATGTACCGCCTTTACCACATGATGTAGCAGAGTTCTGGGAGAGAATACAGGAAGAGACTGCCACAGTTGACGATGCCATGCTGGGACGGGTATGGCAAGAATTCGATTACCATATTGACATCTGCCAGGTCACTTATGGTTCGTATATTGAATGTTTGTTAAAAAAAACTTTCAGAGTTTCTCTTCAAAATGCAATATGTATGATATCTGTACAACTTTTACTTCTTGTGCAATAAATAATAGAAAGTGTTCCCGGACTTTATGTACACCCTATATAACTAGCACAATGGGTGTCGTAGAGAGTCAAGAAGAATGGGGTACAATGGTCGAGCAGCTCGTCATATGCCACACATTTCTGTAGACAAAGCTAAGTGACGCTTGAGGTGATATAAATGGCGATGACACTGGACAGTGTATGGATGGAAGTGAGTGATTTGAAGTGATGAATCACGCTATATACTGTGGCAGTCCGATGAAATGATCTCGGTCTGGCGATTGCCTGGAAAACGTTACCAGCCATTATGTGTAGTGGCAACAATGACGTATGGAGGAAGTGATGTTACGGTGTGGGGTTGTTTGTCGAGATGAGGGTGTGATCTCTTTACTACACTTAAGAAAATACTAAATGTGGAACGATATGAACACGCTTTACATCGTTGTGTACTGCATACAGTAGAGGAACAGTTCAGGTGAAGGGCAGACATGCCCCATATTAACGTCCACTGGTAGCTATCCAGATACTTTTGACCAGATACAGCACAAAAAACGCCACTTTGCAGCTTGATATGGAATGTGTAATAATTTCATTAAGCCTACCACGTAACTAAGAGAACAAACGTTGCCAACGATACGATAGTATTATAACAGCATGGGCTGCTATTATATTAGTACTATGCCAATCATGTTATTTGTGTGAAAGGATTTTTGTGAACTTGACTGTGTGTAGTGTAAAGTTATCGGATAATGTTTGTTTCCCTAACGATCTCTATTGAAAGAAAGCAGTAGGAAGGTAAACTGGAACCGGACCAAAGTTTAATTAATAATCTAGTAAACTGTAATTATCTGAAAAGAAACAGTCGCCAATCTAATTAGACAAAGCTATGTCCAGTACTATCATGGTTCATAAAGAAAGTTAACTATGTGGGTTAACATTACTTGATACTAAACTTCCGTTTTGCTGATAAGATACAAGACAGTAGCACAGTTTAACAAGTAATGTACCAGTGAATTGACCTGAATTACACAGGATAAGTATTAATGTGTTTAGGCAACAACTGGCTACCAATAACACTTACTATCTGTACATTACAGTAGGAAGATAATGAATTGTAGGTAAATGATTAATAGTGGTGGAACATTACTGATATGAACAAGAGGTTCTTTTGTCAATTTAATTGTAGGAAATTACTGCTACTGAAATAGTTATGAAGTAAGTGTATCATTTGTACTGATTATTATTTGCAGTCTCAAGAAATATTCGCTTCCTATTATTATTTAGATAAATCGGAATATGTGACACCTGGATCTATTATAGTTTGATTAATTGTAGCCAGTTGCCTATTCTTGATCGCTGTTATTGTAATATAACATTTAAATTTGGCTCAGCAATTAGCATGGGGACTCAGAAACTAATTTATCGGCAGCTTAGAGTCAGAACGTGGCTGAACACATTAGTTATAGAACAATATCGGAAACACTGTTAACTACATAATACATGAAATTGAAAACGCCATTATTTCAATAAAAAGAATATTTTAATTGAATACTTCAATTGTCCATTTATGAAAACTATGTGGAGTGTTTCAAAACTTATGCTCACCAAATAATTATGTGCTTTACAACTCCACAGAATTTGGTAACTTTTCGAAAGGAAAATAATTGCTTTTCTGTTCAGTAAAACAATATACTCGGATTCATCGTTGCACTTGGGATAGGATCCTGTCTAGGTAAATGACTAAGGACAAAATGCGGCGGCTCAACATAAAGTTTAGAGAACACAAAATTATTATTGAAAGAGAAACCACGTAACTGGCCCATGCAATGATACAGTACTCAACTGATAATTTGAGATGAAGATGGTGGCAGTGTCGATCTGTGCTATTCAAAAAAGGCCGCAAATGTATCCATGGCCCTTCCTGTGCAACAAGCTCTGAAAATTCTCTTTTTGCCGTAGAATTTTCGTAATACAGAGTTAACCAGAATTATGCCATGAATAGTAAGCCGTAATATTTCCGCATCCGAGGCTATATTTTATAATCTTGCAGTTCATCTCGCCTCCTTCGGTTCACAGGATGTGCACTCATTGTCTGCTAGCCACCTGACTTATGCCATAAAGGAGTTTTGCAGTTCGACCACCACAACCACTTTTTCTATTCCCATTTAGCTAGTTCCGTTGTGGAGGGACTTCCTCCCCCCCTCCCCTCCCCCATTTTACGTGATTACAGACCTACTTTCCCTAGGCGTGAACCAGTAAAATATAACATTTTCACCCTTTTACAACAAATTTATTTTAACGTTACATACATCGATTAATTAAAATTACATAAATAAACACAAATAGTCAATAAAACATTTACATGGACGTTACATCAAAGATAATAGTTATACAGAAATCACATTAAGTAAAAAAAAAACAAAGAAGTTGGATAACACCATTATAGGTAATATCGATAATTTTGTTACAGTATGAGATCAGGTCTGTATTATGTTGTCTGAAGGAAGTAATTTTTGTTTCGTCAGGCATTACGTTCCATTCCTTAAAACGTGATGCTCCCTGCCGTCGTTGAATAAGCAGCTGCAGCAGCAAGTCGTATACTCCTAGCTCACTCATTTGTTACATAGTTTAATTCTTAATTTCTTTGCGTGTTTTTGGTACTTGCATTGTCTAATTCATAAATTTCTGGCGTATTATAGTATTTGAGAGTTGTAGCATCGCGTTTTAGTACCTGAATAGTGTAAATTCGCGTAGTCGTTTGTCTTCTGTTTTTGTTTTGAACGGCCAATGTCGGTTGGTCACAGTCAGTGACTCAGTGTGCTCCCTGCCGTCGTTGGATAAGCAGCTGCAGCAGCAAGTCGTATACTCCTAGCTCACTCATTTGCTACATAGTTTAATTCTTAATTTCTTTGCGTGTTTCTGGTACTTGGATTGTTTAATTCATAAATTTCGGGCGTATTATAGTATTTGAGAGTTGTAGCATCGCGTTTTAGTACCTGAATAGTGTAAAATCGCGTAGTCTCCTTCCGCCGCCGAGCAGTGTGTCAGCAGTGCGCAAGTAGCAGCATTACTGCATTTACTAGGCAATCTTGTATTTTAATAACCGTTTAAATTTTGTGTCGATGTGTTTGCGCTCTCTGTAGATTAGTTCAGACGTTCTTTGCACAACAGTTTTTAGCATGGATAGGGACTGCAACTGCTGTGTTCGGATGCAGGCTGAGTTGGCATCCCTTCGCTCCCAGCTTCAGGCAGTGTTGGCTTCGGTCACACAGCTTGAGGCTGTTGCCAATGGGCATCACTGTGGGGTTCCGGATGGGGGTTTGTCGGGGACGGCCAGCTCGTCCCACGCATCCCCCGATCAGACTACGACTGTGGTTGCCTGGGATACTGCCCGCATTGAGACTGATCCCTCACCTGCGGTAGAGTGGGAGGTCGTCTCAAGGTGTGGCAGGGGGCGAAAGACATTCCGGGGGGCTGAACGGAAGGCCTCTCCAGTTTGTCTGACAAACCGGTTTCAGGCTCTGTCTCAGGCTGATACTGATCTTCGGCCTGACATGGCTGCTTGTCCTGTTCCAGAGGTTGCCCCTCAGTCTGCAAGATCCGGGCAGTCGCAGAGGGTGGGCTTACTGGTAGTTGGGAGCTCCAACGTCAGGCGCGTAATGGGGCCCCTTAGGGATATGGCAGCAAGAGAGGGGAAGAAAACCAATGTGCACTCCGTGTGCATACCGGGGGGAGTCATTCCAGATGTGGAAAGGGTCCTTCCGGATGCCATGAAGGGTACAGGGTGCACCCATCTGCAGGTGGTCGCTCATGTCGGCACCAATGATGTGTGTCGCTATGGATCGGAGGAAATCCTCTCTGGCTTCCGGCGGCTATCTGATTTGGTGGAGACTGCCAGTCTCACTAGCGGGATGAAAGCAGAGCTCACCATCTGCAGCATCGTCGACAGGACTGACTGCGGACCTTTGGTACAGAGCCGAGTGGAGGGTCTGAATCAGAGGCTGAGACGGTTCTGCGACCGTGTGGGCTGCAGATTCCTCGACTTGCGCCATAGGGTGGTGGGGTTTCGGGTTCCGCTGCATAGGTCAGGAGTTCACTACACGCAACAAGCGGCTACACGGGTAGCAGGGGTTGTGTGGCGTGGGCTGGGCGGTTTTTCTAGGTTAGATGGCCTTGGGAAAGAACAAAAAGGGCAACAGCCTCAACGGGTGCAGGGCAAAGTCAGGACATGCAGGGACCAAGCAGCAATCGGTATTGTAATTGTAAACTGTCGAAGCTGCGTTGGTAAAGTACCGGAACTTCAAGCGCTGATAGAAAGCACCGAAATCGTTATAGGTACAGAAAGCTGGTTGAAGCCAGAGATAAATTCTGCCGAAATTTTTACAAAGGTACAGACGGTGTTTAGAAAGGATAGATTGCATGCAACCGGTGGTGGAGTGTTCGTCACTGTTAGTAGTAGTTTATCCTGTAGTGAAATAGAAGTGGATAGTTCCTGTGAATTATTATGGGTGGAGGTTACACTCAACAACCGAGCTAGGTTAATAATTGGCTCCTTTTACCGACCTCCCGACTCAGCAGCATTAGTGGCAGAACAACTGAGAGAAAATTTGGAATACATTTCACATAAATTTTCTCAGCATGTTATAGTCTTAGGTGGAGATTGCAATTTACCAGATATAGACTGGGACACTCAGATGTTTAGGACGGGTGGTAGGGACAGAGCATCGAGTGACATTATACTGAGTGCACTATCCGAAAATTACCTCGAGCAATTAAACAGAGAACCGACTCGTGGAGATAGCATCTTGGACCTACTGATAACAAACAGACCCGAACTTTTCGACTCTGTATGTACAGAAGAGGGAATCAGTGATCATAAGGCCGTTGCAGCATCCCTGAATATGGAAGTTAGTAGGAATATAAAAAAAGGGAGGAAGGTTTATCTGTTTAGCAAGAGTAATAGAAGGCAGATTTCAGACTACCTAACAGATCAAAACGAAAATTTCTGTTCCGACACTGACAACGTTGAGTGTTTATGGAAAAAGTTCAAGGCAATCGTAAAATGCGTTTTAGACAGGTACGTGCCGAGTAAAACTGTGAGGGACGGGAAAAACCCACCGTGGTACAACAACAAAGTTACGAAACTACTGCGAAAGCAGAGAGAGCCTCACTCTAAGTTTAAACGCAGCCAAAACCTCTCAGACAAACAGAAGCTAAACGATGTCAAAGTTAGCGTAAGGAGGGCTATGCGTGAAGCGTTCAGTGAATTCGAAAGTAAAATTCTATGTACCGATTTGACAGAAAATCCTAGGAAGTTCTGGTCTTACGTTAAATCAGTAAGTGGCTCGAAACAGCATATCCAGACACTCCGGGATGATGATGGCATTGAAACAGAGGATGACACCCGTAAAGCTGAAATACTAAACACCTTTTTCCAAAGCTGTTTCACAGAGGAAGACCGCACTGCAGTTCCTTTTCTAAATCCTCGCACAAACGAAAAAATGGCTGACATCGAAATAAGTGTCCAAGGAATAGAAAAGCAATTGGAATCACTCAACAGAGGAAAGTCCACTGGACCTGACGGGATACCAATTCGATTCTACACAGAGTACGCGAAAGAACTTGCCCCCCTTCTAACAGCCGTGTACCGCAAGTCTCTAGAGGAACGGGAGGTTCCAAATGATTGGAAAAGAGCACAGGTAGTCCCAGTCTTCAAGAAGGGTCGTCGAGCAGATGCGCAAAACTATAGACCTATGTCTCTGACGTCGATCTGTTGTAGAATTTTAGAACATGTTTTTTGCTCGAGTATCATGTCGTTTTTGGAAACCCAGAATCTACTATGTAGGAATCAACATGAATTCCGGAAACAGCGATCGTGTGAGACCCAACTCGCTTTATTTGTTCATGAGACCCAGAAAATATTAGATACAGGCTCCCAGGTAGATGCTATTTTTCTTGACTTCCGGAAGGCGTTCGATACAGTTCCGCACTGTCGCCTGATAAACAAAGTAAGAGCCTACGGAATATCAGACCAGCTGTGTGGCTGGATTGAAGAGTTTTTAGCAAACAGAACACAGCATGTTGTTATCAATGGAGAGACGTCTACAGACGTTAAAGTAACCTCTGGCGCGCCACAGGGGAGTGTTATGGGACCATTGCTTTTCACAATATATGTAAATGATCTAGTAGATAGTGTCGGAAGTCCCATGCGGCTTTTCACGGATGATGCTGTAGTATACAGAGAAGTTGCAGCATTAGAAAATTGTAGCGAAATGCAGGAAGATCTGCAGCGGATAGGCACTTGGTGAAGGGAGTGGCAACTGACCCTTAACATAGACAAATGTAATGTATTGCGAATACATAGAACGAAGGATCCTTTATTGTATGATTATATGATAGCGGAACAAACACTGGTAGCAGTTACTTCTGTAAAATATCTGGGAGTATGCGTGCGGAACGATTTGAAGTGGAATGATCATATAAAATTAATTGTTGGTAAGGCGGGTACCAGGTTGAGATTCATTGGGAGAGTCCTTAGAAAATGTAGTCCATCAACAAAGGAGGTGGCTTACAAAACACTCGTTCGACCTATACTTGAGTATTGCTCATCAGTGTGGGATCCGTACCAGATCGGGTTGTCGGAGGAGATAGAGAAGATCCAAAGAAGAGCGGCGCGTTTCGTCACAGGGTTATTTGGTAACCGTGATAGCGTTACGGATATGTTTAACGAACTCAAGTGGCAGACTCTGCAAGAGAGGCGCTCTGCATCGCGGTGTAGCTTGCTCGCCAGGTTTCGAGAGGGTGCGTTTATGGATGAGGTATCGAATATATTGCTTCCCCCTACTTATACCTCCCGAGGAGATCACGAATGTAAAATTAGAGAGATTAGAGAGCGCACGGAGGCTTTCAGACAGTCGTTCTTTCCGCGAACCATACGCGACTGGAACAGGAAAGGGAGGTAATGACAGTGGCACGTAAAGTGCCCTCCGCCACACACCGTTGGGTGGATTGCGGAGAATAAATGTAGATGTAGATGTAGATGTAGAAAATTTCAGCATGGTCCATAGATACCAAGGAGACTAGATCGTTCAGATCTACGTGAGTTATTAAATGTGGTTTTTGTTCTGGTAAGTAATACTCTTCGCTTAATTGACACCGTGCTTCCTCTGAGTTTCTATATTCATTGTCAGAATTAGAAACTTCACACCAACCAGGTAAAGGAGCTGCACTGGTGCATCTTCACCATGGCAACATCAGTTCGTTACAGTACTCAGTATTCTTTCCATGCTTTAATGAAAAGCTGGTAACATTGATCAAACATAACTATCAATCATCAACATGATTTTGGGGCACTGGCTAGATCTCTACTGTGGCAAATCGTATGTGCTCTTCTTTGCCTTTCCACCACTGTGTTGGTTTAGAATCACACCTAGTGCACGTTCTGTTAGGTCCCCAGTCTTTACCCTGATCTCTCACTTGGTATTTGAAGTATAAATGTCATGACGTTTTGAGTACGTTAGGAGCTAGTCATATTCGTTTCTTTGTCGTGAATTCACGAGATGTGTAACAAAATGCATCTGGATGATTTTTACAATCACGTTTTGATTTCTTCAAGGTGTTCGTTCTACGCATAGAAAATACTTTCGACTATCACTGAACTGCACAACTACCAAAACAATTCCTGAAAGAGAAAAGAAAAATAAATTATACTTATGTAACATATAAGTATCAGCAAGTAAAATTGTAGTAACTGTTGGCTGGGGTACATAAATACTCGATGTAGAAACCAGCAGTGGTAGACCCTATTTGTTGTATTTAAATAATACTTCGCATTAAAGTTGAGGAGAAAAAAGACTGCATTTATTTTTACCACATTGCTTTTGAACATAAAGCACGTAAAAATTACACTGTAAATCTAAAAACTGTTGTATCAATTGCTGCTCATAACTTTTATCATTCAAATAATGAAACACTCCATACTTTTATAAATACTTGCACTTTATAATGAGAATAAATTCCCGATACGTGTCGTGCTAAGCATGAAAAAGTACGTAACTGGTGTAGTGTTTCATTAATTAAATCAGGAATGAGACAGTTGCAGGTTTCCCAAAAAAATCGATTATGATTAATGAAATTAAGTCATACCCTTTAATACTGACGTGATGGACACTTTCTGGCTTCACTCTTTAAGTCACATTACGATACAGAATTAAGTTTAATCTGTACTTTGTCTGTAGAGGAGGGTATTGTACCTGTGTGTGTTTGTGTGTGTAGTGAGTGAAGTGTTATGAAACAATGTGTATATAGTGAGTTCAGTGACTGATAGTGAGATATGAGTGAACAATGTGGCATTGCATTATTTAATAAGTTATTTGTAAAAAAAGTATTTTATACCAGGAGTAAATCTAATGATAGTCTCAAACTAGAAGTCTGTAAATGTATCTGTATACGAATTAGCTTATTTTAAATTGTTCTAAACTTGTAAATACTTTGACATGTCCTATACCCTTGTAAAAAGAGATTTACAGATGAATACAGCTACTACTACTACTACTACTACTACTACTACACCGAGCGAGGTGGCGCAGTGGTTAGACACTGGACTCGCATTCGGGAGGACGACGGTTCAATCCCACGTCCGGCCATCCTGATTTAGGTTTTCCGTGATTTCCCTAAATCACTCCAGGCAAATGCCGGGATGGTTCCTCTGAAAGGGCACGGCCGACTTCCTTCGCCATCCTTCCCTAATCCGATGAGACCGATGACCACGCTGTCTGGTCTCCTTCCCCAAAAACAACCAACCAACTACTACTACTACCACCTTCCTACACTTTTGTGAGTTTCGTCTCTAGCCAGCCCTGCAGCACAAGTTTAGTATATTTTCTTGCTCCATTTCTAAATGGTGGCATTCACCTTCTGTATGATGCAGTCTTTTTCCGAAATTACAAAAATTACTCTGGAAGATTAAAGTTTTCCAAATGTGAAAATATGTTCCAAGGTACAACACGGTCATGTATCCTATCAAGGAACAAATGTTGGACTGAAATTTAGAAGCATTTCAATCGGGAAAATCTTGTCAATAATTTATTTAAGAGTCTATTCTTTACTTTATTACTCTACAACAAGCCAATAATCAACAAGAGAAATCAAATTAAGCAGTTCAATATATTTTAAAATATAAGCCATTGGGAACTAAAACAAATTTGATGTTTTTTTCGTCGAAAATTGACATTTTGAGCCCATGGCTGTGTACAAAATACAGGCTGGTTCTTGCAGAGAAGCTAACAGCAACTAGCCACTTTTTATACTGCTATTTATTTGCATGAATAGCGTCGTTACGGATGGTCGAACGTATAGGTTCATCATGAGACGGCTTGTTCACGTTAAGATATATTTTTGTTATTTTATATTAGTTTTCACTTTTTATTCCCCAGTATGATGAATTTTCTTTAGGGTGGTGATGCCCTACAAACAAACTCAATGTGAGAAAATGTCTATTTAACTGTAATTATGCCTTACAACGATTTTAAGTGAAAATGTTTTGCTCACTTATGTCGAAACTTCCACGCCATTACTTACAGTCGGCGCTGGAACGTAATGGCGCGGAATTTTCGACGCAAGTAACCTAAACATTTTCTCTTTAATAATTTGTTTACATCATTTAAAATCGTTGTGTGGTACAATTACAGTTAAATAAACATTTCCTCACATCATATTTTGGTTGCAGGGCACCTCCACCCCAAGCAAATTTCGTCATATGGGAGAATAAACAGTGATAACTAATGTAAAGTAACAAAAATGTATCTTAACGTGAACAAGCCGTCTCATGATGAACCTGTCGTTTCGAAACGGGTAACGGCGCTATTTATGTAAATAAATAGCGTTATAAATGTGGCTGGTTGCTGTTATCTTCTCTGCAAGAATCAACCACTGTATAACACAAATTTTCATTTTCAAGACAGGTAAAGTTATTAAGACAATAAAGAAACTAAATTCATTTGGAAGTGGCACATGTTCCACGGGAAAAGATTCTCTTCTGTTTCAAGGCACAAGATGGTGCAAGATCGACAAAGTATGGCTTACCTGTCCACATGTCATATAAATAGTTTTAAAAAGACACAGCGTTTTAGTCACTCTGAAACTATGTACCGGAAGTGCATATTTAAAATACCTTTTATATATTATACAGCACTTACACATGTTCGACGCGAAATATTCACAAATCCTGCGTCAAACACAACTTCACATCTAACCACAAAAACTGTAGAGAATGGCGGAAAAAGACTCTGCCAGTGGCTAGCGCACATTACTTCATATGACTTTAAAATCGGTCACTGGACTGAAGTACAGACTAAAAAACTCGGTACACTGTCCTTTAGATGCAACACTCCCTCTTATTAAAATCACTGCTGACCAGTGAAATCATAATCTAATTCGGTGAAAGTGCAAGTACAGCTTTATTCAATAGGAAAAAATAAAACGCGTTTCTTCCTCAATACCATGAAACTGAACTTCGTTCTGCGACATTTCTATCTGTAAATAAACTGTTAATTTTAATATTAACTTAAGATAGAGTTTCGGGTAGATCAACCAAACATGCTTATCGCTACGCGCAACTGCAGTGCGTGACTTCACATTCTCGGTTTGAGACTACGACAGCCGCGGCTAGTCGATACGAGGCTTAATTGAAGCGCTGTTTACAGCGCCTTAGGCTTAACCAGATTGCTGTAATTCTAGGGAATGGTTATTACACTAACATTATGTTCATTTGCATCTCCAGTAAGGAGAGGGCAGCACAGTTCTACATTTGTCAAGATGCTCTAGTAGATTCCAGAGAATTGGCTATTTTTTCTCGAGATTCTAGCGCGAGACAAAGTCCCATATGAACTAATATCACCCATAGGGAAAAAATCCGTCTTCATGCAACGTTCTGAGTGTGTCATGAAGACAGAATGAGTACGAGGGACGTTCAGTAAGTAATGCAACACTTTCTTTTCTCGGCCAGTTTCGGTTGAAAAATGCGAAACTTGTCGTGGGACATCGCGGGATAAACTACTTCAGCCCTATAGTTTCATGAATTTCCAATAGCTGGCGACGCTATACGTAGCCTTCAAAATGGCGTCTGCAATGGGGTGCGCTCCAAGCACAGAGCTGTCATTGAGGTTCCTTTGGCGGAAAACCAGAGCATCGCAGATATTCATAGGCGCTTGCAGAATGTCTATGGAGACGTGGCAGCGAACAAAAGCACGGTGAGTCATTGTGCGAGGTGTCTGTCATCATCGCAACAGGGTCGCGCAAACCTTTCCGATCTCCCACGTACCGGCCTACAGTGCAGGAACGTGCGGACACTCTCATTCGAGGTGATCGACAGATCACAATCAAACACCTCGCTGCACAACTGGACTTCTCTGTTGGTAGGGTAGTACTGACACACTCGTCCACCAGTTGGGGTACTCCAAGGTGTGTGCCCGCTGGGTTTCTCGCGGCCTAAGAAAAGACCATAAAGAGCAACGAAGGAAACATTAATCAATGGAGTGATGCCATATCAAATGGCTCTGAGCACTATGCGACTTAACTTCTGAGGTTATCAGTCGCCTAGAACTTAGAACTAATTAAACCTAACTAACCTAAGAACATCAAACACATCCCGTGATGACTGGGTGTTGTGTGATGTCCTTAGGTTAGTTAGGTTTAAGTAGTTCTAAGTTCTAGGGGACTGATGACCATAGATGTTAAGTCCCATAGTGCTCAGAGCCATTTCAACCATCACACACATCCATGCCCGACGCAGGATTCGAACCCGCGACCGTAGTGGTCTTTATTGCTTCATTTTTTATTTTTGATACAACATCCCTCTGTTTCACGTTACAAATCAAATATTTTCGAATAAAACCTAAAATAACATTATCAATTTCAGTTTTGCTACAAGTACTGTTTATTTTTAAGTAACTGACAGGAGCGTAACAATATAGAGAAAAAATGTTCTGTATGCTACGCGGCCCTTTATATATCCTCACTCAGTTTCTACACAGTTCATCGCTTCCGGTTTCTAGGATAGTCTAGTAAGACACTGACCGCATACACAAACAAAGCGATCGAAATGAGGTAACGCCTGATAGATCTGCAACACACCTAACGGACAGGTAACGTGGCTAAGATCTTAACTGACCAAATTTACTAGAAAAACTACCGTAGTTTACGCTTGTTTATGATAGTCTACCGTAGCCTACGGTAGTTTTACAACTAGTGTTAATCCCTTGTCATACCCTTTAGTTCGAAGAAATCCGTGCCCAAGCGACTGGAGACGACTAGTGCGAGACGGGCCAGCGTGGTGCTCGGGACGATCGCATTAAAAGCCGACACGCAGATACCTGTTATGCAGCTACACGTTTATTTATTTCACGCAATGCTGCTCGTGAAGACGTTCACATTAATTTAATTCTCGTTCCTTTCTAACGATGCTGGCGTGGAAAATACAGTTACAAAATGTGCTGTCACATCATGCGCCATCACTTCGCCACTGAGACACAGGACCGTGCGTCAGTGGGAGGCTTTTGCTCTTTTATTATACTTTTCGTTTAATTGATGTGTGCAAGCCATTCCCTTGCTCCTGCAACTGCAAGCTGCCACAGCCTGTGCTTGCATTCAGACTATATTGAACATACACCCAGCAGCTAAACAAATCTAGCTGAAGCATGACTCCCATATCTACCTACATAGACATGGGAAGGAGATGTCTTTCTACTGGGTACGACAGCACGTGGAAATTGAAGGAAATGAAGCAGTATGTGAAGCATCTAACGATGCTGCCGTGGAAAATACAATTACAAAATGTGCTGTTACATCATACGCCATCACGTCGCCACTAAGACACAGAACCATGCCATAGTGGAAGGCAGGTGGCTAGGGTTGCGCAATAACAAGCTGAGGTCCGTGAAACAAGCGGATAGGTACTGTCCTACGGTGCACGGATACCTCATCTGGCAAGAGGACCTATAAATATACGATGTTTGTGGAGTACAGATACCAGTGCGTGATATTGTAATAGAACGTGTTTCATATTATGTCATGTGTCTAGCTTACCAGATGATCTGGCCACTATTTTAGGAGATGCTGAAACGAATGGGTTCCATGTTTAGAGATTCTGTTTAGAGTCTGACATTTGACTTAGTTTGATAGAGAAGAAGATTTCAATGTAATTTCCTGCTGTCTGGATTCCAATAATTTTCTCGGAGATCAGCCAGTCACAGTTCCCTGTTACATTGTTCTGGCTGTTACGTAATTACAATTTCTTTAACTCAGGATTTTACTAATTAAAATATAACTTTTTTACACGTAAACAGTACTTTAATAGAAATTATAATGCTCGTTAGCTTCTTCCCATCCGTTTCGATCTCCATGGTGAACTTAATATTCTCGTGTCTGGAATTGAGATGTGTGAGGAAGTCTGCCAGTTTATCTCTTCCATGTGGCCAGATAACGAAGCTATCATCCACATATCTAAAGAAACAGGTGGGTTTTAGATATGCTGATTCAAGAGCTTCTTCCTCGAAATGTTCCATGCACATATTTGCGACAACGGGTGAGAGTGGACTCCCGATGGCTACTCCTTCTGTCTGCTCGTAGTATTCACCGTCAAATAAGAAGTAAGTTGATGTCAGAACATGTCTGAAAAGGTTGGTGGTCTCTTCGTCAAATTTCTGGATGATGAGTTCCAAGGATTCTTGTAAAGGAACTTTAGTGAATAGAGATACCACGACGAAGCTCACCAGTATGTCAGATTCCTTAAGCGCAACGTTGTTGATGCGTCCCAGGAAATCCACGAGGTTACGGATATGGTGTGTACATCTCCCAACGTAAGGGCTAAGCAGTTGTTTGAGGTGCTTGCCGTGAAGGTACGTTGTACGTTGGGGCACCAATATTGCTGACAGTGGGACGTAACGGAATCGATTCCTTGTGCATCTTCGGCAGTCCGTTAAGTCTAGGAGGAACAGCAGCCCTCGGGCGTAGCTTCTTGGTAATCTCGTCAGGGAAGTCGGTATCCTTGAGAAGCCCCAGAGTCTTCCTCTCGACCCTCTTGGTAGGATCGGTGTCAATCTTGCGGTATGCGCTGTCACCAAGTAGGCCCCGCATATTCTCAGCATAATCCTGTCGGGATAAGATCACTGTTGCGATGCCCTTCTCTGCACGTAATATTACTATGTCTGGATCTTCTCTTAGCTCCCGTATGGCGGCCCTCTCCCGCATAGACGACGGACCAAAGCAGCCCTTCTCTCTTTAAAATGCAAGAATATAACATAGAGAAAGAAGGGCAATCATGATTGTAAATTACACACTATGATCAAAGTGCTGTAAATATGTAGATTGGTATAGGATGCTGCCTTGTATACTTTGATATAAATGCATATGTTTAAGAATTAACAGTGAGTGGATGTACTGCACAGTCATCTATCTACATTCACAATGGTATTCGCAAAGTAGTGGAAGGGTGGTTAAGTGATGATACAAAAACTGGGAAGCATTCTGCCATGTCATTGGTCAGCGTTGAAAAATTGGTAAAATTGCTAAAATTGATCGCACTATCAACTGTGATACTTATTACAATATATCGAAGGTTTCTTTTCCATCCCATCTGTCCACTGGTACACTGTTGATTACCACATAATGACTGGCTGGCATCACTTGCTTGAGATGGAGAGAGAGTCTTGGTGGCGGGTCAACACCTTCCAGGGGCGTCCTGCACCGAAACAGTGATCTCGTGCATGACTGCAGTATGATGAATCAATCGAAATGGAATCTGCTGTCCTATCACTGTGAAAGATGAGTTTAAATGTAGAGGTCATCAGCCACCTTCAGACAGCTGTTTGGAAACGCTCCACAATGCTGCATAACTCCTCCAGTTTCCATATGTTGTGACTGTCTTTTAGTTCAGTCATCCTGTGTGTGTTGTGGGAGTAGCAGCATAATTTACACCGTGCGATGTCCAGTTTTCTGTCGTGGTGGAAAAAACAAAATGTATGGTGGTGTACAAAGCTGTAGCTGCTTGGACGTGTTACAACAGAAAAAACAATGTATAAAACAACAACACGGGGACCCTCCCTTGCGACTGATAGTCTGTGGGATATGGTGCTCCTACAATACAGGCGAAGTAACTTTACACTGGTTTATGCAGGTGACTTCGATCACTGGCCACCTGCTCCAATGGATCAATACCTGCATAATGAATAGGATCGCCACATATGCTCGATGCCAGCACACAAATGGTATTTGTTTCTCGATACATTGGAAGAGAGATGTGCAGTAAAAATCTTATCGGTATCTCTATTGGGTGACATTAGCGGAGTTTTTATAGTTCGTAGTTTATCTCTGTTGGATGGTACAAAATAACAATGATAGAGAGAATGTTTGGGTGACAGACGTAAATGCACCCTGAGGGATGCAGATCCCTTTGGACTGCAGTATCTGTATGTAGTTTGGAGATGCATCACAGTGCAGTAGCAAAATTTTCGTCCTTCTTCCATTTCCCGTAACTGCCTGTGCTGTCTTTTCTACTGTCCCATGTTGCAGGAGAAAGCTTCGTTTTGCGCTGTCCTTACACATCACACACAGCTGGCGGAGCTACAACAACATGTTCCCATTTCCACCGAGTGATCAAGAAAGATGGTCCTGTCGCATTAACGCAGATCACCCTGTTTCTTCACATGTTGCTGAAGGTAGTAGATATAGCGCTCTCCGACTTCTGCTCAGTTCCGACTTAAATTGGAACAATCACATGGACGAAGCTGTAGGGGGCCGGGTAAGAGGCTGAGGAACAGTTACAAGATGCACAAGGGTTGTCTAAACTCATGTTGGAGTTTTACTATAGCAGATAGATTCGAAAAAGGTGACTCGTTTCGAGATATGAGAGTGCCACGAATATAATACAGTAGTGGCTGAAATCATTAATAGACATCTCCATAGGTTCAACACCTGTGTCCAGTCTGAGTTGCATCCCTGAAGGGAAAGTAGGTTTCCTGAAATTCAACCCAAGGTATGTGTCGTGGGTGACCCACTAATAGCTAATATACATGGCGTAGCTGCGTCCTCCATAGCTATGAGGTTTCCATGGGGACCTCCTTTGGGTCACTATCGATTTTCAGACATAAAGTAGTTGAAAGCTGTTGTTATGATAGAGGTTAATTTGAAGACCATTTTCAAAAACCATGCTAAGGGAAACCAAATCTGAGCTATGCTTAGCTCCATTCCATTATCTAACAAAAATTGATAGCACGCTTTTAATCCAGGGACGGCCAAGAACGCGGCTCGTGTGCATGCACACGTGCCGAGCTTCCACACACGTGAGGATCGCTCCTTTCTGACGTCACACGTCCCCCACTACCACACCAGCTGACTGCGCGCGCATGCGCGAAACTACGAACACGCCGCATGCGACAGTGCATTCGCGTAAAGGCCGGTTCCCACTAGGGCTGCCGCGCGTCAAAACGGCGCGTCAGCGGCGTGGTTGCCATGGAAATGGCGTCAGCGGCAAGGCGCGGCGGGCTCTGCGTCGCGGTTTGACCATGTCGAACCGCTTCCGCTGCCGCGTGCCGCGCTCCAGGTGCGCGCCGCCAATCACAGAACGCGCTGAGCGTGACGTCAGGTACGGACTCCCGGGCCACACGAACTTCCGCCGAACCGCTGGCGCGGACGCGGCGGCAGCTATGAAATACTTATCATCCGATTCCAAGGAAACTATTCGGTAGAAAAATTTAATTCTTGGGCATGTTACAGCCTGATATCTTCTCTCGATAAAGGAAAGAATTTCTTTTCGTTATTCGTCGTGGTTACTTGCTGTATAGCATTTACGTAAACCTTTACACGAAATTTGAATGAGTGTGCAGAGGTAAAAACGCATTGCGTGGACTTTGCGTACAGTTCATTTTAGGTTATACATTATTGCGTATGAAATTTAGTCAACATATCGAAATTGTTTTTAAAGCTGAGAGCAGAACGATAGCTATCACCGTTCTCGAGATATTGAATGATATGTCAGCGGACGGGCTGTGCGGTGACCGCGCGCAGGTTGCTCGCGACGCGACCGATACTTTCGTCCTGCTCGTCGTAAACCATGTGGTTGTATCAACTGCAAATTTTGTAAACGGTTCAAGAAATCGAAACGTGTTTTTTTGCAAACGATAACTTGTAAAAACTCAAGTATTTCGTCGCATGATAAATATCCAAAATCTGTTTACCTACCAAGATATGAAAGAAACTACAGTTTTTTCGGAAGGGATAGATGAATTTTTTTAAACAGCATTTAATAGCATGTGTAATGAGAAGTTAAACCGAGACTAATTTGCTGGTATGTCATAAGATGTAATTTGCTAATTATCTACAGCTATTGATTATTTCCTTTGGAAGTAACAAACGTTTTTTTTCTTTATCCAGTGTACTTTATTGGTTCAAGACGTGTTTCGCCTTTTACTTTAAGGCATCTTCGGTGGAATCTAGAATGATTCAGTTTTGTTTTGATATGTGATACTTGCAGATTATAAAACAGTTCACATCTTTTTTTACGTGAATAACTGATTACTCTGAACGGAATGGACAGTGTCTTGAAAGGAGGATATAAGATGAACATCAACAAAAGCAAATCGAGGATAATGGAATGTAGTCGAAGTAAGTCGGGTGATGCTGATGGAATTAGATTAGAAAATGAGACACTTAAGGTAGTAAAGGAATTTTGCTATTTGGGGAGCAAAATAACTGACGATGGTCGAAGTAGAGAGGATATAAAAGTAGACTGGGAATGGCAAGGAAAGCGTTTCTGAAGAAGAAAAATTTGTTAACATCGAGTATAGATTTAAATGTCAGGAAGTCGTTTCTGAAAGTACTTGTATGGAGTGTAGCCATGTATGGAAGTGAAACGTGGACGATAAATAGTTTAGACAAGAAGAGAATAGA
Source organism: Schistocerca serialis cubense (assembly GCF_023864345.2). Lineage (NCBI taxonomy): Eukaryota > Metazoa > Arthropoda > Insecta > Orthoptera > Acrididae > Schistocerca > Schistocerca serialis. The sequence goes on from NC_064640.1 coordinate 395,821,057, forward strand.
AGCTTTCGAAATGTGGTGCTACAGAAGAATGCTGAAGATTAGATGGGTAGATCACATAACTAATGAGGAGATATTGAATAGAATTGGGGAGAAGAGAAGTTTGTGGGACAACTTGACTAGAAGAAGGGATCGGTTGGTAGGACATGTTCTGAGACATCGAGGGATCACCAATTTAGTATTGGAGGGCAGCGTGGAGGGTAAAACTCGTAGAGGGAGACCAAAAGATAAATACACTAAGCAGATTCGGAAGGATGTAGGCTGCAATAGGTACTGGGAGATGAAGAAGCTTGCACAGGATAGAGTAGCATGGAGAGCTGCATCAAACCAGTCTCAGGACTGAAGACCATAACAACAACAACTGATTACTTACAGTGAATCGAGTTTTTGGCGGACATCTGCGTTTCCCCTCACCTGGTCACATGCTGGAGGTTGAACTAAAACTTAGATTATGGAACATAAGCACATTTTCATGTTCGCTCTTTTTTCTTCTGTTACTAGCTGTAGACATTTTACCAAAAACACTGATTTGAAGTCATAACTACAGTGTGTTCACCTCATGTCCCTTCTTGTTTGATTTGTTTATGTGCATGTTGCCAATCTAAAGAATTATATGCTGGAAACTAATGTTTGTTTATTTCTGTCCTCCTTATATCTTTATGTGTGTGTGGCTAGCTAGTGATTGTTATAGAAAGTTGAAAGAGAATGCAGTAGTTGTCAGACAGTGGTTGAAAGATTTGGTGTTCAGCTGATTTCAGTTCTGGTTTAAATGTTTTGTGGAGAAGTGCATGGGATAGTAAATTCACTGCTTACATTAATCGATAAAATAGCAGAATAGCATTTCAACAGATGATTATTATCAGAATACTATTACCCAACCCCTTTGTCCTCACTCTTTGACGCCTCATAATATGTCCTGTCAACTTACCCCTCTTGTAGTCAAAGTTGTGCCGTAATTTCCTCTTCCTCTTCCTGCTCCAATTCCGTTCCTCTTCTTTAGTTACACGATCCTCATATCTAATCTTCAGCATTCTTATTGATCACCACGTTTTGAAAGCGTCCATTGTCTTCTTGACAGAACTGTTCATAGCCCACGTTTCACTTACATACAAGGCTGCACTCCACACAAATACCTTTGTAAAATTGTACCCAATCATTAGAATTTATATTCGATGTGAACAAAGTTTCTTTTTCAGAACGCTTTTGTTGCTATTCACAGTCTTCATTTTATATCCTCTCTACTTCTGCCTTCTCAATTACTGCTTCCCTTGCAAGTCATTAAAGTCTTAGAAATGCAGTTTGGTTTCTGTACAATTTGTAGATAATCTTGTGGCCCTATGTTTTAGAGCTTCAAAGAATGTTTTAATTAAGATTGTCAAAATCTTTCTCTAAACATGCAAATGCTATAAACACAGTTTCGCAGTTCTTCAGTGTGTCTACTTAACTAAGTGGTAGGATCAGTATTGCCTTGCGTGTTCAGACATTTCACAGGAATCTAACATTGTGCTTATGTTAGTTTGTACAACCCCTCCTCCTCTCCTCTCTACATATTCCTTCCACTTTCTAGCCTTCTCTTATTTGCTTAGTTCTGGCTTGCCAGATGAGTCCTTGGCAGTTGCTTCTCCTTTGAGCAAAGTTTTCTTTGTTCTTTCTCATTTTCATTCCCCTGTTTTCCAAGTGCAAAATCGCGTTGCAATTTTGGACTTTCTGTCAACGTCATGTTTAGACATTTCTATTTCCCATGGCCTACTTTATTTGCTGCATTTTTATATATTTCCCTCGTGTCAAATTTAATATATCACGTTTTATCTAACGATTTCTACTGTACCTTCTTCCCGTTCACATACTCTGCTGCATTCACCACTTTTTCTCTCAAAGATATCCATTCGTATTCTAGCGGATTCCTTTCTCTGTTTCAGTCAGTCGTTGCATTACGGTAACTTTAAGATTATCGAAAAACTGTGGGTCTTGACTTATTCAAGTTCCATTTCCTTAATTTGCTACCGTTTACTGTCTCTTTAGTTGTAAACCGCAGCTCGTAACCAATAAATTATTGTAGGTTTGCGTCTGCACCAGGAAATATCTTATAATTTAAAATCTGGTTTCGAAAACTTTGTTCCAAGTATGTGTTATTCTTTCATGATTCTTAAGCAAGGTGCTGGCGATGATTACATTGTGCTCTGTGCTAAATTCTATCAGGTGGCTTCCACTTTCATCCCTTCCCCCAAGCCTTTGTGTTTTTAGTGTTTTCCTGTACCTACTACCGTATCACACTTTAAATTTTTGTCTCGCTTAACTATCTGAATAATCTCTTTTATCGTACATTGTTTCAATGTGTAAGGAGATAGTGAACAATCATTAACGGTAGTCATGAAATCTGTTTATATTGAAATGAGAAAACATAATAATGAAATGTGTAAAAGAGTACATTGTACAGAAAATGAAAAATTTGTATGTCTTCACCCAACTTCGTCTTTCCTTCATGTAGGTATAAGATATAGTTATTCAAACACACCGGTCGTTTCGGTGGGTCCCACCCCGTACCTCAGTGGCTGTTCGTCATTGGCTACCGCTAGCGTCTGCCGCTTCCAGATGGGAACGCCAATTCCGCGAGCCGCCGCGTGAAAGCGGAAAACGCTTGCCGCTGCCGCTGCCGTTGCCGCACGACGCGCTGCCGCGCTCTAGTGGGAACCGGCCTTAAGGAACACTGCCCAGCTAGCATGTGGCTTAGTTTCATATTACGACATTCGATAATATTAAGCTCTGTACAACACATAGCTAACACTTGGTTCAAGAATCATGAAAGAAGGTTGTATACCTGGAAGAATCCTGGAGATACTAAAAGGTATCAGATAGATTACATAATGGTAAGACAGAGATTTAGGAACCAGGTTTTAAATTGTAAGACATTTCCAGGGGCAGATGTGGATTCTGACCACAATCTATTGGTTATGAACTGCAGATTGAAACTGAAGAAACTGCAAAAAGGCGGGAATTTAAGGAGATGGGACCTGTATAAACTGAAAGAACCAGAGGTTGTACAGAGTTTCAGGGAGAGCATAAGGGAACAATTGACAGGAATGGGGGAAAGAAATACAGTAGAAGAAGAATGGGTAGCTCTGAGGGATGAAGTAGTGAAGGCAGCAGAGGATCAAGTAGGTAAAAAGACGAGGGCTAATAGAAATCCTTGGGTAACAGAAGAAATATTGAATTTAATTGATGAAAGGAGAAAATATAAAAATGCAGTAAATGAAGCAGGCAAAAAGGAATACAAACGTCTCAAAAATGAGATCGACAGGAAGTGCAAAATGGCCAAGCAGGGATGGCTAGAGGACAAATGTAAGGATGTAGAGGCTTGTCTCACTAGGGGTAAGATAGATACTGCCTACAGGAAAATTAAAGAGACCTTTGGAGAGAAGAGAACCACTTGTATGAATATCAAGAGCTCAGATGGCAAACCAGTTCCAAGCAAAGAAGGGAAGGCAGAAAGGTGGAAGGAGTATATAGAGGGTTTATACAAGGGCGATGTACTTGAGGACAATATTATGGAAATGGAAGAGGATGTAGATGAAGATGAAATGGGAGATAAGATACTGCGTGAAGAGTTTGACAGAGCACTGAAAGACCTGAGTCGAAACAAGGCCCCGGGAGTAGACAACATTAAATTAGAACTACTGATGGCCTCGGGAGAGCCAGTCATGACAAAACTCTACCATCTGGTGAACAAGATGTATGAGACAGGCGAAATACCCACAGACTTCAAGAAGAATATAATAATTCCAATCCCAAAGAAAGCAGGTGTTGACAGATGTGAAAATTACCGAACTATCAGTTTAATAAGTCACAGCTGCAAAATACTAACGCGAATTCTTTACAGACGAATGGAAAAACTGGTAGAAGCGGACCTCGGGGAAGATCAGTTTGGATTCCGTAGAAATGTTGGAACACGTGAGGCAATACTAACCTTACGACTTATCTTAGAAGAAAGATTAACAAAAGGCAAACCTACGTTTCTAGCATTTGTAGACTTAGAGAAAGCTTTTGACAACGTTAACTGGAATACTCTCTTTCAAATTCTGAAGGTGGCAGGGGTAAAATACAGGGAGCGAAAGGCTATTTACAATTTGTACAGAAACCAGATGGCAGTTATAAGAGTCGAGGGGCATGAAAGGGAAGCAGTGGTTGGGAAAGGAGTGAGACAGGGTTGTAGCCTCTCCCCGATGTTATTCAATCTGTATATTGAGCAAGCAGTAAAGGAAACAAAAGAAAAATTCGGAGTAGGTATTAAAATTCATGGAGAAGAAGTAAAAACTTTGAGGTTCGCCGATGACATTGTAATTCTGTCAGAGACAGCAAAGGACTTGGAAGAGCAGTTGAACGGAATGGACAGTGTCTTGAAAGGAGGATATAAGATGAACATCAACAAAAGCAAAACGAGGATAATGGAATGTAGTCAAATTAAATCGGGTGATGCTGAGGGGATTAGATTATTAAATGAGACACTTAAAGTAGTAAAGGAGTTTTGCTATTTAGGGAGTAAAATAACTGATGATGGTCGAAGTAGAGAGGATATAAAATGTAGACTGGCAATGGCAAGGAAATCGTTTCTGAAGAAGAGAAATTTGTTAACAGCGAGTATAGATTTAAGTGTCAGGAAGTCGTTTCTGAAAGTATTTGTATGGAGTGTAGCCATGTATGGAAGTGAAACATGGACGATAACCAGTTTGGACAAGAAGAGAATAGAAGCTTTCGAAATGTGGTGCTACAGAAGAATGCTGAAGATAAGGTGGGTAGATCACGTAACTAATGAGGAGGTATTGAATAGGATTAGGGAGAAGAGAAGTTTGTGGCACAACTTGACTAGAAGAAGGGATCGGTTGGTAGGACATGTTTTGAGGCATCAAGGGATCACAAATTTAGCATTGGAGGGCAGCGTGGAGGGTAAAAATCGTAGAGGGAGACCAAGAGATCAATATACTAAGCAGATTCAGAAGGATGTAGGTTGCAGTAGGTACTGGGAGATGAAGAAGCTTGCACAGGAGAGCTGCATCAAACCAGTCTCAGGACTGAAGACCACAACAACAACAATACAACACATCATGTTGAGCAATACTGAATCTTTGTTGGCTGTTGGTACACCTACAGAAAAATAACAATAACGCTGGTTTTGAAACTGCATTACACCAACAATATCGTGCTTCTCACATCTTCACTTGTAAAATTCTTACAATATTTAAGCTGATATAGAAACGGACGTAAAAGTTGTCTACAGCATGCAGTATGATGTGGAATAAGTGATTCCAACTACATGTGAAACAAGCAACTTTTATTATCTGGAACTAGTGTACAGAATTTGCAATAACTACAATTCTCAACAAAACATATGACAAATACAACAAAATTATCACCATTAATTTAATTATTTTTGGTTCGCTGTAGACATAATAAAGTTTATATCCAGCACAAACTAACGGCACACGGACAAACGCAGACAGTTTCTCATATTTTCGTCACTCAGATTGCCACGTAATCGTGACTTATTTAGTTTCATAATCGAAAAAAACCTTTCGCACACGTATGTCGATCCAAACATTGATATAACTTTTGCAGCCTCATTGTGGAGACCGGGAATCTCTTCCCGAGGAAAACCTTCGTAAAATTCCTGGATAGTTTTTACGTAAAAAATTTGTCCTTTAAACGTGAATTACACTGCAGATCGATCAATTCCATTTGCAAATGCACTGGAGCACTTTCAACTGAAACGGCAAAGGGTCTAGAAAATAGTTCAAAAACAGATGTCAGACTGGCAGTGTCCTGAAAACGTTTAGAAAATTGTGCCTGTAGTTCCTCCAACACAGAAACGATTTCGTCAGAAGTTGCGTTTTCTCTGACTTTAGAGAGCGTAGGGAAATGGGTGGTATTATTTGTCATGAGTTGTTCCTTCCACAATGCGAGTTTCTTATTAAATGCATCCACTTTTTCCATCAGATCAGATATAAGCTGCTTCTCACCTTGCAAAGTCTTATTGAGAGCGTTCAAGTGTGCAGTCAAATCAACTAAAAAGGCGAGGTCTACAATCCATTTTGGATCTTCTAATTTTGGCTCTGCCTTTCCTTTTTCCTTCAGGAACTCAACAATAGCGAGTCTTAAATTGAAAAATCTTTCTAGGCATGCCCCTCGACTTAACCAACGTATTTCGCAGTGGTAAATAACATCTCCGTACTCTTCGTTCAGTTCCATGAGAAACTGTTGAAACTGACGGTGTACTAAGCCATGCGACTTCAAAAAATTTACTATGTTGACTACCAACTTCATCACGTGCTCCAAATTTGCATATTTAGCACAAAGAGCTTCTTGGTGTACAAAGCAATGAATTCCGTACAAATCTTCTGTCGATCGTCCTAGTTTTTTACGCAACAATGCTAGAAGCCCATTTTGAGCCCCTCGGACTGCTGGCGCTCCATCCGTGGTGACTGAAACTAACATTTTCCAATTCAGGCCAACGGCTTCAACTGCCTCTTCAACTGCTTTTAGCAAGTCGGTACCCCTCGTTGTGTCTTTCATTAGTACTAAATGTAACAGTTCTTCCGTCACGTGCAAATTTGTGTCGACTCCATGAACATAAATCGCTAGTTGTGCTGTTTCCGAAATGTCGGTCGACTCGTCCAAAGCAATCGAGAATGCAATAAACTTGCAGGCACTATTAATTAACTGCCTGTAGACATCCGCTGCCATACCGGCTATGCGGCGAGCTATTGTTTGTCTGGAAAGACTAATTTCACTAAATTTCTTTACTTCCAGTGGCGTCAAGAGTTCCGCCGCCTCAACTATACACTCTCTGATGAAATCACCATCAGTGAAAGGCTTATTCCCTCTTGCAATTTTGAGCGCTATTTTGTAGCTTGCTCTTAAACACAGGTCGCTACGTTCGGTTGCAGGCTAAAAAAAGGAAACAAAAATTGAGTGAACTCTAAATTCGAATTCTAACGACAAATATGTACAATTACAAACATCAGAAACACAAAGATTTGTAAGGGGTACTCACGTTCGGTCCGTCTTGCTGCATAACACTACGTCTTCTTATTTCCGCCAACTTGTTTGATCTATCAGCCCCAACTAAATCATTAAGTTCTTTGTGTGTGGTGTTATAATGCCGTTCTATTGCAAATTTGCGGTGCCCGGCGAGTATGCGACTGCATAATAGACACTGAGAATTCTCATCCTTCTCTTCGAAAAAATATTGCAATTCCCATTCAGCTCTGAAGGCTCGTGACGTTGTGTCACTACCCCGCCTCTTTGTGAGCGTGTGTTCCAAGGCAACAACCACTGTGCACTACTTATAAACTTCCTACGAATCGCTAACAAATAGCGAGGAATAAACACAGCTGCCACTACGAATCAACTAACGCACCATATGCCGGATGAAAAGATGTCGCATCGCACAGCTAGTCAAATGTCACGCCGTGCCGATCATTGCCGCGGAAGACCGTGGAAAGCCGAGTAGTGGCGAGGCTTTCCGAGCCCTGGACGGCACGCGTGCAGCACATCTGTACACGCGTGCAGTTTGGCACGCCGTGGCCGTCCCTGCTTCAATCCGTTTTAAGTAAGCAAGCTGCAACCTATGTTGGCTGCAATAAAATCTTTGACTTTCAGGTGTTAACAGGGATGAAATAGTGGGAGCGAAAGGATACTTCCATGTTATACAGTTATGACTCGAAGCACATGAAAAGGAGAGAGTCAGATTTGCAGTCTGTCCCCCATGTTATTCAGTCTGCAAACGGATCAAGCTGGAAACGAAACCAAGGAGGATTTAGGAAAAGAAATTAAAGTTCAAGAAGAAGGAGTAAAAACTTCGAGTTTGCCAACGTCTTTGTAATTCTCTCAAGGATGCCATAAAGACTTGGAAATCAGGTGTACAGATTGGTTACTGCCTTGAAAAGAGACAGTAAGAGGTACATCAACGAAAGTAAACAAGAATAATATGATGTAGCTAAATTAAAACAGGCGAAGTTGATGGAATGCGTTTAGGAAATGGCTCACTAAAAGTAATAGGTGAGTTTTGCTATTTTAGCATCAAACTGACTATGAATTCGAAGGACCTGTTGAGTGGCCAGTGCGTTTTCTCCTACTTGAACCCCTTGATTAGTTTCCTTAGGGACATGCCAATAGTATGGTTTACGTTACTCCAACTACTAGAGCTGAGGTGGTAGCCCGAATCACTGACGCATTCCACCAGATCTGACTGAATCTTTACGTGCTGAGTTGGACAGGGGTTGCTACGAAGATGCAACTTGTACTGAGGGACAGGGCGGATTGTTTGAACTAGTCATGTAAATTACTGTCAAAAAGTGCCTAATAACAATAAACGGCAATTTTTGTGTAGTTGTAGTTAGTAATTATCATAACCTTAAGGAGGTGTTTAAGACTACATGTTCATTTATTAAAGGTGATTATCTTTGTGTGACTTATCATTGTTCAAAGTCTGTCGGTGACGTTCTGAAACACGCCGCATACATCGTGAACAGCAACTACTTAACACGCCACCTTGAGGTACAGCGGTCACTATCTTTCCTTCTGGTGATGCCTCTCCATCAGGAATGTCGTGCAGGGGAGTCTTCAGTCCCGTAGCGTATCTCTTCCAACGTTACGTATGCACACATTCTCTTAACTTGTCGACGGAGCAGAATTGTATCTAAGTCCTTCTGGGAATAGAGAAACACAGCATTAACCTATGCTGCCTACTGTTTGCTGGATCTCATAAACGCGCGCGGGATTAGCCGAGCGGTCTCAGACGCTGCAGTCAGGGACTGTGCGGCTGGTCCTGTCGGAGGTTCGAGTCCTCCCTCGGGCATGGAGCTGTGTGTTTGTCCTTAGGATAATTTAAGTTAAGTAGTGTGTAAGCTTAGGGACTGATGACCTTAGCAGTTAAGTCCCATAAGATTTCACACACATTTGAACGTTTTTGAACATCTTATAAACATACAGAGAAAACTGGGCTTCATGCAATCGGTGCTTGCCAAAACCATACTTATTCTCGGTTAAGAGTTGCTGGATATCCATAAATATCTTTAACTGTTTACAAATCATAGCTATCACGTCGTTGTACTGAGTGGGATCCAGATTACGATCCGTGGACCTAGTCCGTCATGTGAGCTCTTATTCAACAGTGTTTCGGCTGACGCAGCGGGCCATTCAGCTGTCAAATCAACTGTTTACACATCGAAGTACACTTCACAACGACCTTTGCTTATCAGTCACTGGCTGAGTAAACGCCTGCCTCGTCATGCTAGCGCCTTTAGTGACAAAGCAGAGGTACACCAAAATGCCACCAGTTACCCTAACAACTGAGATCCCCCCAAAAAAAGAGATTTCTTTCGGTGGACACCAGAAACGCTATGCTCGAACTTACTCACAGGCATGAATGAAGCAGTCAGTTAGTTCATTGCTTAATCAAGATTAACATGGGTTTGTAGTTGAAAAGGGAGGGCCACACCATAATATAGCTCCAAGGAGATCCGAAATTTGACTCGATAATTAACGTATATTGGGCACCAAATATTTACATACATACGAGGGTCGGTCAAAAAGTAATGCCTCCCATTTTTTTTCTACTTAAAGAAATTAAGTTAAGTGAAAAATTTGAATTTGGCGCCATTCCTCAAACCTTCTTCTGCAATCCACTGCAGTAGTAACTTTCTGTATCAACAGGTGGCAGCACAGCAGAAGTTTGTAAGATGGCCGACATCGATGTTCGTTTGAGACAGCGTTGTGTGATTGAATTCTTGAATGCAGAAGGTGAAACGCCCATACGTATTCATGAAAGACTGAAGAAGGTGTATGGTGTTGTGACAGTGGATGTCAGCACTGTTAGACGATGGGTTCGTCGTTGTAAGGAAGCTGAAGGGCAAACACCGTTGACTGACGAAAAGCGGAGCGGCAGGCCGGTGAGTGCAGTGACTCCACACAACATTCAGCAAGTCGATGACATCATTCGTGGTGACCGTCGGGTGACTGCAGATGAAGTGTGTCGCATTATTTCTCTTAGTAAAGGCAGTGTGATCACGATTATTAAACAATTGGGATACTCAAAAGTTTGTGCACGGTGGGTTCCAAGAATGTTAACCGATCAGAATAAAGAGGCAAGGAAAACAATAGCCTCCCAACACTTGCAGCGCTTCCGTTTGGAGGAAGATGAATTTCTGAAAAAAATTGTGACCGGGGACGAAACATGGGTGCATTTTTTTGAACCCGAATCAAAGAGGCAGTCAATGGAGTGGCGTCACACAAGCTCGCCGAGGAAGAAAAAATTCAAAACTGTGCGATCGGCAGGGAAAGTTATGGCAACAGTTTTCTGGGATACAGAGGGTGTGATTCTGGTTGATTTTTTGGAGCAGGGATGCACAATAAATTCTGTTCAATACGTCACAACCCTCAACAAACTTAAAGCACGTCTTCAGCGAGTTCGCCCAACAAAATCAATGGCAGATGTTCTTCTTTTGCATGACAATGCAAGACCACACACCAGTCGTCACACCTCTGACGAGATTGTCAAAATTGGATGGGAAGTTTTGCCTCATCCCCCATACAGCCCTGACCTGGCACCATCAGACTTCCATCTGTTCGGGCCACTAAAAGAAGCTCATCGTGGGATTCATTTTGAAGATGAGGAGGCCGTCAAAACATCCGTGCGTCAATGGCTTAGGAAGCAGAGCTGTGATTTTTACCGTGCTGGGATACATGCCCTTGTTCAAAGATGGACCAAAACTGTAGAGATGGGCGGAGATTACATTGAAAAATGACAAAATGATCCTCAATGTTGTGGTTTTCAACCTATGTAATTGCATTTAAATTTCCTGACAATTAAACGTAGAAAAAAAAAATAGGAGGCATTACTTTTTGACTGACCCTCGTATAAGCAAATAAATAAGTGTTCAAATGTATGCGAATTCCTAAGGGGCCAAATTGCTGATGTCATCGGTCCCTAGACTTACACACTACTTAAACTAACTTATGCTAAGAACAACACACACACCCATGCCCGAGGGAGGACTCGAACCTCCCGCGGGAGGGGCCGCACAATCAGTGACATGACGCCTCTAACCGCGCGGCCACTCCGCGCGGCTGCAAATAAATATTTGCACTCAAATTGGAGGAGAAAACTGCACTAGTATTCATCATCCTAGTTCACTGGTTATCAGATGTATCAGCTACAATAAGGTTTCTCATTTTTAGAAAAGCAGTTAACGGCTGACACGAGCGGGAAAGAGAGATGGGAGTTACGAGAAGCGCCAGTAGAAAACGGTAGTGCTACCTAGCATGCAGACGGCAGCATCTAGACGTGTAGCTGCAGATTTCAGGATGGCATCTCATCTTCCAGTTGGACAAATTATGTAGGTAATTACACCTCGCGAACGGTAAACGCCACATTCTGTGTTAGAAGTTCCTTCTACTTCTCTGAGCGAGTCATTCACTACAAGATTTCGTTAAGAAGGCGCCTAATAACTAACCATCCACTAGCCTAAAAAACTGAGCCAGCACCACTTTTTTTTGCTGTTTCAGTCACTTTTTACTAATATTTATTTGCTCGGCGGGGTTTCAGCAGCAGGTGCTTTACAGCTACATGTGCAGTATCTGCAATGTGACGAGGAGTATTAGCTTAATTGCGCCTGTGACGTCTTGCAGCGAAATTTCACCATGCACAGAAAGATTCATTTATTTCAGTGAGTCTTAAAGATATAATTACAGCGGGTAGACAAAAGTATGGACACACCAAAAACAGAACACATTACCACGCCTTTTACGGTTTCGGAGGAAACCCGTTGGCATTCAAAACAGCTTCCAGTCGTCTCAGAATGGATAAATTTAGAAATGACAGTGCTGGAAAACGTCTTACGTTATTTGATTTTCAAATAGCTGAGCAAAACTGAACGTACTCAGACACTTCTCTCTTTACTTATTCTGATAAACTGACAATATTTGAGTGCAACGCAATCTGACTTTCAATAACAAAAAGAAAGTTCAAATGGCTCTGAGCACTCTGGGACTTAACACCTGAGGTCATCAGTCCCCTAGAACTTAGAACTACTTAAACCTAACTAACCAAAGGACGTCACACACATCCATGCCCGAGGCAGGATTCGAGCCTGTGACCGTAGCAGTCGCGTGGTTCCGGACTGAAGCGTCTAGAGCCGCTTGCCCACCGCGCCCGGAGAGGTATGCGGCATTAGATATCTACCAACAGGTTCTGTTATTCGCATAAATAACGGGCCGCTGATTTGTGTACACGGTGATGGCACCTGATAGCGACCCACATGGGCTCCATAGGATTTACATAGCCCAATTTGGTCGCCGAAGCGTGAACGTGAGCTCACTAAAATGCTCCTCAAACCACTATAGCAGTATTCTGGCTCCGACACACGGACAGTTATGCTTCTGCAAGATAACACCGCCGTCGGGGAAGACATCAAGCATGAAGGGAGGGAAGTGGTCCCCAGCTGCCAGCGTGTCTTCGATTACTACCACGTATCCCATACAGGAACATCAGAACGTCTCCCATAACATAATACTGCTCCCATCGGCCTGCGTCCGTGGCGCTAGCCGCCGTTCACCTTGATGACGGCGTTAATGGAGACGACTACTATCGACCTAGTGTAGCAAAAATGCGATTCACCCGAAGAGACGACACATTTACATTGATCGACGGTCGAATCCCGATGGTTCCGCGCCCGCTGCAGTTTTAATTCACGATATCCTTGGGTCAACATGTGAACACGTAGGGGTGGTCTGCTGCAGAGATCTATGTTCAACAATGTGTCATGAACTGTGTGCTCCAAAACATTTGTGCGTACACCAGTACTGTGCTCTTTCGGCAGAGATGCCACAGATAACCATCTATCCTACTGTACAGTGCGGAGAAGCCTCCGAACACCACGTTCTGTGAAGAGTTGTGGACGCCCAACCATTTAGCACCTAGTGGTAGTTTCACTGCCCTCCTACCGCTTTCCGTAGACGCTCAGGACTTTAGCAAGTGAACATTCGACCAGCTTCGCCGTTTTCGAGGTACTCGTTCACAAGATCTGCGTCCTCCCCCGGTAGCTGAGTGGTTAGCGCAACAAAATGTCAATCCTAAGGGCCCGGGTTCAATTCCCGGCTGGGTCGGAGATTTTCTCCGCTCAGGGACTGGGTGTTGTGTTGTGCTAATCATTATCATTTCACCCCCATCGACGCACAAGTCGCCGACTTGGCGTCAAATCGAAAGCCTTGCACCCGGCGAACGGTCTCCCCTACGGGAGGCCCTAGTCACACGACATTTATTATTTTACATGTTCTCCGTAATAAATATCTGTGCTTTGTTAAAGAAGTTTATCTCATTGTACTCGTAAAGCAGTCATGATTCCACAAAAACAGATACAGTCATTTTCTATTATTTTTATGACCAAAATCGATATAGTTTGAGAGCATTCTGCATGTTCAAATTACAAATAGTCGTGCATGAGGGCATTAATTAATTTCAGACATATGAAATTGTAAGACGTGTATATTTCTATTGTCTATTGTCAAACCACAATTTATGAAAGATGTTTATATTTTATTAACAGGATTAAGTAGGAATAATTAATATTTGTCACGTTGGAAATAATTGTGGTAGCAGGGAATATCTGCACCAAAGTATTGTTTATATAATTTTAAAAAGGGCGGGAGAAACCGCGTACGGATACATTTTAAGAAAAGAGCGGGAAATACCGCGCATTGACACATTTTGTAATGGTATCAGGGATTGTCTGCACCAGAAAGCATTGTTGTCAGGAGAGACCGCACTTCAGCGTTCGTAGGATTTTAGTAGTAAGCGAGATGTGAAGCGAGTTGGTAGCAGGTCTGAAGCGAGAGGTTGAGAGGAGTAGTGTGCCTGCCTGCCACCAGCTATGATTTACAAGAGATTATAAACGGATGTACAGAGACATCAACTAACTATTATCATAAGAGGAACTAATATTATTGAATTATTTTCTTTGCGAAACTCAAGACTACTGAAGGTATGTTTGCGCAATGCCAGTTGTAAGATTATTGTAAAATGTAAGTCCCATTTGAACGTTTGTAAACTCATTTCATTCAGAATATAATTAACTTTTGCCAGCAATATTGCATTACTGATTATAATCCATCCCAAAAACGATCAACATATTGCAAATATTTTATTATTGTCAAGAAAAAGTGTAACTATGAATTACGTAACTTCAGTCAAATTAATTAAAGAATAACGTCAGCTTTGCTAATAAAGAATAACGTCAGCTTTGGTAATAAATACAGCCACTTATTATGACAGCCCACCAGCAGTTAAGAGTATAGTAAACCAGAGTAAGTATATCCATGTCGCAGTTCGATGTAGCAGTCAGATGGCGATCCAGTAACAGTAGAAGAAAGGTAAGGAACAGTTTTGGGTTATTGCAGATAACGACTGAGGGCCACGATGACAACAAATTCTATGTTTCGTCGAAATAATCAGAAAATCACTTTTAATAAGCAACAATTAAATTTGTTTGCGAAGATTGAGAAAGAGAATAAATTTCAAAGGGAAGATTTCATTTGTTATTATTAAGCAAGAGATAGAAATCTTAAGGGAAGGTTACATAGGTTAATGTAAAAGGGAAGGTTGCGTAACAAAAGGGATATAGAGGAGACGGTTATTGCGTAACAACAAAAGAGGTATAGAGGAGACGGGAAGGTTTCAAAATAATAATACAGATCAGTATCCATAGCCATTTATTACGTTTGAGAGAACTCCTCATCGTTATTTTGCAACATTCAGAGTAGGTAAAAATGAACTACAAACTATATGCATCCAAACTTTAACCAGTAATGCCACCCCTTGTAAAAGAACCTCCTAACATCGCCTTATAATATTTTACTGTGTCTCTCTCTTCCGATACATCGAAAAACAAATACTGTCTGCGTGTTGACATCGAGCATACTACATATACGTGTATTGATCCAACGGAGCAGGTAGCCAGTGATCGAAGTCAATTGCACAGACCTGTGTAAAGTTTTGTCGCCTGAACTGGAGGAAGACCATATCCCACAGACTAACATTCAAAGAGAGGGTTCCTGTGTTGTTCTTTCATAAGCAGTTTGATACACTGTTTTTCAGATATAACACATCCAGGCAGCTTATGACTACAGCTTTGTACACCGCCATACATTTTGTTTTTCTACCATGAGTTCAAGATCTTTGACAGGTATTAAACTGACATTAACACATTTCGATCCATTGACTCTCACAGAAAGCTGGACATTGCATGGTGTAAACCCTGCTGCTCCCACAACACACAGGATGGTAGAAATAAAACACAGAGGAAATGTTTCTTATTGACAAAAATGTGGAAGACATCGTAACATATGAAAACTGGAAGAGTTTGCAACATTGAGGAGCGTTTCCAAACAGCTATCCGAAGATGATGACCTATACATTGACGGTGCAGCAGATGTCTTAGTGTTCCATTTCGAAGAGACCAAGAGCATTGTTTCCTGATTTTGCAGTTGTGCACATGATCCCTGAGTTGACCATCGCCGGGAGGTACTGTTCACAACATGCATGGGGTAGTAGCAATAAAAAGAGATACTGTTATCGTATTGGTGAAAAAAATGTGGAGGGCATTGCTGTATATGGAAACAGGATGAGTTTGCAACATTCAGGAATGTCTCCAAGTAACTATCTGAAGGTGATGACCTCTACATTTAATCCCATGTTCCATAGTGACAAGTATCAGATGTCCAGTGCTCTGCCAAGGCTCTCTCCGTCTGAAACAAGTGGTGTCAGTCAATCATTATGTGGTAATCAACAGCATACCAGTGGACAGATGGGACAGAAAAGACACTGTCGATATGGGATGATGTACTTTAATAAGCACTGCAGTTGATAATATGTTCAATTTTAGTAGTTGTTCCGTAATTTCAGTGCCAGCCAATGACAGCAGAATACTACCCAATTTCTATATCATCGCTAAACCTCCCCTCCACTACTTAGAAAGTACCATATACTAGACTGCAAATGCAGATAGATGACTGTGCAGTACATCTATTCGGTCATATACACCAAAGTATACCAGACAGCGTCCTGTACCAATTCAGTTAGGTTATCTACATACTTCTAGCACATCAATCACAGTGCAGAATCTACTATTACGATTGGTCATCTTTCCCTATGTGGATAGGAGTCACAGAGTATTTTCGCATTCATAGGATAAAGTCGGAGATTGACAGATTCCCCCACTTTGTCCTTGACCAACCCTCCCTGCAACACGGTCGCCAATTTAATCTGCAACTGACCAGAAGTAGTGTAGTGGGACGAAATTAAGCGTCACCCATCCACCAAAGTCAGCCCAGTTTGCAGGTGACTATAAGTTTAATTTAGTTTTGTTTATGTGTTTTCTTATTATTTGTAATAAATGTGAATTATCTAAAAGTTTGTATCTTTTTTATGTGTTTCATGTACGGAGAGGTCGGCGCAACGAACGGGGACAGCATCTTCGTTGCCGCGACCAGAGAGGAAATTGCTGGCCGCTATACGTCGCGGGTCGACAGCCAAGGAGCAACAGAAGATCCTGGAACCGAGTTGTTGCGTCGTGCTTCTAAAAATTAAAAATGAAGTTTTATACTCTTTTTTTACAACAATGACATCATGTAGATCTTAATCTTATTGAAATGTTAGTCACTATCTGTCAACGCTCAAGTTCACATCTGTATGTGTAGGAAGCTAATAAAATAGTGTATGCTATTAAAGTTGAAACACGTGTCTTGAAGATTTATTTATGAAGAATTGTGTGAACGAATTAATAATATATTTGACAAGATTAGTAATTCTTACGTCGTTCACCGAAACTTTGAATCTAAAAAGTTTATTTAATGTGTGATTCTGATATCGATTAGATCAAGATAACGTGTGTCAATATAATTTCTGAGGAGAAACAAACGAAATTTAAATTCGAAAAAGTTACGAAAACCAATTGGCCCAAGTGATGTAATTCTTTGCACACGACTCAACGGATGTTTTACAGTTTCGTTCAAGAACCATTCTATGACAATTTAAAAAGAATATGAATCATTTTTGAAGTGGGTTGTAACTGACGTAGGTGACGAAGTCTGCACATGGTCATATATCAAACGAAAACTAATACGTCGTTACACCGCACCGTGGCGACCGTGACAGGACTTGTGTGCAACTAAGGCACACAGGTACGAAACAAAACATCAAGAGTCCTTCGGAAGTCAACGCGAGTTTTCGTGGAGCCTTCACCAGCCAGCGGCGACTTCGTGGGTGTGGGCATCTGACGGAGCCGCAGCCAAGCAGTACGGTCACGCAGTTGTTCCACGAGAAGGCGCATCTGTTGGGCAGCAGCTGAACGCTGCAAACCCCGACAACCTTTTTTCTCCCTAAACTAATAGGCCCAGTACGTCAGCTGCGGGGCGTTCCTCCGGCTGGTATTAGAGGTGTTGCTGAGGGCTTCGCCTGTCTACGGCGGTGCCGGGCGTGGTTGTAGCCAGCGACGTTTCCGGTGTTCGACTCAGCGTCCGGCCGGTTGCGGAAGCGGGGTCGCAGCATCTCAGCGGCTGCATCGACGGCTGTTACATCTGCAGCCCATAGCAGCACACTGATCATCGAGAACTACAAATTACAATATTAGTGTCCGGTGAGTTTGTTTCAAGTTGGAAGTGGAGTGTTGTACATAGGAAGTGTGCTTTTATAGGATTGTTGATTACAAGTCTGCGTGTGTAAATAGTTAATATCTTACAATAATGTCGGGAAGTGAAATGTCAGACGAAGAGCAATCTATGTCCGATAGGAGCATGAGATCCCTTTTTAGGGCGATAGCTAAATTAAAACAATCTAACGGGGATTTCCTAGCTGAATTAAAACAGTCTAACGAAGAATCTACTGCTAGATTAAAAGAGGAATTAAAACAGTCTAACGAAGAATCTATGGCTAGATTAAAACAGTCTAATGAGGAATCTACTGCTAGATTGAAACAGGAACTAAAACAGGAATTAAAACAGTCTAATGAGGAATCTACTGCTAGATTGAAACAGGAACTAAAACAGGAATTAAAACAGTCTAACGAGGAATCTACTGCTAGACTTAAAGGGGAGCTAACAAAATCAACAGACAGGTTGCAGGAATATCTTAATGAAACCAGTCGAGAATTAAGTGATAAAATAGAGTCTTCTAAAGTTGAAATGCAGGAAAAATTAGTAGGACTTAGGAATAAGATTGCTGATAATTGTAAAAGGTTAGAAGAACATATCCAGGAATCGCGCGAGGAAAAAGCTCGCATGCGACACGATATTACTGACTTATCCGAGAGACTAGATAGTGTCAATATCTTAGTTGTAAATGAAATACAGAAAAATAACGATATGTTACGAGATGAATTTTCTATGCAAACAGAAACTGTTCGCAGAGAATTATTGAAATCTATTAAAGAGGTCTCTACCAAACCTGTAGAGATTTCTTCAATAGATAATGTAGAATTAGAGACATTAACTCATCAAGTAGAAAAGGACCATACCGAAATCGAAAACATGAAATCTTTAATTACTGAAATATGCAGTAACCTTGAGACTGCCAAAGATAATAACATTGATGAAGGTACAGAGCGTTCACATCGTGAACACAGTGAAGAATCGATATTAGCTAATCGCGTATCCAATACAGAACTGCGGATACAGGAAATTACTAAACGGTTATCGGAATTAGATAATAACGAGAACCTTTCAGGTAGCAGAGGTAATAACATAATCAGAGACAACAGTCGCATCGAATTTGCTAGCTCGGACGACAACAATATGAATAAGGCAGTCACGGCAAGCCAATCCGATGCAACTCCGTCTCTGCCAGCTAAACAAAATCCGACTATTTCTCTCGCAGAATGTCTGGATGACATAACAACAAATTCAAATGTAGCAAGTCGATTTCCTGTATTCAAACCAGGAGGCGAACTGCACCCTATAATCTTTATAAAAGCTTTTGAAACATCATTATCTCCTAAATGGAGTAATGAAAAACGCATTCAATTTGTAATAGGACATTTAGAAGCAGAAGCTGCGGAATGGGCAGTACTGCATAGAAATGAATTCAGGGATTGGGATGATTTTGTTAAGCAGTTTAAGCAAAATTATTGGTCAAGACGAAAACAACAACACTTAACTTTAGAGTTGATAGCCCCTCCTCCATATTCTAAACGGTGGAGAGGTTATAGGAATTATTTTGAATGGAATTTAAACCGTGCTAAATTAATTGAAAGTCATCTAATACGAGTCCTAAGTAGTAGGTTACCGTATTACATAAAGGAAAGAAAAATGTTATTCTACGAATTATATAAAACCTTAATAATGGGGACGAAACAGTTAACACCCGGGGTGTGTGGTTATATTTTAACGACTTGTTGTATTGGAAAGCACAGAGGGAACACCAGAGATGGAAAATCTGCATTCCGGAAACTGTTGTGGACGAGTTAATTACTTATATTCATGAAGGTTACGGGCATTTTGGAATTCATAAATGTATTAAACATCTAATGAAGTATTATTATTTCAAAAATATGTCACGTATTGTGAGAAGTATTATTAGGGCTTGTGAAACCTGTCAAAAGGTTAAAGTTAATAACAAATCCAAGCGTTATAAATTATATGCTGTAATTCCTCGAGGTTTGTGGGATCTACTGTCATTAGATTTTTTCGGCCCTCTGCCTCGGAGTTCAGGAGGATTAACATATGTGTTTGTTGTAATGGAATGTTGGTCCAAACATGTGAAACTGTATACTTTGAAACGAGCGAATACAGCAAGCGTTATACGCTGCCTCAGCCGAAATTACTTTGTTAACTGGGGCATTCCTAAACGACTTATGTCTGACAACGGTAGTGCCTTTATTAGTCAAAGATTTCAAGATATGATAAGACAATATGGAATCAAACATATCTTAATTTCGAAATATCACCCTCAAAGTAATTTAGTAGAAAGAGTCATGAAAGAATTAGGACGATTATGTAGAACTTATTGTGCACATAAACATACTCGGTGGGCCAAACTAATGCCTGAATTCGAAAAGATATTAAATGAATTGCCTCACCTAACGACGGGATTATCACCTATAGAAATTTTAGGCAAACGAATTATAGGTGAGCCTTTACTAGCTGCTTTACCTTGGCCACCAGTAAATGAGATACAACAAGATATTCCAGACGAAAAAGTTTGCGAACAGATTGTAAAAAATGCCGAACGGAGAATTAAAAGTTATAATCAACAGGCTGTAGAACCCTCATTTCAGGTAGGAGATCTTGTGCTAGTACGATCTCATCCTAAAAGTTCTAAGATCGGTAAGGAATGTAGAAAATTCTTCTTGATCTTTGAAGGTCCATATGTTGTACATAAGATTGTACATCCCAAAGCATTACTTCTTATGGAACCTTCATCAGGTGTAATTAAAGGATTATATAGTGTTGATCAAATGAAACCCTTCATTCCTAAATAAGTTAATATTTAGTATATGTTACACACGGAAGAGCGTTCATAGTTTATTCATGTGAAGTTTTTCGTGATAGTTACGTGTTATTTTAAATAAATGACAGAAAGCTTAAACATGTGTTCTACAATAATCTACTGGTACTTCAAAAAGAGAAAGATAATGGTACTTCAAAAAGAGAAAGATAACCAAAAGGGGGATTTATATGGAGGAAACTTTGCTCTTAGGTCTAAAGGAATTTTGCGTATTTTAAATTTACTCGGATAGTAGGAACCAAAGGGGATGGTTAATAGTTTTAGGGACCATGGGCGTCCAGAGCTATATGGCTCACGAGAACATAGCAGAGTGCCTTTAATAGAGGTTTGTAATAGTGTTAATATAGAACACACCAAATGGGGCTCTCTCGCTTGTTTCTCCTAAATAAATGGCCATTACCCAACAAGGTGTCCGAAGGTAAAGAGAGCCGTGCCGAGATTCCAAAGAAAGTTTTGCTTGATTTCTTCTTGACCTCAGGCATAAATAAGGCATTAGGGAAGAGGATGACGTAAAGTAAATAGTACTATTAGTTATTGTGAGAAACTTATGAGTAATATACATTCTTGAAAAGAATAACTCTAGTAAATAAATGAAACTGAAACTAATCTATCACAATTTGAACGCTCTGTCCTAATGTACAACGTTAAAGAACGTACTAAATTAGTATTTATTAGCAACTATTAACTGAAGAGGAGCAATCTCCCTATATTCGGTTACGAACTACCATAATAGCACAATTAAGAGTAAATGACAAATAGTCACAACAATATCGTATTAAAAGGATTAAATCTATCTAATAGCAAGGACTCTAGGTTACGTAAAATGTGAGGAAAATGTATTAACCGTTAAATATTGTATATTGAACAGTTTTAGTTCCGGTTAAAACCTGACAAACTGAGCTTGTGGGTGGGGTATGTAGTGGGACGAAATTAAGCGTCACCCATCCACCAAAGTCAGCCCAGTTTGCAGGTGACTATAAGTTTAATTTAGTTTTGTTTATGTGTTTTCTTATTATTTGTAATAAATGTGAATTATCTAAAAGTTTGTATCTTTTTTATGTGTTTCATGTACGGAGAGGTCGGCGCAACGAACGGGGACAGCATCTTCGTTGCCGCGACCAGAGAGGAAATTGCTGGCCGCTATACGTCGCGGGTCGACAGCCAAGGAGCAACAGAAGATCCTGGAACCGAGTTGTTGCGTCGTGCTTCTAAAAATTAAAAATGAAGTTTTATACTCTTTTTTTACAACAATGACATCATGTAGATCTTAATCTTATTGAAATGTTAGTCACTATCTGTCAACGCTCAAGTTCACATCTGTATGTGTAGGAAGCTAATAAAATAGTGTATGCTATTAAAGTTGAAACACGTGTCTTGAAGATTTATTTATGAAGAATTGTGTGAACGAATTAATAATATATTTGACAAGATTAGTAATTCTTACGTCGTTCACCGAAACTTTGAATCTAAAAAGTTTATTTAATGTGTGATTCTGATATCGATTAGATCAAGATAACGTGTGTCAATATAATTTCTGAGGAGAAACAAACGAAATTTAAATTCGAAAAAGTTACGAAAACCAATTGGCCCAAGTGATGTAATTCTTTGCACACGATTCAACGGATGTTTTACAGTTTCGTTCAAGAACCATTCTATGACAATTTAAAAAGAATATGAATCATTTTTGAAGTGGGTTGTAACTGACGTAGGTGACGAAGTCTGCACATGGTCATATATCAAACGAAAACTAATACGTCGTTACACCGCAGTAGGAGGGTACAGTACCCACGACATTCAATGTGTTGTGAAGGAACAGAGTGAGCTGTGTTTGTAACTGCTGTTCAGTAAAGGTTTTTCAGCACCATTCTTACTCTTGACACCCATCCAAGTGCACAAGATCTCTCCAGATGCATACGTGTTGAGGAGGTTAGCAGACGTGAGTGTGTTGTGATGATATAACAGGCAGTTAAGAAGAAACGTATGGAGTTCCAGACAGATGGAGTTCGAAACATTTTACATAAATCAACTGTGCTATCAATTCTGGAGCATTATTCCAGTGTCTGGAGTTAGTAGCAAGAAGGTACCGGCAAAAAAGAAATGATCAATCAGCATAAACACACACTCCTAAGGCTACATGGCTCTGCACCTAAAAACGCTATATTATTAAAGTCATATGGTTTCTGAAGTGTTAGTCGTGGGGAATGCAACGAACTTAATACTCTAATGCAGGGCATATATGCCCAATATCAGATATACACACACCCTGCAAGTTTTATACCCCAATCACTACCGTGACAAACTTTAAAACGATGAAACTACTTCCTTCTACTCTATTTTGGTGTCCTAGGAAGTGACCGGGCTGTTCCCCACTATGAGTAAACTCCAGAGCGATATATCATCGCATTAATAAAACGGGACCTGCAGTAGTGTACAAAACAACAACGTTCTTTTTAAATACTGCATGTTGTTGCCAATCGTAAAGCGTTTGTGTTTCTTCCGACATGTGAACAAATGGCGCGAAAGGCTGTATTCAATAATGTTATTTTATGCGTATTAAATGTTTGGAATACCCATGTGCATGGCTATTTACAGACACTGATTTGAACGCCAGGTATACTCTCAAACCAGGTACTTCGGAGTTTAAATTCTCTCATTTTCTTTATTCTCGTGAAAGTTTATAAACAACGCGGACATTCTGCAGTGATCGACAGTTTTCGCACCAAAATGTTGAAAGCTTTTCTTCGATTTTACGCAGGGTGGACGTGCATAGGAGATGTGAAATAAGTTAATAAATCTGTCAGATGAATCACTATGGAGCTTCAACCGCTGCAGTTCAGTCATTTGTAATCGATGGCAGTGCTGTAGTTTTTTTCACTTTGTTGGCTGTCACAAAATAATGGGTGGTGGGGTAAGAGATGCGAATTGTATCCTGCAGTCGAACGTAAAGGAATGACTGCATAGCTGCTGTTCTGTGTTGATAATCCAATAATCTGAAAAGAATATAATGCCCTCGTGGACAACAATTTATAATTTGAACATGATCAATGCTCTCAGACTGTATTGATTGTGCTCGTAAAACTAAAAGAAAATGGACTGCGGCTATTTTTGTGGAAACATTAAATTTATTATCTCTGTGATGGTGAAAACAGGACATTTTTTATCACCACGTTTGTGCTTTTTTTAAATAGATGCTCGCTTGTAAGAAGTGTGTTGACATTAAATGCAACTGCTACGATGAAGTGTTTTCTCTTGCAATAACAGCGTGCACCAGCAGGAGAAATCGGTCGTGGTAGGGACACTGCAGCGCAACAGTACTTTTAGACAGTCAGCTTGAGTTTAGGTAGCCATAATTTATCTCGCATTTTCCCGTGGCCCGCCGGCGTCTTAGCCTATTGTGTATTATGGCATCAATGCCACTGACCCACTGCCTGGATCTCCGGCTACAGCCGGCCACACCTACCTGCTGGGGTGGATTTCATGCCTGCACGAAGAAGCAGTAGCGGAGGACATTTGAAAAAGCATTCTGGTGAGTTCTCTGGAATTTCGTTGTTGTTCCAGGAGGTTGGTGTGGGGATCTCATTTTTCTGAGAAATATGTTTAACAGATTGCAGGAAGCATCAATCTGTCACTGATTTCAGTAGATTGGAGACAGTGTGTCACTGTCACCAGATGGATCTCTCTGTGGACCATCAGCGACAAGATAGAACATGCCTGTATCCCTACATACGATGAGGTGAGGGAGAGATGGGGGGTGACAGGGTGGAGGTAAGACTGGCTCTAATTTGGCTAGTTCGTGACCGCACATCGAGGAGAACACAGGTGCAACTGCCGCCCTCTCTCCCAGTGTACTCTTTTGGTGTCGGTTTTTGTGGTAATTGTTTTATTACGATAAATTTTACCATTTCCCAGTACAAGTGTTGCTTTATGTCCCGCCAGCCGGAGTGGCCGAGCGGTTCTAGGCGCTACAGTCTGGAACCGCGCGACCGCTACGGTCGCAGGTTCGAATCCTGCCTCGGGCATGGATGTGTGTGATGTCCTTAGGTTAGTTAGGTTTAAATAGTTCTAAGTTCTAGGGGACTGATGACCTCAGAAGTTAAGTCCCATAGTTCTCAGAGCCATTTGAACCATTTTTTTATGACCCATTGTTTACGACTGCTGTGTTTTTTTTCACAATTTCGTGTGTAATAAGAACAGTAAAGCAGTTTCCATCAGTTTTGGTAGCGTGTATTGGCATTGCATTTCATCACTTGGGCTGCAAGGTGATTGTCGAGCAATGCAGCGGGAGGCGTCTGTAGCGGACTCTGACGTCAAATAACTATAGACGCAGTCCTCGGCAGTATGCTAACAGGTACTACACTTGTTAAACTCCTCCCTGTCCAACACCAACATCTCGTCAGTTGATCCCAATTCCCATCAGAAATAAAGATACACTTTCCACTCCATCCTTTTTCCTGCCAGCTTGTAGGGTGAATGGATTATGCTATGTAGAGTTTGCGTACATCTTGCCTCTAGTTTCCAGTGGTACTGTGATTTCTTTTCCCAGCAGGATAATACCAGTTGTATGGCATCGTCAATTTTTTAGCTGTATTTCGAATTGCGGCGCTCTTTGTGTGGCACTATGCATATAGATGTGTAATTAGGCCAAATCTATATGATTAATTACGTGATTAGAAGCGGTCTTTACTTCAGTTTCCCACCCAAATTAAATGAAGTACACTAATCTAATCTTCCTCTCCTGCATCTGGACAGTTTCCTTATGTTAGGGGCGCACATGGTCTTTCTGCTCAGAGGGATCATGGTTCGAGTCCCCGAAAGAACACCACCATTTTGAATTTCTCGCCAATATCCGAGTAGTGGGTCGAGTGGGACGATAGAACAGCCTTGGGGCAGAGAAATTCCCGCAATTTTTTAAATTCCCACCAATAGGGTAGGTAGGGAGGGGAAGGGGGAGGGGGAGGGGTGGGGAGGGGGAGCTGGCGGGGACCTACCTGCCGGCTAGGGAAAACACGTGACATCCTTAATTAATTGATCAATTTGATTAATTTGTATGTTAATTTGTTATCAAAAGTATCCTATGAGCCCCATTACCCTACTGCCAATGCCGCCTTCCCACCTGGGATTCCCATTTCAGTTCTTGAAGTATCTCCAACAGGAATAAAACTGCTGGACGTCACTCGACTTTGTAACCATGATAACTGATCTACCGCATTACCAATAAATGGCCGGCAAGAGGAAAGAGGTGCTGGATAACAGTCTGGAATGTTCTTTTTCCTCATCATGTGGTGATTCCATCACACAGAATAACGGGAAAAAGTCGCAACATCAAAAAATAACTAATGGAGGTTATGGAATTTCGGGACTACATTTGTCTAGATAACATACGTAAGTGTTAACACTGAAAGATCACAGGTTAATGTAAGGGCGAGATAAGCCATTACAAATGTGAAATGCTGGTACATTAATAACCAGTGTAACCACCAGAATGTTGAATGCAAGCATGCAAACGTGGATGCATTATGTTGTACAGATGCTGGATGTCAGTTTGTATGATCGATGTCTGCTGTATTTGATCGGCCAAGACAGGAACGGTTAATGCTGTTTGTGGATGACGCTGGAGTTGTTGTCCGACGATGTTCCATATGTGCTGTACCCTCTGGAACACTGTTGTTGAGTGGCAGCACGACAGGCCGAATTATAAGATTCACATACAAATTCGCAGTCAGGTTGTGTGGGATAACCATGAGAGTGCTCCTGCTGTCATTAGAAATCGCACCCCAAACCGTGTGTAAATCCAGTGTGTCTAGCACGCAGACAAGTTTGTTGAAGGCCCTCAACCGTCCTCCTTCTAACCAACACACGGCCATCTCTGCCACCACGTCAGAATGAGCTTTGATCAGAAAACACAGTACACCTCCACCGTCGCATCCAATGAGCTCTCGCTTGTCACCACTAAAGTTGCAAATGGCGGTGGTTTGGGGTCAGTGGAATGTGTGATGCCTTCCTTCGCACATTGTGTGGTTCTTTAGTGCATACAAAAGCGATGAACAGATGCCGTTCGTGGACAGAGAATTCAGGTATTAATTTGTTCTGCATCTAATATCAAACAGTAAGAATAATACATAACTTTGTTGCTGTTGTTACAGCGTCAGTTGCTAACAGTAGCTTTGGATGTTGAAACGTATTATATGGGTACAAAAGATTTATAAATCTGTCACTCTTCAATACAATGTCTATTCAGAAGATGTCGAGCCCTGACACTATGAAAGTCTATAAATGTTATTCAACTGGCAAACCCACGAAGCCGGCCGGGGTGGCCGAGTGGTTCTAGACGCTACAGTCTGGAACCGCGCGACCGCTACGGTCGCAGGTTCGAATCCTGCTTCGGGCATGGCTGTGTATCATGTCCTTAGGTTAGTTAGGTTTATTCAGTTCTAAGTTCTAGGGGACTGATGACCTCAGAAGTTAAGTCCCATAGTGCTCAGAGAAGTTTGAACCATTTGAACCAAACCCACAAAATAGGGCCAGTGTATGGATGTCCGAACTTACGTTCACCCGCCGTTGAAGCTTCGGAGAGGGGATATTTGGATCTCATTGGCATAGCAGTAATTGTTCGTGGCAGCGCCCACGTGCTGCGGTGGCGGCTGTAGGAAACGCGGCTGCGTAACTGGCAGCTCGCATATTTGAAAGTGTGGCCGGCCGGATTGCGGCCGATACCGCAGAATGCACGCTAAAGGACGTCTGTCTCGGAGCTGTCCTTGAATTAACCGATCTGTAACAGTTCGTTGTGTCAGTGTGGCGCCAATTGCTGCTCAAATTGGTGCAGCAGATGCAGTACGATGCGCCAGAGCCATACGCCGAACACTATGGTCTTCCCTCTTGGTAATGCCACGTGGCCATCTGGAGCTCTTATCCACCGCTGCTAGCAATCACGTACAGTGGCCACATTCCTGCAAAGTCTTTCTGCAATATCGCAGAAGGAACATCCAGCTTCTCGTAGCCCTATTACACGACTTCATTCAAACTCAGTAACGTGTTGATAATGGCGTCCTTGTCGCCTTGAAGGCATTCTTGACTAACTTCAGCTCACCACGTCCAACCTGAAAGGTAACTAACGCTCACGACCGTTACAGCGTGTAATTAAAACAAACCGTATTTGCATCCTCATAGTGGCACTACCAACGCCACTCTTATGCGAGTGACGCGAAATTTAAATGGACATCACCTTTCAGATGTAGAAACACGCCTACCAACTTTCGTTTATTTCGCACAACTAATTCTTGGTGTTGTGATTTTTTTCCGTCACTGTATAATGAACAGTCATTAACCGGAGGAACCGGACCAATTTTCTGTACTCCTTTATATAAGAAATATTTTTGATAAGAATTGTATAGCACGCACCAAATACTGAATTAATGAATGACGTAAAGCCTAGTAACAGCGTGGTGAAATTAGGAAGAGGAGCAGAGCAAACGTCTTTAGACCTCTGTATATTTAAACAGCACCCTGACTCTCTCGTGCTCTGGTGACCAGTGACCGTGAGCTGAGGCCACAAACGCCGGTATAGCATGACTAGGGACGTTCCAGTACGAATGGATAAGATAAATGGGATTGATACCAGTACGTAAAATTGCGCATCGTGCGATAAAATCGGGAAAAAACTATCGATTTCGACAGTATTCAAAGGTATGTATTGCTTACGTATTTTAAGCTTTTCTTGAACATAACACGACTTAGTTATTCTGCTCGGAGAAATTTAGAAATTATACTACGTTTTCATGAACCAAATTCAGAACAAAATCAAATACACCTAAGGATAAAGAACAAATATTCCAACCACAAATAAAGTATAATCCTTCACATAAATTTTATAATACCTGTATTGCGCTGCATAATCTTAAGTTTTTCTTTGAGACAGAAACACTGATTTACAGTACGTATTAAACTTGGTTGAGAAAGGGTTCAGGTAGGTTGGGGATGTCAGCCAAAACGTACTGATTCTTGTACCTGGAGACCTTGTATGGTAGTTTAAGCGAAAGACTGAATGCCACAGGAACGGCGCTGTCAAGTCGCCACCATCGACTTGGGCCTTTGAACTCCGAGACTGACCAAGTTGTTTGGTGCACTGTAAAATCACAATGCTGACACCTTCTCGTACACCACAGTATCATCATCAAACAAGAGCAGATTTCTGTCCGCTCTGTCCACCAGATCATTTATGTATAAAGAGAATAAGAGGATTTCTATCTCACTTCTCTGGGGCACTACTGACGATACCCATGTCTCTGATGAACACTCACCGTCGAGGACAACGTACTGGATTCTGTTACCTAAAAATTCTTCGAGCCACTCACATATCTAGTACGGCCCATTACATGGTGCCCCACTGCAGACTATTGACGGGGGTATGAGCATATAGAAAATGTGAGTGGCTCCAAAACTTCTTAAGTAATAAAACCCAGTACGTTGTCCGCGGCGGCAAATGTTCATCAGAGACTAGGGTATTGCCAGGAGTGCCTCCAGGGAAGTGTTATAGGAAAGCTGTTATTTTCTGTATACATAAATGATCTGGCGGACAGGATAGGCAGCAATTGGCACTTGTTTGATGATGACGCTGTGGTTTACGAGAAGGTGTAAGAGGATGCAGGATGACTTAGGCAATATTTTTGATGGTGTGATGGTTGGAAGCTAGCGCTAAATGTAGAGAAACTTAAGTTAATGCGGATTAGTCGGAAAAACAATCCCATAATGTTCAGGGAGAACCGATAGAGGTACTCAAGGTACCCTCCGCCACACGCCGTCGGGTGGCTTGCAGGGTATGGATGTAGATGTAGATGTAGATGTAGATAAAGCGTTAATCGTGTGCTGCTTGACACAAAAAAAAAAAGATTCAAATGGCTGTCAGCACTATGGGACTTAACTGCTGAGGTCATCAGTCCCCTAGAACTTAGAACTACTTAAACCTAACTAACCTAAGGACATCACACACATCCATGCCCGATGCTTGACACAGTCACGTCGTTTAAATATCTGGGCCTAACGCAGCAAAGCGATATAAAATGGAAAGAGCATGTGAGGATTGTGGTAGGGAAGGCGAATGGGAGACTTCGGTTTATTGAGAGAATTTTTAGGAAAGTGTGGTTCATCTGTCATGGAGATCGCATTTAGGACGCTAGTGCCATCTATTCTTGAGTACTGCCCGAGTGTTTGGGACCTGCTTAATACATCGAAGCAATTCCAAAGCGGACTGCTAGATTTGTTACCGATAGCTTTGAACAACACGCCACTATTAAGCCCCGTACAGACGGAGACATCTCTTGTGCCATGACAGACTTAGCGAGTAAATTGCTTCGCGTGAACAGTTACCTTGTTGCCATCTGGTGGCGCGCTATCGCATTGCTAGTAAAGGACATGCAGTATTTAGCCGCAGTGTAAACGAATTAAGTCCTGTCACTCACCAAAGTGGTGACCCTGACGTGATCTGGCCTGCCTGCGAGTACGTAACACCAGTAAAGAATGAATGAGAATCAAACAACTGCTAATCCGGCAGTATCTAGACTGGCCGTGAGGCTACCGCCGTTCTGGCCATAAAATCCGGCGCTCTGGTTTGCCCAGGTAAAGGCAAATTTTTTTTATTCACGAGTTACCGCTGACGCATCTAAATTTGCATTGGTGGTGAGTCAACTGGAGCAACAATATGCGGCAGAAGTGCAAGATATCATCGTCGCACCACCTGAAGGGAATGCATACGAACGGCTGAAGACATAGCTGATCCGCTGCGTATCTGCGTCACAAGAAGAGCGCATCCGTCAGGTACTAACTCAAGAAGATACTGGTGACCGAAGACCGTCACAGTATCTGCGGTGTCTTACACTGCTGACCATTAAAATTGCTACACCACGAAGATGACGTGCTACAGACGCGAAATTTAACCGAAAGGAAGAAGATGCTGTGGTATGCAAATGATTAGCTTTTCAGAGCATTCACACAAGGTTGGTGCCGGTGGCGACACCCACAACGTGCTGACATGAGGAAAGTTTCCAACCGATTTCTCATACACAAACAGCAGTTGACCGGCGTTGCCTGGTGAAATGTTATTGTGATGCCCCGTGTAAGAAGGAGAAATGTGTACCATCACGTTTCCGACTTTGATAAAGGTCGGATTGTAGCCTATCGCGATTGCGGTTTATCGTATCGCGACATTGCTGCTCGCGTTGGTCGAGATCCAATGACTGTTAGCAGAATATGGAATCTGTGGGTTCAGAAGGGTAATACGGAACGCCGTGCTGGATCCCAACGGCCTCGTATAACTAGCAGTCGAGATGACAGGCATCTTATCCCAATGGCTGTAACGGATCGCGCAGCCACATCTCGATCCCTGAGTCAACAGACGGGGACGTTTGCAAGACAACAACCATCTGCACGAACAGTTCGACGACGTTTGCAGCAGCATGGACTATCAGCTCGGAGACAATGGCTGCATTTACCCTTGACGCTGCATCACAGACAGCATGTGATGGTCTACTCAACGACGAACCTGGGTGCACGAATGGCAAAAGTCATTTTTTCGGATGAATCCAGGTTCTGTTTACAGCATCATGATGGTTGCATCCGTGTTTGGTGACATCGCGATGAACGCACATTGGAAGCGTGTATTCGTCATCGCCATAATGGCGTATCACCCGGGGTGATGGTATGGGGTGCCATTGGTTACACGTCTCGGTCACCTCTTGTTCTCATTGACGGCACTTTGAACAGTGGACGTTACATTTCAGATGTGTTACGACCTGTGTCTCTACCCTTCATTCGATCCCTGCGAAACCCTACATTTCAGCAGGATAATGCACGACCGCACGTTGCACGTCCTGTACGGGCCTTTCTGGATACAGAAAATGTTCGACTGCTTCTCTGGCCCGCACATTCTCCAGATCTCTCACCAACTGAAAACGTCTGGTCAATGGTGGCCGAGCAACTGGCTCGTCACAATACGCCAGTCACTACTCTTGATGAAATGTGGTATCGTGTTGAAGCTGCATAGGCAGCTGTACCTGTACACGCCATCCAAGCTCTGTTTGACTCAATGCCCAGGCGTATCAAGGCCATTATTACGGCCAGAGGTGGTTGTTGTGGGTACTGATTTCTCAGGATCTATACACCCAATTTGCGTGAAAATGTAATCACATATCAGTTCTAGTATAATATATTTGTCCAATGAATACCCGTTTATCATCTGCATTTCTTCTTGGTTTAGTAATTTTAATGGCCAGTAGTGTAGATGTGACGTTGGTACCGTACCCGACCATGTGCTGCGTACAATCTGGAGCAGTCGCTTACCTGCATCTAACGAAGCTATTATCGCGACGCAGTCGGAGATGTCGTTAGAGGCCGTGACAGAATTGGCCGACAAGGTGCTGGATGCCGTCTCACCCGCGCCTATTACGGTATCAGCCGCGCAGTGCGCGAGTACAGCCACCACGGTAGCGCGAGTTGAGAACGTTAGATTAGCGGTGAAGGTCGAAAGACTGACGCAACAAATTAGCCGGCTGGTAGCGTGTTGCAGCGTCGGTGGAGATTGCAGCCGGTCAAGATACACGAGACGCCCTCGCAACAGGGCCGCGTTCTTCCCGTCAGCCGACAGCACATCTAGCGGGCATTTTGGCACGCAGTGTAGCTGTTTTTCTAACTGCATGACGGAGTCGCAAGACCTAATCCATTTACAGAGCGGCTAAAAATAGAATGAAGCTATATTCCACGCTATGGCGTGCCATTTCAGCGCGTATATCTGTTTGTTTCTTTTTTATCAGTAGTGCACTATATTAGAATGGAGTGGTCTAAGGAAGCTATAGAAATACTTATTGAAGCATACAGACATGAAACATGTCTTTATGACACAAAATCACCCACATATCATAATAAACACGCCAGGAAATGCTCGGCAAAATAGTTGATTCACTGAAGGAGGTTAGGTTTTCGTATCATGCCGAAATTGTAGCGGAGATGAAAAGTTTGCGAACGATGTTTGTGTCGGAACTTAATAAAATAAAAGCTTCGCGAAGAATAGTATGGAACCTGCAGGCGTGCATGAACCCACAGTGTGGTACTTTAAGAAACTTCTATTTTTGCGAGACCATGTTCAGGCAAGGAAAGGGACTTGCAGTGCATAATTCGCACAAGAAAGCGTGGACTACACTAACGTCAAACTAAATAATTTTTTACCTTCACTTTTGACTGTAGTTAGTAGAGTAGGTGAAAAAATCTAAGTTGATAACTGGTTTGTGTGGGCGGACCACACAAGATACATTATGCGTAATTGTCAAAGTGTGTCAGTGTAGCTCAGTTGTCTGCTGCGTTTTTAATTCGAAGAATGTGGTTTCGAACCCAGGTAGTGGCGCTGTCTTTTCTTTCCCTTTGTAACTTAAAATAAAATATTATGTGAAGCTGAGTTCGTAAACCATGATCTTGCACAGTGTCTCGTATTGGTCATAAATATCCCACCACAAAAACTATAAGGTTGTGTAAATTGTTATCATTATCTGTCTAGAGATCCCAAATTCGACCGTTGATGTTAGTGAAGATTTCATAATTATAGAGGGATGTGATGTTGCCAGTGGTCTAGCGGTTCTGGCGCTGCAGTCCGGAACCGCGGGACTGCTACGGTCGCAGGTTCGAATCCTGCCTCGGGCATGGGTGTGTGTGATGTCCTTAGGTTAGTTAGGTTTAAGTAGTTCTAAGTTCTAGGGGACTTATGACCTAAGATGTTGAGTCCCATAGTGCTCAGAGCCATTTGAAACATTTTTTTTGATGTTGCCAGACATTTCAAACAGCATTATCGTCGTCATAATACAAAAGTCCACGTGTGAGTGATATGATCAAGGGGACAAAAAGGAAGAGTGCTTACAACGAAGAAAAAAAAATGCTATTTTGGAAAGAGCTGACAATATACTGACCAGCATAAATAAACCAAAAACTGCTCCAACTGATCTTGAAGTATTTTGTTCATATGTAACTGCTTATCTACAACAAATAAAAAGTAAAGCTCTAGTGACAAAAGCAAAGAGGGAGATATTAATATACTTTGTCATGTACAAGAGGAAGGGTTGGACAGTAATGTGTAACGTGACTGTTTATTTGCATTAAAATTTAATTTCTTAACATCTGGAGAATACAAGTTGAATTCAGAGCATTATCCTGAATATGAAATGTAGTTACAGCAAATTCAAATTACAGAATTTATTGCTAATACCAGCTGAGTTAATTTATGGACATCATACACTCTTCTGTACCGAGCGAGGTGGCGCAGTGGTTAGACACTGGACTCGCATTCGGGAGGACGACGGTTCAATCCCGCGTCCGGCCATCCTGATTTAGGTTTTCCGCGATTTCCATAAATCACTCCAGGCCAATGCCGGGATGGTTCCTCTGAAAGGGCACGGCCGTCTTCCTTCCCTAATCCGATGAGACCGATGACCTCGCTGTCTGGTCTCCTTCCCCAAAACAACAACACTCTTCTGTACACCATATTAACTTTTCAGTAATAATTTAAATTAATTATTTCAAAGATTTTTTTTTTTTTACAAATCTCCACTGCCACTGTACATGCGTAGCAGCGCTGAAATATTCCAGAAGAGTGTCCCTCACTTTCGTAGCTTCTTTAACTGACTTCGGTTGACCTAATCTTGCTATGCCCCTCAGATTATTTTGCTGCCATTCCCCTGTGAAGATAACAGATAAATTAGTGTCCTCTTTCTATTTCAATCGTCGAACATAACTCTTCCCACAAGTGCCTAGTAAAAAATTATGTAGCACACAAGTAGACAGTGTGATTTTCTCCACATTGTCAACAGTTAGCTCCATTTTCTTAAGGAGAATTTTGAACCTATTGCTCAGTATTCCAAAAGCATTTTCATAAGTTCTTGCCATGCTCAAATGGTCATTAAATATTTTCTATTATTGTGTGAGATTTCCCTCATATGGCTTCATTATATGCTCTGATAAGGAAAAACCAGTCAGCTACAATTATATAAGGCACAGCAGTTTGAATTCCTGATAATATCTCTGGTGGAGAAGTATTCATTAAATTTTCAGCATCAATAAAAATTTCACAGAGTAGACGGTTCTGAAACACTCCTCCATCACGAACCCTCCCATTACAACCTACATTCACACATGTAAATTTGTACTGTGCATCAAGTGCCAGTAACACAATGCTGTTACCTCCTTTGGAATTATGGTAGTACGATAGCGGTTGGTTGGAATTCCCCATGTTTCAGATGCCATCACTTTCTGTTGATGGCATCTGAAAGACAGAAAATCTTATGTGAATATGTCAATGGGACTTTCATACTAACCTGAACTGAAAACTAAGTATGATCTTAAACTCTGGAATCATTGTGTGTCAGACACATTTTCCCCTAACAACTGAAAACGATGAATTATGATATGCGCTGATTCTGTCTGAAGATTCCTCAGGTAGAGGAGAAACAGTTTGGCCCATAAATTTTAAGGTTCAATTCTTAAGATAAACTTTTACAATGAAGAGCAACATTTTGAATATAACTGCCAAACTATAAAAGTATGTGATAATGCCAGCACACAGGCAAAGCTGATGGTTAGGTCAGAGATACTTCCTTCCCCTGAAATATTTTTTTGGAAACTGTTAAGAATGCCACTAAATAATTGTTGCTATTTCTAATGAATTTAGCAGTATAAAGGGAATGCTAGGGGTTTGACAATTAACTAAACATATCAAAGAAAACTGTTTCAAAAATTGTTGCAGAGGACACAGAATACACCCTCACCCAGAA
This sequence comes from Schistocerca serialis cubense, assembly GCF_023864345.2. Classification (NCBI taxonomy): domain Eukaryota; kingdom Metazoa; phylum Arthropoda; class Insecta; order Orthoptera; family Acrididae; genus Schistocerca; species Schistocerca serialis. Next base: position 395,856,403 of record NC_064640.1, read on the forward strand.
ATATGTTCCTTGGCGAGACGAACAGATCTGAACAAAAATTGTTCCCTTATTGTACTTTTCAGCTTATTTAAATGTGTTATTACATTAACTTATTGTAGCCATGTTCTGAAGGAATTTAACAAAATCAACGTACCTTCATGAATGAATCCGTCAAGGTCTGATAGACCATCAGTGACAGAGCACTTCGTGTTCCTGCTGCTAAGAAGGTGAGTACACCGTTCGTTTGTTGTATATTTTTACGAGCTTCCAGTAGGAGCGACTTATTTATTTGCAGATACATTTATGGTTACTAGATTATTATTTGCAATTTCTTGCAAGTTCGAGTACTTACTACGCACAAGCTTTTATTTTAATAACAGTGTAGCGTACAGTACCGCCGTTCCTATCGAGCCTCGCATCGTACAGGCTTTTGTTTGTTTTGGTTAGTATAGCTCAGTGTCGGACAGACCGTAAGTGACAGAGCACCTCTTGTTCCTGCTGCTAAGGAGAGTACACCGTTCGTTTGTTGTATATTTTTATGAGCTTACAGCAGGAGTGATTTATTTACAGATACCTGTGTAGTTACTAGATTATTTTTGTAATTTCTTGCTTGTTCGAGTGCCTATTAGGCACAAGCTTTTGTTTTAATAACAGTGTAGTGTACTGTACCGCCGTTGCTATCGACCCTTATATCGACTCTCGGATCATACAGGCTTTTGTTTGTTTCGGTTAGTGTAGCTCAGTGTCGTTTAGACCGTTAGTGAGAGAGCACTTCGAATTCCTGCTGCTAATAAGCCGAGTACATCGTTCATTTGTCGTATATATTTTTACAAGCGTCAAACGGGAGCGACTGCAGTAATAGGAACTGTGATTGCTGTGTTACAGAAGCGAGCTGAGATGGCGACCCTTCGCTCACAGCTCCAAGATGCGTTGGCTTCCGTCACACAGCTTGAGGCTGCTGCCAAGGGGCATCACTGTGGGGGGTCGGAGGTGGGGACGCGAGAGACGTCGAGCACCTCCCACGTGTTCCCCGTTTGGTGCACTGCTGTGGCCGCTCCGGATATTGCCTGCACTGAGGTTGACCCCTCATCTGTGGTCGAATGGGAGATCATTCCAAAGTCTGGCAGGCAGTGAAGAAGCAGTCATCCACCCTGTTCCAGAGGAAGCTTCTCAGCACGCAAGGTCTGGGCGCTCACAGAGGGTGGGTTTCCTCGTAATTGAGAGCTCCAACGTTAGGCGCGTAATGGAGCCCTTTAGGAACATGGCTGCCGAGGAGGGGAAGGAAGCCAGTGTGTACTCCGTGTTCATACCAGGGGGAGTCATTCTGGACGTGGAAAGGCTGCTTCTGTATGCCATGAAGAGTACAGGCTACAGTCATCTGCAAGTGGTGGATCATGTTGGTACCAATGACATATGTCGCTTTGGATCGCAGGAGATTCTCTCTGGTTCTGAGGGCAAGCGGAAACTGTGAAGACTGCCAGTCTTGCTTGCGAGATTAAGACGGAGCTAACTATCTGCAGCATCGTCGATAGAACCCACTGTGATCCTTTGGTGCAGAGCCGAGTGGAGGGTCGGAATCAGAGGCTCAGGCGGCTCTGTGACCGTGTACACTGCAGATTCCTTGCCTTGTGCCATCGGGTGGTGTGTTTCCGAGTTCTGCTTAATACGTCAGGAGTCCACTACACACAGGAAGCGGCTACACGGGTAGCGGGGGATGTGTGGAAGGGACTGGGCGGGTGTTTAGGTTAGAGGGCCTCAGGGAACCACAAAAAGGGCGTCCGTGTAAAAGAGGACAGGTAAAACAGAGCAAGTTAGTTGTAGAAACGATCGGTATTGTAGTTGTAAATTGTTGTAACTATGTTGGGAAAGAACCAGAGCTCCAAGCCCTAATACAAGGGCCACTCCAAAAGAAATGCACACTATTTTTGTAAAAATACAATTTTCATTCTGCATGTGTGAAAGTTTTCCAGTGTGTAGATACATCCTTCCCGCTTGTTTTCAAACTTAGTTCAACCTGTTCCCGTGAGTGGCGCTGTCACAGCATGTCTTCAAGTTGGCTGCTACATTTGACGTTCGTCAGAAGCAACGTGCTGTCATATAACTCCTGTGCTATGAGAACTAGACAGTAGGAAACATCCACAAGAGGTTGAAAAAGGTGTATGGAGATGCTGCTGTCGATCGCAGTACAGTTAGTCGGTGGGCAAGAAGGTTACGTGATGAAAGCGGGCACAGCAATATTGAAGATTGTCCTCACAGCAGCAGGCCTCCTACTGCACACACTCCAGACAATGTGCAGAGAGTTAACAAATTGGTGACTGCTGACAGACGCATCACAGTGAACGAATTGTCACGCTACGTTGGGATAGGGGAAGAAAGTGTTTGCAGAATACTGAAAGTGTTGGCGTTAAAAAAGGTTTGTGCCAGGTGGGTTTCCAGGATGTTGACAGTGGATCACAAAGAAACAAAAGAAAACGGTATGCAGCGAACTTTTGGAACAGTACGAGAATGGTGGAGATGAATTTCTGGGAAGAATTGTGACAGGTGATGAAACATGGCTCCATCATTTTTCACCAGAGACGAAGAGGCAATCAATGGAGTGGCATCATGCAAATTCACCCAAGAAAAAAAAATTCAAAACCACACCTTCTGCTGGAAAAGTTATAGCTACGGTGTTTTTCGATTCCGAAGGACTCTTGCTTCTGGACATCATGCCAAGTGGAACCACCATAAATTCTGATGCATATGTGACGACACTGAAGAAACTTCAAGCTTGACTGAGTTGTGTTCGACCACATCGGCAAAGGCAGGATGTTTTACTGTTGCACGAAAATGCACGGCCACATGTCAGTCAAAAAACCATGGAAGCGGTCACAAAACTCGGATTGACAACACTGAAACATCCGCATTACAGTCCTGACCTGACTCCATGTGACTATCATCTCTTTGGGAAACTGAAAGACTCTCTTCGTGGAACGAGGTTTGAAGATCATGACTCCCTTGTGCACGCTGCCAAACAGTAACTCGAACAGGTTGGTCCAGAATTTTACCGTGAGGGTATACAGGCGCTGGTTCCAAGATGGCGTAATGGCAGTTGAGAGGGATGGAAATTATGTGGAGAAATGAAAATATTGTTCCTAAAGGATGTAGCTACACACTGTAAAACTTTCAAACATGTAGAATGAAAGATGGATTTAAAAAAAAATAGTGTGCATTTCTTTTGGAGTGACCCTCGTAGAAAGCACTGAAGCTCAAATAGTTGTAGGTACAGAAAGCTGGCTAAAGCCGGAAATAAGTTAAGCAGAAATTTTTTTCTGACGATCTAACAGTGTTCAGAAAGGACAGATTAAATACAATTGGTGGTGGAGTATTTATTGCTGTCAGAAGTGCTTTGCCTTGTAGTGAAATTGAAGTAGATATGGGTAGAGGTTATATTTTTGACATTCGGACTAAACTATTAATTGGGTCGTTTTACCGATCCCCCCCCCCCTCCCGACTCAGAAGATATAGTTGCTGAACAGTTCAAAGAAAGCTTGAGTCTCATTTCAAATAGGTAGGTACCCCGCTCATTTAACTATAGTCGGTGGAAAAATTATACGTTTAAAGCCGGCGGTACGCATAAAACATCATCCGAAATTGTAGAGAATGCTTTCTCAGAAAATTATTTTGAGCAATTAGTTCATGAGCCCACTCGAAGCGTAAATGGTTGCGAAAGCATACTTGACCTCTTATTAACAATAATCCTGGACAAATAGTGAGTATCGTGACGAATACAGGGATTAGCGACCACAAGGCAGTAGCTGCTAGGCTGAATACCGTAATTCCTACAACCATAAAAAGAAATGCAAAGCATATCTATTTTAAAAAGCTGATAAAAATGCTCTTAACGCCTTTTTAAGAGACAGTCTGCACTCCTTCCGATCTGATCATGTAAGCGTAGAAAAGTTGGCGAATGATTTCAAAGAGATAGTATCGACAGCAATTGAGAAATATATACCACATAAATTAATAATGATGGTACTGGTCCCCCAAAGTACACAAAACGGGTGGGATCGCTGTTGCAGAAGCAGCGAAAAAAGCATGACAAATTTAAAAGAACGCAAAATTCCTAACGCTGGCAGTTCGAAATATAGCGCGTACTTCAGTGCGAGATGGTTTCAATCATTTCCACAACGAAACTCTGTCTTGAAATCTGGCAAAAACCCAAAGAGATTCTGTTCATACATAAAGCACACCAGTGGCAAGACGCAGTCAATACCTTCACTGTGCGATAACAACGGTTAAGTCACTGATGACAGTGCCACTAAAGCAGAGATATTAAACATGATTTTCCGAAACTCTTTCACCAAAGAGGACGAAGTAAGTAGTCCTGAACTCCAATCAAGAACAACTACCAAGATGGGAAACACAGAAATAGATATCCTCGGTATCGCAAAGCAGCTTAATTCACTTAATAAAAGCAGGGGTTCCGGGCCAGATTGTATATCAGTCAGGTTCATCTCAGAGTATACTGTGTATCAGCATACTCTGAGAGGAACCTGTCTGGTATAGCTCCGTATTTTGCAGGTATATACAACCACTCGCTCACAGAAAGATCCGTACCTAAAGACTGGAAAATTGCTCAAGTCACACCAATACCCAAAAAGGGAAATAGGAGTAATCCGTTGAATTACAGGCCCATATCACTAACGTCGATTTACAGTAGCGTTTTGGAACATATGCTGTATTCGAACATTATGAAGTACCTCGAAGAAAACGATTTATTGACACGTAGCCAGCACGGAGTCAGAAAATATTGTTCTTGCGAAACACAACTAGCTCTTTATGCTCATGAAGTAATGAGTGCTATCGACAGGGGATGTGAAACTGATTCCATATTTTTAGATTTCCAGAAGCCTTTCGTCACCATTACTCACAAGCGTCTTCTAACCAAACTGCATGCCTGTGGAATATCGCCTCAGTTGTGCGACTGGATTCGTGATTTCCTGTCAGAAACGTCACAGTTCGTAGTAATAGACAGAAAGTCATCGAGTAAAACAGAAATAATATCCGGCGTTCCCCAAGGAAGTGTTATAGTCTCTCTATTGTTCCTGATCTATATTAACGACATAGGAGACAATCTCAGCAGCCGTCTAAGATTGTTTACATATGATACTGTCATTTACCGTCTTGAAAAGTCATCAGATGACCAAAACGAATTGCAAAATTATTTAGATAAGATATCTGCATAGCGCGAAAAGTGGCAATTGACCCGTACGCCGTTCGAGACTGGAACGATAGAGAGGCAGCTTGAAGGTGGTTCATTAAACCCTCTGCCAGGCACTTTATAGTGAATAGCAGAGTAATCACGTAGACGTAGATGTGTAGATGTGGTAAAGCATCACAAATTTCAGGAATAATTTGAGGATATCGTGCTTGCAGGTATTCTCCACAAGCTAGAAACCTCAGTGTTAGAACTAACCTAAAAAAATTATAGAATTAGTTATAAGCTTAGAAGTGTGCACCGTATGTACAACAGGTTAGTAATACAAGGTTAACATAAAGGCACTTACGTCTCTGAAGCTGAGATATATTTTCGCATAACTGTGTTTTGCTTCGTTATTTTCGGAACTACTGAACGAAGCAATTTCAAGAATTCAGTCTCGCCCATCCTCAGAAAATTTTTATATGATTCCCTGTCCTCCAACCTCAGTTCATCGTTTAACAGACTGTGCAATTCCCGACCGCCATCGTCTCGTCTTAAAATCCAAGCTCTACTCCACCACTTTCTGTTACGCTAACATAAATTTCTTCGTCGACGTCGCCAAGATATTACTGCAGATGACTGCATAAGCAGCAGCTGCCTCTCTCAGTTCGTCATCAGCCACTTTCTAAAATAATGTTACGGCATCTGCAGTCATTGTGTGTACAAACGCTGCTACCAGATGGCATGCCAGTTCCTGGAGCAGAAAGTTGTACCATCCTATTGCACCATTAGTGGCGCAAGATGTGTCTTCGTCTGCACAGAGCTTTAGAGTGCATTCGAAGGATAATTCCAAAAAGTCGTTCACTGCCCGCGACAGGTTCACAATTACTGAAACTGAAGGTGGAGGGGAGAGAAAGGAAAGGAAACGGAAGGAATTATTGATATCTGCTGCGTCAGTACTTTGTGTAGCATCAGCGGCCACGAGTGAAAATGTGTGCGGGACTGGGATTCGAACCCAAAATCTCTTCCTTAGCAGAAAATTGCGCTAACCACTGCACCACCCTGACACAGTGTTTATTGGAGCTGTGTGGACTATCTCGGCACGTCTCCTGGCTGACCCACACTCCCTGTCAATAATCCTTTCCCTTTCCTTTCCTTTCTCCCCCCCTCCCCCCTCCTCCTTCAGTTTATATAATATGTGTCACGGCTGCGAATACTGCGTGGTATCCGTTCTTTTGGGCATGTCCAAAGGAGCAGACACCACGCATTCATATAATTGATTCAGCTCGATGGATGATGAATGAACCATATTCAATGTGGATGCACAACCACATGCTTCCTCCTAAGGGAATCTGTAAGTAGCAAACAGGAAGGACGTGGACGGGAGCTGCAGATAGGTGGCCCTAGGTGGGAGTGTGAGTGTGCCAGGAGGCGTGCTGAGGTAGTTGCAGAGCTGTGAGAAGCACTGTGTCTGGGTGGGCCAGTGGTTCACGCAACTCTCTAATAAGCAGGAGAGCCAGGGTTTAAATCCCAGTTTGGCACACATTTTCACTCTTTGCCGCTGGTGCCGCGCAAACTCCTGATGCAGTAGACACCAATCATCCTTTCCCTTTCTTTTCCTTTCTACCCAATCCTCCTTCAGTTTACGTAACATGTTTCATAGCTGCTGTTTCCGTGTGGTGTCTGTTCTTTTGACGTATCCGAAAGAACATACACCAAGCATTCATAAGATTGAAAATTATCACTGTGGCCATCCACCAGTGTAGCGCTTTCCAGTAAAACGAACAAGGACAGCAACAAATGACTACTACCACCAAGCCTAGTATTACTGCAAACAGAATTCGACTGTTCCCTCCCATCAAGAAATTTAGTTCAATGTCTCTGAATTCACGCACACGGTGCAGCCTGGGGCTAATTTCTACAGCATATGCCTGTCAAATATTCGTGAATTATTCGAACGTCGAATCTGCAACATTTCTGTTCCTCATAGTCAATATGCCCTCTATTGTACATTTTCCTTGAGGGCATTATACAAGGCGAAGCGAAATTCGCTCTCTCGGGCATCCCAGAGCGACTCCTTACATGCTAGCGATAAAAAAAAATGTCTTTCATAAAATTTCCTCCCGATAGTACACCGGCAGCAAAAGGACGTTAAAGAGTGGCAGTCTGGCAACAGTGTAACCGCATGTATGGTAACTACCTCTGTCAGTAGCTATCAATCATGCTGTACAGTTGGTGCAGTGGATAGAGTTTTGAGTTAGCATGCAGGAGGACGATGATTCGATACTGGGTTGAGGTATGTCTCTTTTATTTGGTAAATGTAGTCCAGGTAGTACGTTATCTGTCATCTTAATCTTCAACAGCGATTGCAGCAGGTCCTCTGGAAAACATCTGCACTTAAGATACTACAGTTGTAGAAATGGAAGATTGGTCAGCATTGAATGAAGCCATTTCCATGTCATGGGCGTGAATTTATTCGCACCACTTCATCTACTAGATGTGAAACCTGTTTTCCTTGTACCCTCCTCTAGCGGTCCCATAGATTAGTACCAACTATTATTCTTGCCTCGTTCGGGTCCATTACATTTTGTTAGGGCCTTACATTACCGGTAGGAGTAGCAAGGTGCTGTGCAAATAACGCCCAAACTCGTTACTATTTGTATGTGTTATCACCATAGCCCCACTAATAATGCCTTTCAACAATGAGTCTGGTAACCACATGCTGTTTAGTACATATCTCAGTGCATTATTATTGTTATTATTATTATCCTATCGATTCGACTGTGGAAACATCACATCTATTACCATTAGGGAAACAGTGTAATTCGAAACTGGGTGGTGTTGGGATGAATCATGCAAAATAATACCTGTGAGAGGGATAATGCGCGTTAGGTGGAACAGCGTGCAGGACTGACGGCAGGTTTATACTGTATGTGCTGTCCACCAGACATCGACTAGTTCCGAGTGGAGTAATGCGCACATGACAGACTCCAATGTACTTGCGTACACATATCGAATTTTCTCATTGTAAACCTCTAAACTAGTGTGGCAGACGTATGGCATACACAAACGATGAATATGTGGATATGCTTCTGGTACTTGGTTCTCTTCCACCATCGTGTGACTGAGATCATCTATGGACTCGCCATACTACAGCTACTGAGGAAGCTACTCTGGACACCATACACCAAGAACCTCAGCAAAGTACACATAGTGTAGCAAGGCAGCTGCGTTCCTCACAACACACAGTCGTTAACGTGCTCCATGAGCATGAGCTGCACCCCTATCATTATGCTTTCACGCAACATTTACATGCACTTCCAAACTGTGGAATTAATGTGCGACAGTATTTGGACAACACATTTATAGGGAAATGGCTTCGACGCGGAGGTTAAGCTGTATGGCTGTCACATTCACCTGACCTAAATCCTCTCAATTTCATCCTGTGGGGACACCTGAAGGAGCATGTGTACTCTATTACGCCAACAAATGTGGAAGAATTGGTAGCCCTCGAGTAGGGGGACAACCTTCGTGCGGCCCCAAAGTATCATTATCAAAGAAGGCAGCAGTGACGTCAGCTGATGACGTCAACCAATATGGCAGCCGTGACATCAGTTAATGACGTCATCCAAGAAGGCAGTGGTGACGTCAGCTGATGATGAAAATATGTGACATCACGTGATGTCAGCTGATGACACGGTCACGTCATTCAGGATGGCTGCTGTGACGTCGGCTGATGATGCCAGTACCGTTACCAATGATGGCGGAAAAGTGCCACGCCCCCTGGCGGGAAATTTGAATTTTAGAGGGAAGATAGGTCAATTGGGCAGCCTCCACTAACCTAAGTAAATGGTGGGAAAGAAAGGGCACTTGGGCTATCTCTACTAACCTAAGAAAAAGGCAGGAAAGATCGGGCAGTTGGGCTACCTTCACTAACCTAACCCCTCCCCCCCCCCCCCAGAAAATGGGTGGAAGTTCAAATTCCATCAGGACAATGCAACACACCATGGCCACTTCTACTAACCTAAGAAAATGGCGGGAAGCTAGGTCACTTGGGCTACTTCCACTAACCTAAGTCATGCGACCACTATCTCTTCCTAGGAACTGGAGGGAGAAAGGATTCAGCCTGTGCTGGACATAAGTCTTTATTTTGCATTCAGTCTTTATTTAAACAATTAGAGACAGTACCACCATCAACTGTGTTCACCAAGGGCTCTGGAGACCAACTGACCTTGTATGCAGTACTACCACCAGTGGGTGCTGTCATCCCTCCCATGACATAATCCAAGACAGTGGGGGGGAGGGGGGGGGGAATGGCGGGAAAATGAATGGGCCTGTGCTGGACAGGATGGATGTAAGTCTTTATTTTACAGGCAGTCTTCATTTAAATTATTTGAAGCAGTATCTCCATCCAGTGTGTCCACCATGAGGTCCAGAGTCCAACTGACCTAGTACACAGTACTGCCACCAGAGAGTGCTGTCGTCCCTCCCGTGACGTAATCCTAGATTGCGGTCTCAGGGGGAAAATGACTCAGCCTGTGATGGGCTGCTGGAGAGAGGAAGGAGTGTACTTTATTTATTTTCCAGCAATTTATTTAGGGACAGATTTCACATAGTGCATTTATTATACTGATACAAAACACACGATCTGACATGCTTGGGGTCACGCCACACAGCCTACAGACCTGCTGACTCCTTGTAAATTACCGAAATAACGCATGTTAAATGCTCTGCAGACACGCAAACAACTCCTAAATTACCGAAACAATGCACTACACAGCCCACAGACATGCAAACTATAATGCAATAAACTGATGTACCGACATGAAATCCACTCGTAAATTGTCAAAATAATGCAGTACACAGCATACAGACCAGCAAACTACTCGTAAATCACCGAAATAATGAGGTACACTGATGTACCGACTTGCAAATTACTCGTAACCACTGAAATAATGCATATATAATGCTCTGTCAACACACACACAACGCTCAAACAACCGGAAATAATGTAATCCACAAACACTCATTGCACATAAAAACGCTTTCGAGCTATCGTCAACGAATCAGACGCTCGAAGGGCATGCCCAGGTCGACGCCTCCGCGAGCCGCCGTCGGATGTAAGCCAGCATGAGCCATGACTCTCACGTGGCTGCCGACAGCATGTGAAAATCATGTCTACAGTTAAAGTTCTTCGAGTGTTATACTGATGTCACATGTCTATCTAAATAAGCACCAAGTCATCCTCTGGGTCGTATGCACATATTTTTACCCTTGCAGATGCCATACCTGCGGATACTGATGTCACAGCTTGCTCTATAGAAATCTGTTCCAAAATGGCACAGGCTGCTTTCTCCATATCGATCCTAACAGGACATACAAGCTGAGTCTAGACGTGCACATGTACCAAGCATGGCTAACGCATTGCCGAGAAAATGTCTGCGTGGCAACTCACCATCTAAAATGTTCTCAATCTTATACTGACATCACGTAGCTATGTAAAATAAGAGGCAATTCTACCTCTCGGAAATTGTATAGTGTCCCACAAATAGTTAAGGTTGCTTCTGTAGGAGCGTTTGTGATGTCTAAGCTTCTCTGCATGGAAATTCTTGTCCTAACAGAACCTGTTTACGAAAACAGCGGAGAATATCGCCGATTGCATTCCTCCTGATGGTCCTAACGTGGCACCCCATCCATCACGTGTTACCCTTCCTGCTATCAACATACAAAAACGTTCTCACTGCTATGTAGACGCTCCTATATCCCAGCACAAAGGATGTCTTCTGAATGAATCGAGCATTATGATTGGTTCTTATTCTATTTACCCATCGAATTACTGATGCCACCACTGTGGAAGCACCGACTACCTTCCTTTTTTTCTTTCTGCAGACGAGACTTTGAGCAGCAAAAACCTATTTTGCACAGATCACCATATTGCACTGACAATTAAACCTTGCAAAGTGACCTACAGATCGTCAAATATGGGAAGACTCTTACACAACTACACTGCTCTGCCACTGAGGACAGGACCTTGAATATTAGAGCGTGAAACCGATCTCCAACCCAGCAATATATCACTGTGTACCAGACAATGCAGTAAACATACAATTCGTATCCTGTGTCATGCAAAAATCGCCCGTTTTACATCATTCGTATAGCTATCGACCACCAGACACTCGTACATACACCGCAAAGACAGACAGTACCGTATATACTCCTCGTAGCATGACATATTTTCCCGGAGCCGATGGTAACAAGTCATCCACTCCCAACGTGTGAGCAGTTCACCCTCAGTGGACTGAAGTCACTCTCAGAACTGTTCTACAAATTCGGCACAGATACATTACTGTTTCTGGTATGGACCTGCTTGCTTGCTTGCTTTCCTACATGCATATCCAGACTCTATGATTACAAGAACACATGTATTTTTGCATGGTTTGCCATAATATTATAGATTTTCGTTGTACTTCTTGATATCAAGCACACAGCAGTACCCTACCAATCGCTCGCGCAACCTAATTCCGAAGATATATACTGGATATTAGTTCTCTACAAAACCTAAATTTTAACGAGGTGGAGTGTGCTGTAAACCACTGAGTAACTAGAAACTTGTTCCATCTTTGAAGACCTTTATGTGAGAACTCGAAAAAAAAAAATAGGGGTAACTGATATTTCCACTCGCGAATACCGATGTCAGTGATGTAACAGATTCCACCTGCTAGATGCACACAGTACAATCGATGTTCCCTCAATTAAATATAGGTGCACAATGTGAGGCCACACGTCCGTATTGAATCGTCTCAAATTTCCACGTGATGACTAAAGCTATCCAACACATACTAAGTACAAGTTTGCTATTCGGCCATCTAGACGACAACATGGTTAAGCCAGCTACACTCCTACTCTCCAACAGGCCTCTCCTTTCAGACTGCATCTACCGCTAACAGGAAACGTGAATCATTCCCGCAGAGGTCACCAGCTGTGCATGCAAAGCACGCATAGACAGCATCATCGTAGGAAAAAAATCGGTCTGATATATATTTTATCCCTGTACTTACAACTAAATGTTACGATTGTAGTCTCAGTTGAATGGCATTTGACAATGAGTGAAGTATCAGAAATACACCCTGCTGACAGCTGTGGCTATGGAAATAGTAATATCGGTACCATTCTTATGACTAGACATACTCTTCCCTTTGCTATCACAGTAATCCACATCAAATCCATGCCGTCATTACGACTGGAGATAGTTAGTTCCTTTGAACATCTCAGAACACAAACACATACTTTATAAGCCTGATGCTCAAGGCGAACCTATCACGCACCCCCTACTACTAAATATAATACTTCGTCAATAACTGATTGCTGGCAATACGAAACAATACTGATCGAAAATCAAAGATGAGTGGACATGTCTCAGAAGTTTGTCTTGTGAGTGCTTCCACCGTGTCTTAGAATGAGAGGCGTATTCGTCTTACAAACCGCTATACGTTGAAAAAACACAACCATATTACCATCACAAGCGGTCTTGGTTCTACAGGTGCACACAAGTATCCATGTTAAAAGCTATACCCGCTTTATCCGCTTTATAAATACACGTATGGCATCACCTACGTATGACGTACTTTTTCCAGACAAATACCATGACCGCTGGAGTGTGTATTATCAAACCAGCAGTGCGCTACACGTCACAGACGGTACACCCTCGTAATAAAATTACCGAATTCTGAAAGTGTTTTGGCTGAGGAGCATGGTATGAAACCGAAACAAGTCTTTCCATTCAACTACATACCTGCGTTGGATCCTATGGAGAAGTCCTTTAATGATTACAGCCACTAGTGAATCATATTTCTGGCACTCTCATATGTCGAAATGAGCCACCTTTCTCGAACCTATCGGCTACAGTAAAATTCCAACATGGTTTTAGGTTGCCCCTATGCATCTTGCAACTACCCCTCACACTCTGTGCTACCGTCCCTGCAGCTTTGCGCATGTGATCGTTCCAATGTAAGTCAGAACTGAGTTGAAGCTAAGCAGCACCTTCTCCAATCCGTGTACAGACAGGCGAAGCTGAGTTACTGTGACAGAACTGTGTTTTGGCCATTCTACAGAAATGAAGCCTGCTTCTACAACACAAGGTAGTGTAAAAGACAATATGGGAACTGGGGAAGGACGTGGATTTTCCTATTGCAATGTGGTGCTAGTTCAAACTACAAGCAGGTACTACAGATCCACGTCCCACAGGGTCTATTTACCTTTATAGCCGCAACATTTTATCATCGGTATACTGTACCATTCACCAGAGAAAAATAACGAACTATAGAAGCTCCACCAACTTCATCCGATAGAGAACTCGATAAGATTTTTACCGCATCTCTCCTCCCATATATCGAAAACAAATACCGCATGCATGCTGCATCAAGCACATGTGACAATCCTATTAAATATACATGTATTGATCCGCTGCACAAAAGTTTCATCACTTGTACTGTACGAGGATGACCGTATCCCACAGACCATACTGTAAGTCGCAAGAGACGCTCCCTATGACCCTGTGTCGTTGTTTGAAACATTGTTTTCTTCTGCCTTAACATGCTTTGTAAACAGCCATATATTTTGTTTTTCCGCCACAACTTCGAGGTCTGTGTCAGGTTCTAAACTGACATTAACGATTTCTGATCCATAGCCTCTCGCAGAAAACTAGACGCCGCAAAGAGTAAATCATGTTGTTACTGCGGTTACCATAACATACCACACACACTGGATGACAGTTACAACATAAGGAAACTAGAAGAGTATGGAGGTGTTGTGGAGAGTTTCCAAACTGCTGTCCGAAAGGGACTGACGACCTCTACATTTAAACTCATCTGTCACAGTGACAAAATTGCTGATGGCTCTGCATTCCATTTCGACTGCTTCCTCATATTGCAGTCATGTACGTGATCACTGTTTTGGTGCTATCCACCCCCAGAAGATGTAGTCCTGACCAGAAGTAGATCGCTGCATTCCAAATCTCATGAATGAATGGAGCTAGCCGAGTCCTCGCCCATCCAAATACACAAGATTTCTCCAGATTCACCAATATCTTGGAGGTTAGCACCCGTTACCGGTGTATAGTAACACATTTGTAAGAGTTGTGATGTAATAGCAGACAGCCAAGAAGAACAAGAAACGGGTGATTTTTATGCATGATGGCGCTCCAGACAGATGGAGGTCGAATCATTTGACATAAATCAGCTACGCTATCAACTGTAATGTATCGTTCTAGATCCGAATCTCGCATGTGATGACATATGACACATTCCTCTAAACGAACAAAGATTTATGTGATGTACTCCATTCCCCTGTCGCATCTTAAACATAAAATCGATACCTCAGTTTCATAACTAAGTTAGCGATAGGTGTTTGCCAGACAGTGCAATCCCGTGTGTATACATCTGCTTGACAAATGTGCTGTTTACAGAGTTAGTGGTGGCATGACTTTTAATTTCGAATATTGGACGCTGGTGCTATGCATTTATCTGTTTCCTTGTAAGAGGTTTTCTCCGTTACTAACGATCATTTTATATAGGGCTGATGAGGGCATAGTATAATTTCTGAACATGATCGGATGTTGACAGAGGACGCTATACATCTCTGGAAAGCTATAGTCTGCATGCATCACACAGAACCACTGTTTTGAGGAAGTACTTTTCTCGTTTTACAATTCGATACCGTAGTTTATGGTAGAGAAATCTTCAAGAAGGTTGTATGTCATGTGCTTGAAATAAAATTTCTCACATTGGAATATTAACAGCGCTGCAGTCTACATGACTGATAGGTCTGAAAATCAAGTGCTCTAACATTATAGCCTGTTTAAGTGTGGAACGTTGGACCCTTAGGATTGTGTGTGTTTGTGTTCTCTCTTACCAATACCTACCAGGTACAGATCCTAGAACCATACTTTAGGGTTGATAGCGTAGTTGATTTACGTTAAATGCTTCGAACTCCATCTGTCTGGAGGTCCATCATGGATAAAATACCGATAGTGGGTGCTAACATCCTCGACATGGGTGCATCTAGTGAAATCCTGTGTACTTGGATGGGCGAGGACTCGGCTAGCTCCATTCATTCATGAGATTTGGAATGCAGCGATCTACTTCTGGTCAGCTGCAGGTTAAATCGCTAATGGTGCTACAGGCCAGGCTGGCCAAAGACAGTGCTGCGGGCATATAAGTCTCTACTTTTATCCTACGAGTGCGGGAATACTCTATGACTCCCACGCGCATAGAGCTAGATCGTAAATTATGCGCTACGCTCGAGGAGCTAGAAATATGTAGAGCACTGTCTGGTATACTTTGATGATGTGTGTGCTCAACAGTTAACAATTAATGGACGTGCTGCACAGTCATCTATCTACATTCGCAATGATACTCGCAAGGAAGAGAGGGGGCGGTTCAGCTATGATACTAAAGTTGGGAAACATGCTGTCACATCATTGCTCGGTGTCGAAATTACTTTAAAATTGTTAAAATTGTTCGCATTATCAACTGTGATGCTTATTATTAGAGTACATCGAAGGTGTCTTTTCCACCCCATCCATCCAATTGCACACTGTTGGTTCCTACATGATGATTGACTGACATCACTTGTTTGAGTTGGAGAAAGGGTTTTGGTGGAGGGACTACATCTTCTGGGCGTGGATAGCACCAAAACAGTGATCACGTACATGACTGCAATATGAGGAAGCAGTCGAAATGGAACGCAGAGCCATCAGCAATTTTGTCACTGTGACAGATGAGTTTAAATGTAGAGGTCGTCAGTCCCTTTCGGAAACTCTCCACAACACCTCCATACTCTTCTAGTTTCCTTATGTTATAACTGTCTTTTATTTAAAATCATCCAGTGTGTGTGGCATGTTGTGGTAACTGCAGTAACAACATGATTTACACTTTGCGACGTCTAGTTTTCTGCGAAAGGCTATGGATCAGAAAGCGTTAATGTCAGTTTAGAACCTGACACAGACCTCGAAGTTGTGGCGAAAAAACAAACTATATAGCTGTTTACAAAGCATGTTAAGGCAGAAAAAAACAATGTTTCAAACAACGTCACAGGGTCATAGGGAGCGTCTCTTGCGACTTAACAGTATGATCTGTGGGATACGGTAACCCTCGTACAGTACAAGTGATGAAACTTTTGTGCAGCGGATCAATACCTGTATATTTAATAGGATTGTCACATGTGCTTGATGCAGCATGCATGCAGTACTTGTTTTCGATATATGGGAGGGGAAATGCGGTAAAAATCTTATCGAGTTCTCTGTCGGATGAAGTTGGTGGATCTTCTATAGTTCGTAATTTTTCTCTGGTGGATGGTACAGTATAACGATGATAAAATGTTGCGGCCATAAAGGTGAATAGGCCCTGTGGGACGTGGATCTATAGTACATGCTTGTAGTTTGAACTAGCACCACAATGCAGTTGGAAAATCCACGTCCTTCCCCAGTTCCCATATAGTCTTTTATACTACCTTGTGTTGTAGAAGCAGGCTTCATTTCTGTAGAATGGCCAAAACACAGTTCTGTCACAGTAACACGGGTTGGAGAAGGTGCTGGTTAGCTTCAACTCAGTTCCGACTTACATTGGAACGATCACATGCGCAAAGCTGCAGGGACGGTAGCACAGAGTGTGAGGGGTAGTTGCAAGATGCATAGGGGCTACCTAAAACCATGTTGGAATTTTACTGTACCAGATAGGTTCGAGAAAGATGGCTCGTTTCGACATATGAGAGTGCCAAAAATATGATTCACTAGTGGCTGTAATCATTAAAGGACTTCTCCATAGGACCCATCGCAGGTATGTAGTTGAATGGAAAGACTTGATTCCAAATCATAGACATCATTTCTACCGAAAGTGTAGCGCTAGAGATCTGAAAAGCTAGTGCACATTTCTTACGACCTCAATCATCACACCATCTACTACTGTTTGTAATCCTTCTCAATCAATCATCGCCTATAACTCAGTGGATATTTCATAGAACCCCTGACATGGTATCGAGACGGAATGCGTTACAAATACTGGAGAAACATCTAGTGGCGGTGGTGTGAGGGGCTTGCAAACACTGGTTTCATACCACGATCCTTAGCCAAATCACTTTCAGAATTCGGTAATTTTATTACGAGGGTACACTGTCGGAGTCGTGTACCCATACAGCTGGTCTGATAATATACCCTCCAGCAGTCACCGTCTGTATTCAGTATCACAGTATTTGTCTGGAAAAACCAAGTCATTCGTAGGTTATGCCATACATGGATTTATAAAGCGGGTATAGCTTTTAACATGGATACCTTTGTGCATCTGTAGAACCAACTGCACTAGTGATGGTAATATGGTTTTTTTTTGTCATATAGCAGTTTGTAGGACAATTACGAATCTCTTTCTAAGACACAGTGGTAGCACTCACAAGAAACACTCATGAGACATATCCGCCCATCGTTGATTTTCGGTCAGTATTATTTCGTATTGCCAGCAATCAGTCATTGAAGAAGTATTATATTTAGTAGTAGGGGGTGCGTGATAGGTTCGCCTTGAGCATCAGGCATACAAAGTATGTGTCTGTTGTCTGACATGTTCAAAGGGAATGACTATGTCCAGTCGTAACGAAGGTATGGATTTGACGAGGAGTACTGTGATGTTAAGTCAAAGAATGTTACCAATATTTCAATTTCCAGAGCCACAGCCATCAGCAGGGTGAATTCTAATACTTTACTCATTGTCGAATGTCGTTCAACTGAGACCGCAATCGTAACATTTAGTTTAAGTATAGGGACAAAACATTTATGAGATCGGTTTTCTTTCTAGTATAATTCTGTCTATGTGTGCTTGGCCTGCAGCGCTGGTGACCTGTGCGGGAATGATTCACATTTCCCATTAACAGTAGGTGCCGTCCGAAAGGACAGGTTTGTTGGAGTGTAGGAATGTAGCTGACTTAAGTGTGTTGTCCTGTAGATGGCTGAATAGCGAACTAATAATTAGTATGTGTTGGATAGCTTTCGTGATCACGTGGAAATTTGAGAAGATTCAATATGGACGTGTGTTTGCGCTGGACCATTATTCCCACCTATGTAAATTGTTTGGTTGAGTGCTTCTGTGCATTTCGCGCCTTTATTTAGTTGAGGGAACATCGATTGTGGTGTTTGCATCTAGCAGGTGAATGATGGGTGGAAGACACATTTGCTGGTTCTCTAGACATGAGAAACACCTTAGTTGGCTTTGTAAATTATAAGGATGATTTGGAATCGCTTAAATCACCAACATCGGTAATTGTGAGTGGAAATATCAGATTCCTCTACTTTTTTTCGTGTTCTCACATAAAGGTCTTCACAGATGGGACAAGTTTCTAGTTACTCCATGGTTTACACTACACTCCACCTCGCTAATGTTTAGGGTTTGTAGAGAACTAATTTACAGTCTATATCTTCGGAATCAGGTTGCGTGAGCGATCGGCAGGGTACTACTGTGTGCTCGATATCGAGAACTGCAACAAAAATGGTATAATATTATGGCAAACCATGTGGAAATACATGTGTTCTTGTAATCCCAAAGTCTGAAGATGGGTGTAGAAAAGCAAGCAAGCAATCAGGTCTGGACCAGAAACATATTAGTTGAATGTTTACTACATTGTCATGGTATGCTATGATATATTACTGGGTTGGAGATCGGTTTCACGCTCTAATATTCAAGGTCCTGTTCTCAATGGCAGAGCCGTGTAATTGAGTAAGAGTCTTCCTGTATTTGACGATCTGTAGGTCACTTTGCAATGTTTAATTGTCAGTGCAATATAGTGATCTGTGCAAAATAGTTTTTTGCTGCTGAAAGTCTTGTCTGCAGAAAGAAAAAAGAAAGGTAGACGATGCTTCCACACCTGCAGCATCAGTAATTTGGCAGGTAAATTCAATAAGAACCAATCATAATGCTCGATTCATTCAGAAGACATCCTTTGTGCTGGGATATAGGAGCCTCTACATAGCAGTGGGAACGTTTGTGTATGTTGAAAGCAGGAAGGGTAACACATGACGGATGGGGCGCCACATTAGGACCATCAGGAAGAATGCAATCGGCGATATTCTCCGCTGTTTTCGTAAACAGATTCTGTTAGGACAAGAATTTACATGCAGACAAGCTGAGACATCACAAACGATCCTACAGAAGCAACCTTAACTATTTGTGGAACATTACACAATTTCAGAGAGGTGGACTTGGCTCTTATTTTGCATAGCTATGTGATGTCAGTATAACATTGGGATGGTGAGTTGCCATGCAGATATTTTCTCGGCAATGCGTTGGCCACGCTTGGTACGTGTGGACGGCTAGACGCAGCTCATATGTCCCTTTAGGATCACTACGGAGAAAGCAGTCTGTGCCATTTTGGAACAGATGTCTGTAGTGCGAGCTGTGATGTCAGTATCTGCAGGTATGGCATCTGCAAGGGTAAAAATATATGCATGCGACCCAGAGGATGACTTGGTGCTTATTTAGATAGACATGTGACATCAGTATAACACTCGAAGAACTTTAACTGTAGATGTGATTTTCACATGCTGTCGGCAACTTTGTAAGAGTCATGGCTCATGCTAGCTTACATCCGGCAGTGGCTAGCGGAGGCATTGATGCTCGCACACTCTCAGAGCGTCTGATTCATTGATGATAGCTCGAAAGTGTTTTTATGTGCAGATCACTTTCAGAATTCGTTAATTTTATTACGAGGGTGCACTGTTGGCGACGTGTGCCCATACTGCTGGTCATATAATATATCCTCCAGCAGTCACCGTCTGTGTTCAGTATCACAGTATTTGTTTGGAAAAACCAAGTCATTGATAGGTTATGCCAAACATGGATTTATAAAGCAGGTATAGCTTTTAACATGGATACCTTTGTGCTGGGCTGCTGGAGAGACGAAGGAGTGTACTTTATTTATTTTCCAGCAATTTATTTAGGGACGGATTCCACATAGTTCATTTATTACACTAATACAAAACATGCTCTGACGTGCTTGGGGTCACCCCACACAGTCTACAGACCTGCTGACTACTTGTAAATTACCGAAATAACGCATGTTAAATGCTCTGCAGACACGCAAACAACTCCTAAATTACCGAAATAATGCACTACACAACATACAGACATGCAAACTACAATGAAATACACTGATGTACAGACACGAAATCCACTCGTAAATTGTCAAAATAATGCAGTACACAGCATAAAGACCTGCAAACTACTCGTAAATCACCGAAATAATGAGGTACACTGATGTGCAGACCTGCAAATTACTCGTAAACCACTGAAATAATGCATATATAATGCTCTGCCAACACGCACACAACGCTTAAGCAGCCGGAAATAATGTTGACCACACACTCCTTCCTCTGTCCAGCAGCCCAGTACAGGCTCAGTCATTTTTCCCCCATTACCACCATCTAGGATTATGTCACGGGAGCGACGACAGCACCCTCTGGTGGCAGTACTGTGTACTATGTCAGTTGGACTCTGGACCTCATGGTGGACACACTGGATGGAGGTACTGCCTCAAATTGTTTAAATAATGACTGCCTGCAAAATAAAGACTTACATCCATCCTATCCAGCACAGGTCCAGTCCTTTTCCCGCTATCCCCCCCCCCCCCCCCGCCATCATGGACTACCTCATGGAAGGGATGACAGTAGTCTCTAGTGGCAGTAGTGTGTACCAGCTCAGTTGGACTCCAGAGCCTTTGGTGAACACACTTGATGTTGGTACTGTCTCTAATTGTTTTAATAAAGTCTGAATGCAAAATAAAGACTTATGTCCAGCACAGGCTTAGTCCATTTCCTCTCCAGTTCCTAGGAAGAGGTGGGGGTCAGATGACTTATGTTAGTAGAGGTAGCCCAAGTGCCTATCTCCCCACCATTTTCTTTGGTTAGTAGAGGTGGCCATGGTGTGTTGCTTTGTCCTGATGGAATTTGAACTCCCCACCGTTTTCCGGGGAGGAGAGGGGAGGGACGGTTACGTTAGTGTAGGAAGCCCAACTGCCCTTTCTTTTCTGCCATTTTCTTTGATTAGTAGAGATACCCAAAGTGCCCTTTCTATCCCGCCATTTTCTTAGGTTAGTGGAGGTAGCCCAACTGCCTTTCTTTTTGACATATCTTCCCTCAAAAATTCAAACTTCCCGCCAGGGGAGCATGCCAATTTCCCGCCGACTTGAATAATGGTACTTGTGTCATCAGCTGACATCACAACAACCATCTTGAATGACGTCAATCGCGTCATTGGCTGACAACACTTGATATCACATACTTGCATCATCCGCTGTCGTCACCACCGCCATCTTGGATGACATCATCAGCTGATGTCATGGCCTCCATCTTGGATAACGGTACTTTGGAGCCTCACGATGGTTGTCCCCCTACTCGCATGTTCATGCTGCTCTTGTTACTGTGGCTGCAGCTTTGCTGCAAAGGCTCCAGAGCTGTCTGATCCGGTGGTTTGCACAATGATTGGACGTGCAGGGAGGTCGCTTTGAGCAACTGTTGTTCGGAGGACAATGTATTCTCTTGTGAAGGTCATGTGGTCAGTAATATGGACATTATTATTGTTACTGTATGAGAATGTGCAACATCTGAGCGCTCACATAACATGTAGGTGGTTGTGTTATTATACTGTGCTAATCTCGAAACTGATATTGTTTTTGTAGTTATTCTGTCCTATGACAGGTCATTTGTTTCAGCTGTCTAATTCTTATTTGTCTAACTACATATTTGTTATGTTCATCGTTACAAAATGTTGTAAATTTAGGACTCATGTGACTTAAGAATCAGTGTATGAAGTGTCAGAATGAAATCAGCAAATAAAAAAATGCGTCCCAACCCAGGATCGAACCCTCAAACTCCTGCATTCTAACCTAAAACTCTATCCACTGCAACAAAAATTCGTCCTGACAGATGTACTTCCCATACCTGTGGTTACAGTGTTGCCTGATAGCCACTTTTTAACATTGTTTTTCTTTCAGTTGATATCACAGAGGTTGGAAAATAATAGACAGATTTTCACCACAAAGAAATGAGCAAACTATATGATGTATTTGCCTTGGAAAACCTGAGGGGTATGTCCAGCCACCTAACTCGAAAGCTTTTCTTCCTTCACGAACAATGGCATCTTTTGTTCACATAGCGAGAGAGATAATCGTATGTCTTAGTGTAGTAGCATAGTTAAGACAGTACTGGCACAGCCTGCATTGTTGCAAGATCCCCCCTTCCATCACATCATCAATGACATCTCACAACACTGCCAGATTTACATCACCACCAACTAGCCCCATCCCTCTGCAATAGGCCAATTGCCCCATGTATACAATGGGGTGGCTTCAAAAAATGGTGCAAAATTCAAAATATCCCAATAGCGCTGCAGTTATTTCCTCTGCTCATATGATGTCACTGTGGAAGTTGGGCTGTAGTCCTAGGCATAAATTAGAAATTCAAAAATCCAAGATGGTGCTTTGATATAATTGCATGAAATCCAAGGATGGTCTATATGACATCAGAATCGAAGATGGTGATCAAATATGGCGGACCTAGTGATACTGGCTCCTTCTCTTGGGGATACTGTGCACAGCCTCTAGAACATCAGAATCCAAGATAGCGATCCAAGATGGTCGACCTGAAGATACTGGCACAGGCTCCATGATGTCAGAATACAAAATGATGATTCAAGATGTCGGACCAGGAGTTACTGGCACAGATTCTAAGTAGTCAGAATTGTAGATGGAGATCCAATATGGCTGACCTGTGATGCCAGCCTAGCCCTATGATGTCAGAATTCAATATGGTGATCCAAGATGGCTGACCTGGAATACTGTTGCAGACCTGTGACGACATAATTGAAGTTGGTGGACCCTGCGATACTGGTGCAACCTGTATGGTTGTCATACAATCCTGGAAATGGAAAGAAGAACACATTGACACCGGTGTGTCAGACCCACCATACTTGCTCCGGACACTGCGAGAGGGCTGTACAAGCAATGATCACACGCACGGCACAGTGGACACACCAGGAACCGCGGTGTTGGGCGTCGAATGGCGCTAGCTGCGCAGCATTTGTGCACCGCCGCCGTCAGTGTCAGCCAGTTTGCCGTGGCATACGGAGCTCCATCGCAGTCTTTAAAACTGGTAGCATGCCGCGACAGCGTGGACGTGAACCGTATGTGCAGTTGACGGACTTTGAGCGAGGGCGTATAGTGGGTATGCGGGAGGCCGGGTGGACGTACCGCCGAATTGCTCAACACGTGGGGCGTGAGGTCTCCACAGTACATCGATGTTGCCGCCAGTGGTCGGCGGAAGGTGCACATGCCCGTCGCCCTGGGACCGGACCGCAGCGACGCACGGATGCACGCCAAGACCGTAGGATCCTACGCAGTGCCGTAGGGGACCGCACCGCCACTTCCCAGCAAATTAGGGACACTGTTGCTCCTGGGGTATCGGCGAGGACCATTCGCAACCGTCTCCATGAAGCTGGGCTACGGTCCCGCACACCGTTAGGCCGTCTTCCGCTCACGCCCCAACATCGTGCAGCCCGCCTCCAGTGGTGTCGCGACAGGCGTGAATGGAGGGACGAATGGAGACGTGTCGTCTTCAGCGATGAGAGTCGCTTCTTCCTTGGTGCCAATGATGGTCGTATGCGTGTTTGGCGCCGTGCAGGTGAGCGCCACAATCAGGACTGCATACGACCGAGGCACACAGGGCCAACACCCGGCATCATGGTGTGGGGAGCGATCTCCTACACTGGCCGTACACCACTGGTGATCGTCGAGGGGACACTGAATAGTGCACGGTACATCCAAACCGTCATCGAACCCATCGTTCTACCATTCCTAGACCGGCAAGGGAACTTGCTGTTCCAACAGGACAATGCACGTCCGTATGTATCCCGTGCCACCCAACGTGCTCTAGAAGGTGTAAGTCAACTACCCTGGCCAGCAAGATCTCCGGATCTGTCCCCCATTGAGCATGTTTGGGACTGGATGAAGCGTCGTCTCACGCGGTCTGCACGTCCAGCACGAACGCTGGTCCAACTGAGACGCCAGGTGGAAATGGCATGGCAAGCCGTTCCACAGGACTACATCCAGCATCTCTACGATCGTCTCCATGGGAGAATAGCAGCCTGCATTGCTGCGAAAGGTGGATATACACTGTACTAGTGCCGACATTGTGCATGCTCTGTTGCCTGTGTCTATGTGCCTGTGGTTCTGTCAGTGTGATCATGTGATGTATCTGACCCCAGGAATGTGTCAATAAAGTTTCCCCTTCCTGGGACAATGAATTCACGGTGTTCTTATTTCAATTTCCAGGAGTGTATTTTGTGTGTACTAAGTTCAGAATTGTGTCCTAAGTATCAAAAAGTGGGAAACTAAAAAAAGTAATTCGTTTTCCTATGACAATACAGTTCACTTGCCCTAAGTTAAGGCTCATTTGTGCTAAGTTTAAACAATCTCCTATCACCCCTCTGATATTATAGCTTAAACAATTGCCACAGTAAATTTCAAACTCAAACGCTTCACTCTCCTAACTTTAAAATAGCAGGGGGAGGGGGGGGGGATTCGAAAAAATTCACTTACCCTAAGTTTAAAATGGTAAGGAATTCAAAATCCACTTACCTTAAGTTTAAAATGATGTCAGAACTTTCTGGCTGACCCGATCTGGTGTGACGTCTATTTCAGCGGATCTGTTTTGACAGTGCGACACGTCTGGCCAGCGTATCATTTCCCATACTAGCATGGGACTGTACATATCCCTGATCTCCGTAGATCTAGATTGTCCTCAATAGAGTCCAGCTCCGTTTCCACTCACGCTGTAGGCCAGAAGACACATTTTATTTGATGTTTCTTGAACAGCCGGCCGATCTTAAAGAACACACCACTAACATAGGGTAGAAAACACATCCTCTTGTAGTTCTCGATTTCTTCTGGCTGTTCTTGTAGTTTGGTGCATGCAGGTGGATATGTATTTCGAATCACTTTATCAGAGTAATGATTTTGTACAAACACAGAGCAAACGTGGCTTAACTCTGCTGATAAGCTCCCTGGGTCCGAGATAACTCAAGCCCTGTGAAAGAGAGCCTGCAATAGACTACTGCACTGAGATGAGTGATGGTATTTAGCTCATCAATACAGATCAGTGTGAGTCGCCTTATGCATTAAGACATCTAAAAACGGGAGGACTCCATTTTTTTCCTCTTTCAATGTGAAGCAAACGTTCAGATGGAGGAAGTTAAGGTGTTTCAGAAATACTGGAATCGTTGCTGCACTATTTAAACATACTGCAAAGCCTCATCTATATACCTCCATAAACATTTAGGTTTCAAAACCGCCAGCTGAAGTGCTTTTTCTTCGAAGTCTTCCATAAGAGGGTCAGCAACTATGGAAGACAAAGGGTACCCTTAGCAAGACCGTCAGTTTACTCAAAATATTGTTCAGTAAACAAGAAGTAACGTGAAGTAAGCATATGTTTGAATAGATGTAGGATGTTCTCCTCCAACTTAGCTCCTATAAGTTGTAGTGAATACACCACAAGTACTCGTGTGAAAAAAGAGACCACACTGAATCTCACTTACACCTCAGCTCATTTGAGAAACGAAGTTTTCAGTTACTGTATAAAATCTTCAGAGTTTCCAATATGATGTTTGTATTTCCCTATCACAGGGCTCAGGAGAGAAGTCTGATGTTTTGCTAGGTAATATGTTGGGACTCCTATACTGCACACAATGGGCGGAGCAGAAACCCTTCCTTAAGTATCCTAGGCAGCCCACAAAGTCATGGTGAAATTGCTGCTTGTTCTCTGAAGCTCTTTTTAAGGTGTTCAGGAAACTGGCTGGATCTGAGGAGGATGAATGTCTCCCATTTTACTGCATCAGTTGGATCCTTCTGGAGACGACGATACGCTGAATCCTCCAGTAAATTCGTCATGTTGCCAAAGTAAGACGTTGCAGGCAGAGGAACAGTAGCGTTTTCATGGTCAGTAGATAAAATTACTATTTATGTGTGCTCTCTTAAGGAGCAGGGAATTTTTTTTTTCAGTGTGAATGTTCCGATAGGTTACAGATATCTTAGCTGCGGCCTTGCAAGTCTCTTGCCTTATTTCTTCAGCAGTCTCACTAGGAAGTTTCAACGGCACTGATAAAATCCTACCTGGACAAGGTCTTTAGAGTGGGCGCAAAATTTAGACCCTTTTCTGTCACCGATATCGTAGTGTCACTCAGTTGTTTATCTGTGAAATTAAATCATTGTTTCTGTATAGTTTATGTACGTGCAATGATTAGCGTGTAATGCGATGGAACCTGAAAGTTTGACGTGCCACAGCCTGTTACCACGTCCAGTTTTACATGTGTTAGCAGTACTTTAAACCCCAGTCATCGCTCCTATAAACAGAAAGCGATGTAGTATTCAGGATAGCTCCATAGTTTTTAAGTGATTCATCAGAAAACTCTAAGTTAGGACATACAATATCTCCAGCGAATTTCTAATGACACTGTCTTCCGACGTTGAACATTAAGTTGACCTGTGAGCCATGGACCTCAATGTCATAATATTGAAGATGGACACATATACTTTATGGATAGATATCGCGAGTGTAGATCAGTGGTGACGTCTTGGTTACCCTGCAAAAGTCTCCTATTTACGATAATCCACAAGCGCTATTTGGACGGCTATCTTGCAAAGCAGTGAGTAGTTGGATGACCTGGAAAAGTACTCCAAACTAGGTAGCTGAATTCATGTGATAGTCATATGAAAGTCATTGTCTCCATGACAGTAAACCTGAGAATGCAGCGATTAGCTATACGTCAAGATATTAATGTATATCAAGTGTCAAGGCACCCCCACCTCCATACTCATCGAGAATATTTCAGAGAACATGGGTATTGTCGAGTATGTTACAGATAGATGCCTGCATCTATATCTCGAGCCTTACAAACTGCAATGTATCTACTACTATGTAGATCATGTGATCGTTAACTCGGAATTCGCTAGGTGATTCTGCCTACCTGTGAGTGATATTGGACACCTTGCTTCTCTGCACCATTGGTTATAACTTGGGCCTTCGAGCATTTTTTCTTGTACTTAATCTCAACTAGGGTATCGATGTATGCATGACACTTTCCGCGTTTGCAGATACACTAGGTGACCAAGAGATCCAGACACCTGGCTGAAAATGACTGACAAGTTCGTGGCGCCCTCCATCGGTAATGCTGGAATTCAATACGGTGTGTGCCCACCCTTACGGTTGATGACAGCTTCCACTCTCACAGACATACGTTCAATCAGGTGCTGGCAGGTTTCTTGGATAATGGCAGCCCATTCTTCGCTGGGTGCTGCACTGAGATGAGGTATCGATGTCGGTCGGTTAGGCCTAGCACGAAGTCGGCGTTCCAAAACATCCCAAAGATGTTCTATATGATTCAGGTCAGGACTCTGTGCAGACCAGTCCATTACAGGGATGTTATTGTCGTGTAATCACTCCGCCACAGGCCGTGCATTGTGAACAGGTGCTCGATCGTGTTTAAAGATGCAACCAACATACCCGAATTGCTCTTCAACAATGGGAAGCAAGAAGGTGCTTAACACATCAATGTAGGCTTGTGCTGCGATAGTGCCACGCAAAACAACAAAGGGTTCAAGCCCCCTCCATGAAAAACACGACCACGCCGTACCACCACCGCCTCTGAATTTTACTGTTGGCACTACACACTCTGGAAGATGACGTTCAGCTGGCATTCGCCATATACACACCCTGCCATCGGATCGCCACATTGTGTGCCGTGATTCGTCACTCCACACCACGTTTTTCCACTGTTCAATCGTCCAGTTTTTAAGCTCCTTACACAAAGCGAGGCATCGCTTGGCATTTACTGGCGTAATGTGCGGCTTATGAGCAGCTGCTCGACTGTGAGATCCAAGTTTTCTCACCTCCCGCCTAACTGTCATAGTACTTGCAGAGGAGCCTGATGCAGTTTGGAATTCCTGTGTGATGGTCTGGACAGATGTCTGCCTATTACACATTACGACCCTCTTCAACTGTCGGTGGTCGCTGTCGACCAACAGACGAGGTCGGCCTGTATGCTTTTGTGCTGTACCTGTCCCTTCACGTTTCCATTTCACTATCATGTCAGAATACCGATCAGCTGACCACTTTCGAAGTCCGTGAGTTCCGCGGAGCGCCCCATTCTGCTCTCTGACGACATCTAATGACTGCTGAGGTCACTGATATGGAGTACCTGGCAGCAGTTGGCAGCACAATGCACCTAATACGAAAAGCATATGCTTTTGGTGGTATCCGAATACTTTTGATCACATAGTGTATTTTAGGACAGGGGTTTCCAAATTTTTCCTCTGATGAAACATTTTGAGAACCCTTGTTTATTTTCAAGTTTCCTAAAATTTTTATAAATGGGAAAAACTTGCTTCATACAGTGGTTACTTCAATTTTGAGCCATAACTAAAAACACAGAAATCATAGTAAAATTTTAAAAAATTAGTATCGAGGAAAAAAAGCAATGTTATTAATAGTATAGTTTTTACAGAACACTCATTCACTTCGCACAGACCACAAGTTTTCCATGGAACATATTTTTGGAAACCTAATCTTAGAATATTGTGACATAGTAAATATGGAAAATAATATAGGAAATATGGTTTGTAAACCTTGACACCATAGTTTTACTTGCAAACTTCGCGAAAAGTGTTTATTGTTCAAAGCCTCCAGTAGTCTTTCGCCATTTTCAATAACAGCAATAACTGTCAATCAATATCATCGATTATATTTTTCTAGCGTATAGCATGGTGCATTATCTTTGTCCCTCCTAGAATGGTGCTTGAGAACAATTTAAATACAGATATATTTCATTTAAATGTTTGTTGTGTCTTAGATTAAGAGTAAGCATGATTCGTTACATTTAGACTGTCAGTTTGCTTGTCTGCTTCCTGCTTAGCATAATACTTTAGCTAAAACGTATTTTTCTGCAGTTATGAGGCTGGTCAGGTTAGTTTTAGGACATCAATTCCATAGGCCCACCTTCTAAAATTTCAGCTGTTATTAGACATGGAAAACTAGCATTTTGGACCCTAATTTTACAAGTGTGTGTAGGCCTATATGTGGAAATTAACACTACAACACTTGCAGTTTCCTTATATGGCAGAAGTATTTTTTATTTAAATATTGAAAAACTGCACCAGTCATTTACATTTTTCATGCTGAGGACAATACATTTTGAGACTTTATTCTCATTTTCAAGTGCATTTGTTTAAATGAATGTTTTTGGTGTTCATGTTAACAAAAGAACTTGAAAATATTGAATGTAATGAAGGAAATTAAGATGTATTTTTACAGACATTTTAGAATATTGTTACACTTGACAAGCAGCATTGTGTGGAGAATGGTCGGAAAAAATATTGTGGCATTTGGAAAGCATAAAGGATGTTGTAAATAAGGCTTTTACGACTATTTTGTGTCTTAAGCCCAGAACGAACAATCATCGATCTTACCAGTACTGTGCTCGTTTTCTTTAGTGCAGCCATCTGTTGTTAGCATGAAGAAACTCTTGGTACAACAAACGAACAATGCACATTGTCTACAGTGCACCCATCTGTTGGTGACAGGAGCAAAATTAGATGTAAAACAGCAGTTGACCTTTTTTCGCGTTTTTCAGGATTTTGGGGGATAGTATATAAGGTAAAACTCATGTTCGACAGCTACATATTTCTAATTCGTTTTTTATACTTTATAAGCAAATATTGATTTTTAATAATTTATAGAGAAATATGCTACCTACTCGTTCCAATATTCAACAGCAAATGATACATAGCTTCAAATGAAGAGGTGAGGTGAACCATTCCTTAAGCAAATTTTTGGAAGTCCATCTTAATTTACAATGAAACTTCATTTTGGCTCGAATTTTCATAGGGGTCTTGTGTATTATGATACGCATGTAGGCTGCATGTATATTTTAATCATTTATACTGACAGTTTAGATCAGTCATTATTTAATTTGAAGCCTCATTGTGCTTGCAATGTGTTAGTAATCTCACATATTATGCAATTTTATTTGGCTCAAATTTTCATAGAGGTCTTGCTTATATTGCGATAAGCATGCATTTTCTTAAGTAATACAGATGTGAAAATTACATCTAAAGTGCATATTACTGCGGAACAGTGCAACCTATTGGGATTGGCAAAGATACATAGTCAATGGAAATTCCTACCAGAACTGCAGCTGTCAGCTTGTAATCATTAAAACCCTTAATGAGCTGGAACTGTCAGAATATATTCCAATAATAACACTATAGCCCAGTACTGTGAGATTAAGATACACACAACTACTTTTACAGCAAAGTGAGATGGCCTCTCCATGAGGCTAGTTGGCATTGCTGCTCAGCATGTTTTCGTGTTTGAACTGCCTGAAATGGTGCACACACACACATACACAGTTGACACAACCATCACAAGGCAGTCGACCATTTAGTAATATGTGAGGCGCTCCACCTGCTATTGTACTGTTCCATAATGTAACGTGATTGGTGGACTCACATGCAGAATAGAGTTTCTATAGTGATATGCTTGCTGCAACATAGACCTTCCTCCAGACACGCCATAGACATGTAGTTCTTGAGTGACCAAAACGTGTAAAATAGATGTAATTTTCATGTCCATATCATTTATTAAAATGCATGCATTGTAATATAAGCAAGACCTCTATGAAATTACGAGTCAAATAAAATTGTTTAATACATAAGGTAACTCACACACTGCGACCACAATGAGGCTTAAAATTAAATATTGCCATATCTAAATTGTCAGTTTGGCTCATAATATTGGTCATAGACTTTTCATAACTGCAAGCTCCATAGGGGTTGAACGTACCACCAATCATGTGTAGGGTGGGTTCCACTATCGTATTTTGTCCTCACTACGTTGCATTATGCTGGAAATAAGTGAATCCAAACATGTGGAACTATTTCCTACTCTTCAAACACAGTATATGTTCCGAAATCTTAAGAACAACTCTCCAGTCTCTGGGCAATGTAACTGATGAAACCATTTCCGCAGCCACAAACATTGTATACACAACACAAGAAAATTGTAGTATGGCACCATACAATATGGTTAGCACATGCTATAGTAATTTCTCACTTAAACAGTTAGCTTTGGTAGTTCTAAAGTGATCTCTAAGTGGGCTAATATTTGCTTGGAGGTGACTTTTCGCATATAAGAAGACACCTGAGGCTACAATTTAGTAGATACATGGACTTTTCTGATACTGTGGATTCATTCATATTCAGGAGAAACAGAAACCTTGTACAAATAGAGATAGGACATTATATTCACAAGACATGTACATTAGTATGATCTGCAGAAATGATTTGCATTTCAGTTACCTCCGTTCAGCATGTGTCCTATTGCCTATTAGGCACAGAGTTTGCCATGGGCCCTGATAACTTGTTCCATTTTTGATGGCATCGACACGTATAAGGTGCAGATGGGGTCCTGTGGTATAACTATCCATTCACCTGGCTTCAAAGTTCATCTGTGGTGGCTTGCATTGGGTGACAGTGTTGCACCCGTTGTTTCACCATATCTCACTCATTTTCGATTGGCGACAAATCTGGCGATCTGGCGGGTCAGCGCAAAAGACTGACATCTTATGACACCAAGACTGCACATATTCGTGCAGCAACATGTGGTTGTGAATTGTCTTGTTGAAAAATGGCGTCTGTGGTGTTGTGCAGAAAGGGTAAGGCGCAGGTCGCAGGATGTCATTCACACAGGTCACACTGGTCACAGTGCCATGGACACGCACCAACTGTGATTTGTGATTGTACCCAATAGCACCCCATACCACAAGGCCTTGAGTTGGCGCTGTATGTCTTATGCAAATGCAGTCACTGTGATGCTGCTCCACCTGTCAGCGGCGAATCAAAATGCGGCCATAATTTTCAAACACACAGACCCTGTGTTGGTCTGAAACCACTGTCTGATATCATTCATGTTCCCAGTGACGTCTTTCCATACACCATTGCCATCTAACATGTTTCTGCACATTCGTCAAAGGTAGACAGAGAAGTGGATGATGCGCATGTAACCATTGCCATAGTAAATGGCGTTGGACTGTCATCCCTGATAGTTTACGATGTGTTACACTGTTCCACTGGTGCGCCAGAGCTGAGGAAAACGCAAGTCTGTCCTGCAATGCAATTCAGATGAAGTGTCGATCCCCTTGGGGGGATGGTGCTACCTTAGCCACCTTGTCGTGTTCTACAGCCTTCCGTGAACAATTCTGCACACACCTATTGCACTGCTGAAACACTATGTCCCAAACGAGCAGCAATTTCTCAGATGCATGCATTACATTCTCTCATGCAAATAATGCGCCCTCTTTCAAATTTACTTGATGATATGGTTTCGCATGTAGTCTCCAAGGCATCCCGCACATCTGCTCAAGTCACACTGATCCATTACCTTCGGTTTCTAGCAGCAACGAGAGCCACAGGCACATTTTACCAAAGGTGGTCTTGCCCTGAAGCTAGGGGCCGACATGGTTCAAATGCTAATCATTTCTGCAGAACATATTAACGTTCATCTCCTGTGAACATGAACGTCCTATCTCTAGTCGTTCAAGGCGTTCAGTTTTTTTCTGAACATGAGTGTATCTCTTTAATGTCTAAGGATATTAAAGATAGGCGGTGGTCTTGTTTTTGTATTGTTTACAGACAACACATCAACTCAGCTGTCGTTTACACCAAATAGTCCAGTTTTCGTTTCTTGACTTTGAAGTCCTAAATTTCTGTTTTTTTTTGTATAAATAACACATTATCCTTCTTTAGGGGCTTATTACTCCAGTATTCAAACTACATAACACCACACATAGATTGGCATAATTCTGTGTGAAGGGAGGCTCCCCACTGGAATATGACAGCAGTCTGTTATGGAGATCTTCCTTGTCACAGTTGGAAGCTGTTATTTCATCCTTTTTAAACTCTGAAAAGGATTGTTATGCTGTTACTGTCAGAACTTCACTAGCAGCTCAGCACAAAGCTCAGAATCCAAATAAATGGTACAACAGAATCTTATATCTCGAAACAGGATACATAGAGTATTTTGATCCTGTGCAAGACTTCTTAAGTGTATTAATACCATCACACTGTGTTTACGATGTGTTCCACTCTCCTCTGTGTCACTTACTTCCATGTGTGATAATTAACGAGTAATTTACAGAATAGCCACGGTGTGATGTTTAACAACGTTTCCGCTGTTTGGCTACTGGCACACCGGTAAGCCACTAAATACATTGTAACTGCATTCGGCTTTAATAATCTACTCTGACACCGACAAATACGACACAGCAGTGCTACACTAAAACAGGGGGAAACATTTTTCTCCACAATTACGCCAGCGGCACAGTCTGCCTTTTGCAATATGGCACTCTGTCACACACAAATGGCAGGATATATCGATTAATTATTTCCGTTACAATATTATTTCTCGCCTTTTCGCGGGATACACTGTGACATCATTAATTTATACATACGACACGTGGGATTCACATACTATTATCTATCACGAAAGTAACATATCGGAAATTATCTTGTCCAACAATTTTCTGAAAAGCCGGCCGGGTGGCCGAGCGGTTCTAGGCGCTTCAGTCTGGAACCGCACGACTGCTACGGTCGCAAGTTCGAATCCTGCCTCGGGCATGGATGTGTGTGATGTCCTTCGGTTAGCTAGGTTTAAGTAGTTCTAAGTTCTAGGGGACTGATGACCTCAGATGTTAAGTCCCATAGTGCTCAGAGCCATTTGAACCATTTTTTTTTTAATTTCTCTGAAAAATTCTTTATACTGTTGAAATTATTTATCGAGAAGATAAAGCATGGTATTAGTACTGGGTGGAATCCGTATTATATCAACAGTCCTTTCATCATCCACCTAGACGCACAGGTCTCGTTATGTCCAGGCCAAGAGTCCAACAAAAGCAATGAATTATTTTCCGCAAAGAAGACGTTTCGGATGTGACATCGAAAATTATCCTCTCCCATTTTTACAGATTTTGCTGCGTAGATTACAAGATTTTTGCAACTTGACAGTCGGTCTGTTTTTTTTTTTTATTTTTTGTCTAATTTGCCTTGATGTTCTCGAAGACAGATATAAAGCAGCAGAAACAGTAGTTCATTGATACTTATGACTGGAATTGTTGTATACGAAACTGTCATAACGTTCATCAACTACACAAGCGACTCTCTTTTCTTCGCTCGAAATGATGAAGAGTGGTTTGTAAGCAGTTCTTGCACGAAACCTGACTGATTGGTACAGCATTTTAAGAGAAAACGAAAAGCTTCGTTTCAACTTCAGCTGCGAATTTCTCTGTCGTAGTAGGGGCCTATTACCTATTAATGACGTCTCCTCTATATGTTTACTTGTGATAAACTTACTAATTTTGCGACTTCCTTTTCGAATAATTTCCTGAATCTGTTTAACGATTTATAAGAAGCCGGGAAACCAATAATGTTCCTCTCACATGTAATTCAAAATTCTGTCAACCGTTAGACATACGTAATTATTAATACATGTCCACCTACATCAGTTATCATACTCGATATATGACGTAATATTTCTTCTTCTTCTTCTTGCTGCAGAAATTCCATCTCACTGGGAAACTATTCCATATCTCTGATATGCTTTTCACGTGTTGTTGAAAATTTCTTTCCTTTATGCTCCGAGTTTTAGCCATCTCTTAATTAATGGAATTATGTGAGGGTAACTAATTTCTTGGATAAGGATGTCTCCTGTAACTCTGTTGCAAATGTTTCGACAGTTATTATTAGTAGTTTATTATTATTGTTTTCAGATTTGATCTGTGGTCTGTTTTAGCGACTTCTTTCTACCCATAGCAGCTAAAAATGCCATTATTACACTACAGAGATCCACATCTGAGCTCACCACATAACTAACAAAAACTCTTGTTTAGATTCTGCACATTTTTCCAGGCAGACATTCATGGACTACCCCTGGAATGATGTTACAGAGACACAGCTGGCCTGACACCCAAGAATTGAGGTTAGCTTTCTTCATTACTTCTGTCTCATCCCACAGTGAGCTGAGAATAATCTGAGATCCTTTGTGACATGCATCTTTGGTGACCGCATGGGCCATGACCTGCGACTACCTACATCCTGTGTTCTTGATTGCCTCTGGGGTTGTCTCTTCCATCTGGCAGTTGATTCCTCTTCGAATAACATCGGATTCTTCTTCCTTTCACGAAGCAATTTTCCTAATAGAGCTCACCATGCCTCTTGGACTGCAGCTGCCTACAGATAGAAGCACTTCTATGCCCACCAAGACATCACTGAAAGAGAGACAGTGACTCCGGCTCCAGTTCAGTGTCAACAAAGCCAATGCTTCAAACCCATGTTGGTTTGTGAAGGTTTTTGTAGGGGGTACACTGGAAGATGCAACTGGCTAGCTGGAAAGGTCTAGAAACCAGTAACATAATAATGGCTATATTCTGTGTTCATGTAAGAAAAATCCATCCTCCTCTCCTCAAGAGCATAGAATGTGACACTGACGCTTTTATTGAAGTCTGTGGCAATGCTTGCATAGTCTTTCACTACAGAGAGCACTGTCAGTGCTGTTACCCACACCACACTTATAGTACCTCATTGAGCTGATATGGAGAAATATCACTGCATTTCAGCTGTTATCATATGTATAACAACAATCACTTTTAGAAGTTCCATAGCCCTGCTAAAAGGCATCTGCAAATTGTTTTCGAGGAGGAATTGCAGATGTGGGACACCACCTCTGAGAGTTCCAAACTCTTATCCTTGTATAGAGTGTCTAAAGTTCTGTTCTCAGCTTACTGAATTCAAAAGGGTCATTTATTATTCAAGGTCCATGCAGCAATGCTTGTGGGAATAATTGACTTGCAAGCATAACATATTTTTTAGACTTAAACACGTTCTCAGCTGCAGAACACCCTGTGATGTCACCACAAGCCATAATTTTGCCACATACTTCTTCTGCAGTAACACCAGTTTCTGGAATGTCATTTCTGCTTTTGTCTCTTCACAATATGCAGTAGCTCCTTGTACTTGGAAAGTATCGATGATGTTCCCCGAATTTTCTGCATGGCACTTTTGAAAT
Source organism: Schistocerca serialis cubense (assembly GCF_023864345.2). Lineage (NCBI taxonomy): Eukaryota > Metazoa > Arthropoda > Insecta > Orthoptera > Acrididae > Schistocerca > Schistocerca serialis. The sequence continues at coordinate 395,892,759 of NC_064640.1, forward strand.
GTCCTGCCCCATACCATACAATCAGTGAGCCAACTGCTCGTTTATGAAATAGACCAAACAATAAATCAACATTTGATGTGATAAGATGAAATAAAGACAGCAATAGTAATTTCAGAGTTCTCTTGCTTGAGTAATTATAGAAATCTGCTGAAACGTAACTTCAACTTTATCCAGCCATTCTACAGATTAATTCCATTTTCGTATGTAACTTGCACAGTTCATGGGTTAAAATTTATTTTCATCTTGTAAAATGTGAGGGATTTTTCTGTTCACTATATCCATTGACATAAGTGTTCGATGGGAAGAACTGCAAAAAATCTATTTGATATGGTAATTAGCATCACTGCTTACTAGGAAGTATCATAAAAAATATAGTAATCTTACTGAAGCCAGCAAAAAATATTCTGACGTCTGTATACTGGCTTATTCCTAGGGCCAAAATCAGATTAAACTTATGGATGTAACAATGAACAAAATAGACACATCTGAAATGATCTTTCAAAATATGAGAACCATTCACAACACCTTCATTACTGTGGCTCTGAAAAATAAATTTACTTGAATTATCCACAATATTCTGTACATTTTCTTAAAAATATTCTGATTTTGCAGCCTGTTTATGAGATGTCTCTGTAGGTATGTAGGTTAATTGTAAGAGAAACTAGAAGAGAGGAAAGGCTGTGAAGATCTGCGGGTTAATTGTAAGACAAACTATGTTTGATATCTATGATTGTGAGATTATTGAAATATCAGTTCAGCTTCTTCCACCGGAGGTACAAGTCCTCCCTCAGGCATGGGTGTGTGTCTCATTCTTAGCATATGTTAGTTTAAGTAGTACGTAAGTCTAAGGACCGATGACCTCAGCAGTTTGGTCCCTTAGGAATTCAAACACATCTGAACATTTTTGAAATATCAGTTGTCCCATCTTAAAAACTAATTTAAAGTAAGTAATTTTAATGTACTCAAAGTTGTCATTCCAGTTAGGCTGTACCAAAAATCTTTATTGCTTATATGTCACAGCTGCAATTTCGATATTTTGTTATTAGGTGGAGTCAAAGCAATCAGTCCCCCCCAAAATAGCACAAAGTATACAAATTAGACTATAAGGAAAAATAAGAATGTAGAATTACTTATATGGGGAAATGGTACCCACTTAATGACATAAAGTTCCCATGTATGGCAATGTGGTACCGCACATTGGTGGTACAAATCCATCCATTCTTCTGAACACCACACAAGAACACATGTTCCCACAGGTTGAAAAGTGACAAACACTTCACATAATGATAAAAACTACATGGACAATAAACACATAAGACAAGTCATAAGTGTGATGGGAGAAACACAAATGGCAGAAAAGTGACAAAGATTAAGCATAAACCTGAGAGCACAGAGATACTAGTCAATCAGAGTCAATATCATATATTTATGAACATTTACACAGAAAGGAACAGAAATGACGAAAATATTAAATAAAACAGACAACGCTGACACATGACAGACAACGCTGACACATGACTAAAATTAACTGAAACCTAAGCACCTAGGTATATATGTATCTACCATGACTGTTATGTCAAACAGTAATATTAAAGTTGTTTTTGCTAACTAAAAGAAACAACATTCAAAGATATAATGTAAAATAGTGTCAAAGTAAATCTATGCAAAGTGTGAAACATGGTGTAACATCAGAACACACACCAAATGTGAACATTCTCGTTAAAAGCAAGTGACAAGTACTATAAGTACAAGCCATCTGATAAGAGTGCGTAAACTGTAAGATAAAGATATTAAAGTCAGCACATAGTCACAACAAAATGGCACCCAAAAACATAGCCATAAACGAAGTAAAAATTCCATTAAAAATAAATAAAACCAGTTACTCATATACATATAAGGGCACAAAATAAAAGATTAAAATGTGATGAAATACCAGTAATGAACAAATATAAAATACTATAGAAAAAAGCAACACTGATTAGAAACAAGTGCAGCATGGCCCAGAATACTTACTAGAATCGACTCAGGTAGAGTAAACTTATCAAAGACCAATCGTAAGATGTTCCCAAAGCAGAAAAAAAAGAAAACTCTTAATTTTAAGGCCAGCCTGCTCATTTGAAATGCATTCCGGCTGTTCTCTAAACCTCCTAAAGATTTCAATCTCTCCTAAATAATTAAGTTTCCTAGCTTTGCCAACTCTATGTAGAATATCTAATGTGTTCTCAATGTCACCTAACTTTTGACTGGTTACTTGAAGATGGTTAGCAAAGGACGATTTACAGTTCTCCCTGGTGTTACAATGTTTCCTAAAACTAGTACTACAACTTTTATCGGTCTGACCTACATAAAAATTATTACACTCTCCACAGTTAATTCTATAAACACTATACTGTGTGTAAGGTTTATTATATTGATTGTTTCTACATATAGTCTGGCCTAATGTGTTGTCAGTACAAATGCCTATACTCATTTTAGTGTTTTGAAATTATTTGGTTACTCTTTCAGACACAAGTATGGTAGGCATTAACATTTAGTTTACACTCCTTCTTTCTACAACATGATCTCATCAACAACTTTATACCTATGTAATTTAGCAGGAAACATTCTGTCAACCATTTTCACTCTAAAGGCATTATTCAGTGCTACATGCCCAAGAATACTTAGTGCTTTGGCAATTTCGTTTTTCTCTGGGAAGAGACTTACTAGTCTATGAATCATAGTATGAAAAATGCCTTTTTATGGGCCTGTGGGTGACATGAATCATTGCGAGTAGTATGATCAATGCAAGTGTGCTTATAATACGTAACCAAACATGTATGATTTCAGGCAGTCGAGATCAACAACCACAGCAGTCTATTGATTCCTGCGTACTCTCCTAAAAGCTATAGATGAAAAGGAAATATCTACTGTTTTTTTTTGGATCCATCCAAGATAAGTTGGAAAGAACGGGAATTGGAGGTATTCCAAATGAATGGCTTAGATCTCATTTTACTAACTGACAACAGTAAGTTGTTCTTAAACATGACAAAATAGCTGGAGGTATTTTGAAAACAACATACTCATCAGAAAAAAGCTACAATGAAATATGGTGTGCCACAAGCGCCAATATTACGTTCAGTCCACTTTCTTTTGTATATATGTGACGTGGATGAATGAAAAAATTTCCACACCAAACAGAAAACTTTATTTGGTGATGACACCAGTATTTCTATTACAGGCTTAAACCAGAAAGATATCCAAGCATAAACAGCATAAGTTTAAAATTTGTTGATATGAAATTCCTAGAAATCTATCTACAGAGCGACCTAAAATGGAACACACATATTAAAATTCATACAGCTAAACTGTCATCGCCAGCCGGTGTGGCTGTGCGGTTCTAGGCGCTTCAGTCTGGAACCGCGTGACCGCTATGGTCACAGGTTGGAATCCTGACTAGGGCATGGATGTGTGTGATGTCCTTAGGTTAGTTAGGTTTAATTAGCTCTAAGTTCTAGGCGACTGATGACCTCAGAAGTTAAGTTGCATAGTGCTCAGAACCATTTAAACTGTCATCAATCTGTCATGTGTTGTAGATACTAAATACAAGCTGTAACAGAGAAACAATGATACAAGCATATCACACACATTTACAGTCACCAATAAGATATGGAATATTATTCTGGGAGAATGCACCTTGTAGTAGTTGATCCATATTGAAACTCATAAAACAACATATCAGAATCATATTCAACATAAAGAGACAATATTCATATCAACCTTTTTGCATTACATTAAATATACTGAACTTTGCATACCTATGTATATTTGAAACAACAGTCTTTACAAGGGAATATATAGGAATCTCCAATGCCTATCAGCAAAATAGCTCTGCACAGCCATAGAAGAAGAAACAGCAATAACGTCCATGTCTCCTATGCTTGGATATCAACCTATCAGAAAAGTGTTCTTCATAGAGACATGCAATTATATGATCATATCTCTAACAATGTGAAATTATTAAAGGAAGAAAGCTTGTTCAAAAAACAACCGAAGTCATTTCTATTGGACCACAGATTCTGCTCTGTATATGAATTCCTCATAGATTAAAATTAAATCTTATAATGTAAAACTAGAATTGTATGTGTGATAAATAACATTAATGGTATTGTATTAATGTGGTCATTTGCTTTTGCATCAGAATTGTCCAGAGGAGACAGTTGTGAAAAATTCTATTATTGTTATTGTATGTACGTAACACTCAAGCTTATACAAAGCAGTTACTTGTGATAAATTCTATTATTGTTATTATACATATGTAATCTTTATCTCCTCTGTATTTTTATTGACTTATCATACATCTGTACAAGATGCCACTGGACCAAAACTGAACAAATAAGTTGCCTGGTACTTGTAGATGATTTTGTAATACTTTCTGAAAATGTGGGACGAGTAGTCATTCAAATAAATCTTCCAGAAAGAATAGCCAATACAACTAGTCGCAGAATCTCAGCTGAAGAAACATTATACACTCCTGGAAATGGAAAAAAGAACACATTGACACCGGTGTGTCAGAACCACCATACTTGCTCCAGACACTGCGAGAGGGCTGTACAAGCAATGATCACACGCACAGCACAGCGGACACACCAGGAACCGCGGTGTTGGCCGTCGAATGGCGCTAGCTGCGCAGCATTTGTGCACCGCCGCCGTCAGTGTCAGCCAGTTTGCCGTGGCATATGGAGCTCCATCGCAGTCTTTAACACTGGTAGCATGCCGCGACAGCGTGGACGTGAACCGTATGTGCAGTTGACGGACTTTGAGCGAGGGCGTATAGTGGGCATGCGGGAGGCCGAGTGGACGTACCGCCGAATTGCTCAACACGTGGGGCGTGAGGTCTCCACAGTACATCGATGTTGTCGCCAGTGGTCGGCGGAAGGTGCACGTGCCCGTCGATCTGGGACCGGACCGCAGCGACGCACGGATGCACGCCAAGACCGTAGGATCCTACGCAGTGCCGTAGGGGACCGCACCGCCACTTCCCAGCAAATTAGGGACACTGTTGCTCCTGGGGTATCGGCGAGGACCATTCGCAATCGTCTCCATGAAGCTGGGCTACGGTCCCGCACACCGTTAGGCCGTCTTCCGCTCACGCCCCAACATCGTGCATCCCGCCTCCAGTGGTGTCGCGACAGGCGTGAATGGAGGGACGAATGGAGACGTGTCGTCTTCAGCAATGAGAGTCGCTTCTGCCTTGGTGCCAATGATGGTCGTATGCGTGTTTGACGCCGTGCAGGTGAGCGCCACAATCAGGACTGCATACGACCGAGGCACACAGGGCCAACACCCGGCATCATGGTGTGGGGAGCGATCTCCTACACTGGCCGTACACCACTGGTGATCGTCGAGGGGACACTGAATAGTGCACGGTACATCCAAATCGTCATCGAACCCATCGTTCTACCATTCCTAGACCGGCAAGGGAACTTGCTGTTCCAACAGGACAATGCACGTCCGCATGTATCCCGTGCCACCCAACGTGCTCTAGAAGGTGTAAGTCAACTACCCTGGCCAGCAAGATTTCCGGATCTGTCCCCCATTGAGCATGTTTGGGACTGGATGAAGCGTCGTCTCACGCAGTCTGCACGTCCAGCACGAACGCTGGTCCAACTGAGGCGCCAGGTGGAAATGGCATGGCAAGCCGTTCCACAGGACTACATCCAGCATCTCTACGATCGTCTCCATGGGAGAATAGCAGCCTGCATTGCTGCGAAAGGTGGATATACACTGTACTAGTGCCGACATTGTGCATGCTCTGTTGCCTGTGTCTATGTGCCTGTGGTTCTGTCAGTGTGATCATGTGATGTATCTGACCCCAGGAATGTGTCAATAAAGTTTCCCCTTCCTGGGACAATGAATTCACGGTGTTCTTATTTCAATTTCCAGGAGTGTACATGGAAAAATGCGCCAAAATACAAAGGAACACAGAACGTAAAATAGGATGAGTTAGTACATTTAAATGTATTGGAAAAACCATGCCTCGGAATAGACTAGAAAAATTTACGATATATGCAAGAGTTAATTAAAAGGAAAGAGCGTGTAGTTCGACTAAAAATTTTGCAGCACATACAAAACTAAAACACTACACTTCAGCCCAGAATGTTCATATGCTTCTGCATGCTTAATGATGAACTGTAAGCTATACAGATTAGAGATACCTGAAAGTCGAATTGTTAGAAAAATAGTTGGTTAAAGACAAACTACACATGGTTGAAACATTGGAAGTAATGAGAAATCTATGAAAATATACAGATAATGGCTGAAGCGGTGGAAAGGCTATGGTTAATCTTATTCGGAAATTCTATTGAATAAATGATAACAGACTATGGGAACAAATACTCATCTTGAGGTTCTTGTGTCCGTGTTTGCTTAGAGATAAACTTGTTTTTCGATGGAATCCAACTTTGGCAAACACAAATTTTTCTTACATTGATACGCTTCGCTGAAGCTGCAGCATCTTCAATGGGTTTTTTAATTTTTTTCGTTGTTACTACATGCTATGGTTCTCGTGGTTTTCTGTTTTGCATTACAGTTTTTTTTTCCTTCATAGACTACCGTTTTTTTCTGAGACGGAAAAGCAATTGTAACACAAAACATGGAAATACACAGCATGTGGTAACAAGAATGAAAATATAAAAATAAAAAACATTGACGAGGCTATAACTTCAGCGAAATACGTTTGGGTAAAAGAATAAAACATTGTGTTTGCTAAGACCGATCCCATTCAAAAACAAATCTAACGAAACAAATACTCCTGTATACTATTCTTTGTAAAAAAAAAAAAAAAAAAAAGGAAGACGTCACCAATAGTGTAGATTACAGAAGAGTGAAGGACCTAGAAGGAAACATCAAAGAATCGAAAATAAAAGAAAGAACTTTTTTATGAACAAAATACTATATTTAGAATGCGTTCAAGGCAGAAGAAATAATAAATCTAGAACATCAGGGACAAAAGAAAGAAAAGTATGTATGTTATGACACCAAAGAAGTCAGTATGCTAATGTATTAACTGGCGCCAAAATAATGTGTGCGTGGATACTCAGATCCACATCTCGTTAAGTCTCTTGGCGTATGAAGTGTATCCTTTGTCTTCAACTTTGATTTTTACATACGTCTTATCTCTGACATTTAGTTTACAAACGTGAGAACTAGAAACGGTCGCAAAATAGAGGCAACAATGTATGTTTTCAATTTTTTGGTTATTGTGTGTGTAATCTTGGTTACTAATTTACATACGTGCCTTGTAAAAGCTCTAGAAAAGGAAATGACAGTTAATATTGATGCTGGAAAGGAAGAATGCTTTTATGAGAATGTTAAAGACGGTCAACTGCTGGAGGTGGATTATCAGGTAAACAATCAGCAATATGCATTATAAGTATAGAATTAATTCGTTAATAGCTAACAGCCTTGTTTATTAATCAGAACATTTTTTGTGGTTCTAAGTGTCTTCCCACTTTTGTCACTGTGGTTAGCAACTAGATTCAAACTGGAAAACCGACTTCAAAGCGACTCCGTGAAATATTCAGTCACAGATCTGTTTTCTTTCGATTTTCATAACTCAGAATCTGTGTTCCTCACGTGGCACGAAGTTGAACTTACTTGTCGTGATTATAAATGTTCTACATTTGAATATTTGTCACACGCATGTTTTAGTGAAAGTTTCTACATACTGGAAAGTTTTTTTAATTATGTGTTAGTCAAGCTATGTGGTTACTTTTATCGACAAGTCCGTATTGTTTATAGTTACACTGAAAATCTGCATTGCAGTGACTGGTCATTGTTATGACCAAGGTACGTACTGTAATCAGCCTTATTGTGTAAATATATCATACATTATATGAATGAACTACCAGTGGTATATCACTCGTCATTGATATAACTGAACTACCTCGGTATGTCTGCTGAGAATGTTAAAAAAATGAAGTAACAGTGTAAGCTTTGCAGTGTCAATAGTGAAAACCAGAAAAATGTTTATTGGAAATATTTCATGGATCTTCCTTATGAAGGAGACAGATTGCAAGACATTTGTTAGACATATTATGTAGTGCTGCTTCTCTACCTGTATTGTTACGAAACCATTTTTTTAAAGAAGTTGAAAAATTTCAAAGAAGGGTTATCCAATTTGTGATGGGCTTATTTGCTCAGTAACTTCAGTGCAGTACTACAGTATTAGTCTAAAGCTCTGTGGTTTCCAGCTTTAAATTTGTTCAACTTACCAGGAAAGAAGAGATCATACAATCCTTAGGGATACTTCATGTAACAGATCAAACGTGAACATAAAATTTTTGAGGTGCTGCCGTCACATAAAATTCCATTATCATACAATTTTGTGTAATGTCTTAAATGTTATGACTTATTCATTTCCAAAAAAGAAACGGAATTCAGTAACCAGTCACAAATCCAATCCATATTTTATTTCAGATGCAGATTTCAGTTATTGGAGAGCTATCTGCAGTGCATGTAAACTGAGTCATTGATGATACTATGGCTATTGAGTATCTGAAATCTAAATTTGCAATAAAATACAGATTGTATTTGCAACTGATAGCCGTATTCCTTTCCATTTTTTTGAAATATGTACCTTCTGCAGTCGCTGTGAACAACTGTTCTAATGGAATCAAATTTGATATTCAGTTTCTATCCAATACTTTTACTCCATAGTAATCACCATTAAAGTGTTATGTCGAATCCTTAGTGTAGGCCATGCCACAGAGATTTAGCATTTAAGTGTGATAATCTTCAAATCTGTATAATGTAATTATGTTGTGATTTATGTAAGAAAGCCTGTTTCAAATGTTCGGGTATGTAGAATGAAATTTCGCTCTGCAGCGTAGCGTGTGTTGATTTGAAACTTTGTGGCAGATTAAAACTGCATGCCAAATGGGACTCGAACCTAGAATCTGTGCCAGGCACATGCTCTGTCAACTGAATTATCCAGGCACAACTCAGTACCTTTGTGTAAAACTTTACTTTCGCCAGTATCTCCATGTTTGAGTGCTGGTTTGGTGCCCATTTTTAATTTGCCAGGAATTTTCTCAGTTGGGTATATTTCACAGTATGTAAGAGCAATAACAGCATACTGCAGTATAGTTTGAATGACATTAAATAAATAAATGTAATGTTTGTCATCGTGACAGCTTCTAGTACACCGTTTCTTAATATTTCAGTGTCAGATTAACATACGGAAGATGGGTGCACTAATTGTTGATGCCTATGACATCCATATGGTGTAATGTGTACATACAGTGTGACAGATTCAGAACTGACTTCTGAGTTCATTTTGGAAACTGGATGTTAATTTTGAAAGTAAATTCCCAATATGCTTGAAACAAAGTCCAGCCAGAATATCTTTAACGTGCATATTACCAGTTATTTACATGGATAGTAAATGGCTAGTAAATCTTTTAAACAGACAACAGGGGCAGACCTCATGTGTCTTTCATGTTTTATTTATTTAGAAATGTGCTTCATCTGTAAACAGGAGAAATGTTCAGCTCCAATTAATATACTTCAAATGTGATGAATCTAGGTTTCATGTGATTGATGTTTGTCTGTTTGGATTGATCCAGCAGAAAACAAATGAAAAGATTGAAGTTTACATATTCTCAAAGGCACAGAATCAAAAACACAGCTACAGTCTTATTTTGTTCATATTTATATTTTATTAACTGCAAAGATTTTTGCTAATAACGGTGACTATTTCAAGATCTTTGTGTATTTTATGTTTCTGAATGTGTGTAGTTGTTCTTCGAATGAGTATGTTCATGATAAGTTGAAATTATTTCATGCAAAAAAATATAATAAAACATACCCATTACATCAGTAGCAATAAACATGGTGTACTTTAAAGTTTTTATCTTTCATATGTGACCCCTTGCCATTAGTGGAGTTACCATCTGAAAGTTTTAAGCGTTCATTATGAAACATGTTTCTGAAAGTTGCATTTGTTCTCATATTGTGAGGAAAATTTTTCCCTGTCAACAATTATTGATAACTTAGGATATCTGTCTGACTTGGGTATTATATATATCTGATTATTGTATAAGGATGCAAATTGATTATAACTTCACTTAAATTCCAGTGGATGCACAGTTTCATTGACAGTTAGTGTGATCTTTAAATCTGACAATATCTTGTTTACATAAAGAATTCTAAATGTCTCTGTGTTGAAGTGTGTGTCACACCAAATTCCTTTAAACTGTCTGGGCAAGATGTTGAAAGGAGACAAAAAATTAGCAATCTCCAGGAGCTTTGTGCTCTCTGAAGTATTGTGATGTGAAAACGAGTCATGAGTTTCAGGACAACTTTTGTTGGTTGGGTTAATTGAGTTATCTATGAGGGTCACTCCAAAAGAAATGCACACTATTTTTGTAAAAATACAGTTTTCATTCTGCATGTGTGAAAGTTTTACAGTGTGTGGATACATCCTTCCCGCTTGTTTTCAAACTTAGTTCAACCTATCCCCGTAAGTGGCGCCGTCACAGCATGTCTTCAAGATGGCTGCTACACTTGATGTTCGTCAGAAGCAACGTGCTGTCGTAGAATTCCTGTGCTGTGAAAATGAGACAGTGGGAAACATACAAAAGAGGTTGAAAAAGGTGTATGAAGATGCTGCTGTCGATTGCAGTACAGTTAGTCGGTGGGCAAGCAGGTTACGGGCGGGCATGGCAATATTGAGGATTGTCCTCGCAGTGGCAGGCCTCCTACTGCACACACTCCAGACAATGTGCAGAGAGTTAGCAAATTGGTGACTGTTGACAGACGCATCACAGTGAACGAATTGTCACACTACATTGGGATAGGGGACGCAAGTGTTTGCAGAATACTGAAGGTGTTGGTGTTAAAAAAGGTTTGTGCCATGTGGGTTCCCAGGATGTTGACAGTGGCTCACAAAGAAACAAGAAAAACAGTATGCAGCGAACTTTTTGACAATACGAGAATGGTGGAGATGAATTTCTTGGAAGAATTGTGACAGGTGATGAAACATGGCTCTATCATTTTTCACCAGAAACGAAGGGGCAATCAATGGAGTGGCATCATGCAAATTCACCCAGGGGGGGGGGGGGGGGGGGAATTCAAAACCACACCTTCTCTCTCTCTCTCTCTCTCTCTCTCTCTCTCTGTCTGTCTGTCTGTGTGTGTGTGTGTGTGTGTGTGTGTGTGTGTGAGAGAGAGAGAGAGAGAGAGAGAGAGAGAGAGAGAGAGGTAATGATCATCATTAGGTCTACATTTTACAATGAACCACAAGCAACCCAATCTCCTTAGTATCTGATTTGTTTCTTATTGCCTCAATGAATTTGGATTGCTTGATAAGGGATGTTCAGGTGAAAATGTATGAAATTTTGTAACAACCAAACCAGTCCAAATTTGTGTATATTTCTTCGAGATAATGTGAGACATCTAGGGACACAAATATGCTATCGCCACCACCTCTGAAGTTAAAAGTTGTGCCCTTAGAAGGCAAGGTGAACTGTCTTTCTTGATGTTTAGTGTCCAGTACTCATTGAATTCCTCGTGCATGGAAAAACCATTAACAGTGACATGTACTGTGAGACACTCTATAGCCTACATAAGTCCGTCAAGAGCAAATGGCCTGGGGTGCTCATGGAAGGGGTGATTCTGTTCCATGATAACGTGTGTCCACATGGTTCCAAGGTCACACAAAGTTCCAGTGGTAGCAGCTTCAGCTTCTGCTCTACAGTCCAGAAACTTCACCCAGGGACTTCATGTTTTTGGTTCACTAAAAAAAATATCTCAAAGGGAAGTGCTTCAACTTGGATGACGAACTGAAGGACACAGTGGAGGACTGGCACCTGTCACAGCTACAGGAATTCTGGGAACAATGACTCCTTCAGCTATTGAAACAGTGAGATAGGTGTGCTCAGGTTTGGTGATTACTTTTGAATAAAGACTTCAATTATACTCACAGTGTTGTGTTGTTGTGCAGCTTTTCTTTTGCATACCCCTCATATATACGTGTGCAGTATCTCCTTCCTAATGCGTTATCATAAATTCTGAAATGTGTGAATATCTCGTCTGCTATCAATGATGTGGCTGCCAGTCACCATGTCTTTTTACGTTGATCACTAACTCTTAAGCTTGTTTTGCCTTAACATAACAATGTAATGCCTTTTCATGGGCTGATTATTTCGTTTTCTCTCATAATGGTACACTCATGCTTCATCTCCTTCCATGAGACCAGAGAAAACTTCTTCACTAGCTTCAAAAATTTAAAGCAGACTTCCACCACAAACTAGAAGATGGTTGCTAATGCACTCATTCCATACTCTTTCTGGTACCCCAATATGTCCACTATCTTCTGTATGCTTTTGTGGACAAGATTAATAATTAATTAGTTATGATGTCTGTCTGTGTAAATCAACTTGTCCGTTCACAGACGATTCATCACTTTGGTCAAAGTTGGTCTCTCACTGAGCAGTTGTCTTTAATACTGACTTCTTCACTCTCCTCACCACATTGCTTGTGTCACTGGCACCGTATCCTTATACATTTTGTAGCCATTTGTGGATGCCAGGTGACTATTATTACCCCCTTCACCGATAACTCCATGACAGAATGTTGCTTCATTGTAGAGCAGATTTTACTCTTGTAAGAAAAGCAAAATACACTGATTAAGTGCATTTTTTTTAACACAATATCAATAATTTATTTCTCTAGGGAAAAGTGCTGTGTGTGTGTGTGTGTGTACTTAGTTCAGCTTCTTGATTATGTGACTATCTGTTGTTCAGTGTTTTCTCCATGCAGTGAATGATGTGCTATGTGCTGAGTAGAAGTGCACTTCAGGTGTAGGCAGCTTTTCTGGTGTGTGCAGTAGTTGATAATGGTTTGCGTGGTTAGTGGTGGGAAGTGAACATGATGAATCACTAGTGAGACAAGATGCCATCAGGATGTGGAGTATGTGAAATTAGGTGGCAGCATAATGGAATATATTATGCAGAATGTTGTCATATAAAACTGAATGTTCTGTAAATTTTAAACTTTTCTTAGGTTACTACCTAACCACCAATTTTTAAATGGAGACTTTCTTAGAATACTCCGCAAGTGTCTCAAAATGATCATCAGGCTATGCTACGTATCAGTTCATGACACAACCAGTGTTCTAACATTCACATTCATTACTTTTGCCAACTCACAGCTAAAGTGTGACATTTCAATCTCATTTCAACCTCAGGCTATGCTACAAATTAGTCTGTCACTACAGCCAATTTTCCAACAGTCACATATGATGGGGTTGCTAACTCACAACCAAATTGCGACATTGGAATATGAAACAATACCCAAGAACTACAATATTCTATAATACCCAGATCAATAATCGTCGATCTTGCGTTCTTCACGTTGAAAACAAAAGTAATTAGTTTGTATCATCCACCAAAACAGTTCATTAGAGGCAGTGATTCACAGTTACTACCGTATATTATCACCTGATTTGGCTACAATCAATGGAAACTAATAGTCAACAGCAGCACACAGTAGAACAACTGCTACACTGTAAGTGCACTTTAGCCGATGTGCTGTAGACACATCATTTATATTCTAACCCACAATTTCTAGTTATTGTATTATTTTATCATAACTTTTGACTCTGTGTGTATAACAATTTCCAAAATTGTACACCACGTTCCTGATCTATCCATCATGATTTAGGTTTATGTTGTAATTGTTAATGTAAGGTTCTTTTCTTAATTGTGGTAGACCTAATATAATTTTTTTGGCAAAATCACATTCTATGTTGGTATGAATTCCTTTCATATTTTCCAGGTTATAGACGGAGGTCAAGGAGATCTAGATATAAATTTTCGCTTATATGCCCCAACAGGACGTACTATAGTGGCTGATTATAAGAAGGCGGATAATACACATAGGTAAGTGAAATGAAGATACTGTATACGATTAAACTATGATTTGGAAATGAAGACACATTATTTTCACATGTTCAATATGACGGTTGACAGGATAGTCGCTGTAGAGGCTGGAGATTACAGAATGTGTTGGGATAACAAGTTCAGTACATTTAGTAGCAAAACAGTCTTCTTTGAAATTCTAGCTGATTATGAAGGCCAAGCTAGTGACCCTTGGAATGATGCATTAGAAAATTATGAAGGCTTGAGTCCGGAAGAAGTATATGATGTCGAAGCTCAATCTATAGAGGTAATATGTTCACTAATTTTATTAATTTGCTTTCATTCACATCCTTTTTCACAGAATGTGTTGGAGCAGTGACTCCCATTACTCCAGAAATTAGTTTCCTGACTTCTAATAGGTAGTTTTTCTAATGGAAGGTTTTGAATTATGGCACCTAATGTGATAATAAGTTGATAGTTGCCTCTCTCTTTCCTGTTGTTTAACCAATTGTACATAGTCCACTGTATTCATCATTGTCCTGTTGCCACAAACATCAGTTTACCTAAGGGAAACAAGTCTCATGTGTCTGTGAAATGTGTTAACTTTGTTGTGTTTGTTATATTTCAAATTTTTATGTATCATATTTTCTGTGATGAATTTGGGGACCATCCCAGCATTTGTCTAAGTCATCTTTTTCTTTTCCCTTTATCCTTTATCTATACAGGGTCAGCCTGGTAATTGTTATTTGTCATGTTAGTGCTCTAGAGATTGCCTAATGGCCTTCCTGTAACCACCATGTGTTAGCCATGTGTACGTGTGAGAATGTGTTTGATATGTTTGCAAATCATGTAATTAAGGCAGGACGTGAGTACCAGTTCAATATTCACCCAGTAGGACGTGGTGGACCATCTAAAAGCCACATCCGGGCTGGCAGGCATGCCGACACTCACTGTTAATGCTGTGGGCTGTGGGCAGTGTGCTAACCCATGCGGCTATTCAGACTGGTGAGCATGTGCCTAAGTGGTTGTGAAAAAATATCTGTCTGAAAGCATCACTTGAGCTGTTCAGTGTTCTAGACCAGTGATTGTTAATCTGCTCCAGAGATCCAGTTCAGATCTGGCTAATGTCCCTGTCTCTCAAGCTAGTGAGCAACTTGTTAAGCTATATGCACAAGTCAAGTTTGCACATACGTGGTCAAGTGCAGATTTAGAAATGGCTGCTAATAAAATTTTTGCTGACTTTAATAGATGTTTTAAACCTAATTCACTGTCATTAAACTTTGAAAAGACCCACTATATGCACTTTAGAATCTGTAAGAGATTTCCTTCCAGCATGTGTATAACATATGAAGACATGCAGATTGAAGAGATTAACAGTGTTAAATTTCTCGGATTACAACTCGACAATAAATTCAGTTTGGAAAGGCACACCGCAGAATTGCTGGAGTGCCTACATGAGTCTGTATTTGTAGTGGGAATGATGCCAAATGTATATATAAATATATAAAAAACTTGCATACTTTGCTTACTTCCGTTGAATTATGTTATATGAGATCATAATCTGGGGTAACTCATCAAACAGAGCAAATGTTTATAGCGTGCAATAAGACTCATATGTGGTGTAAATTCAAGAACATCATGCACAAACCTGTTCAAGGAACTCTGCATTCTAATCACTGCTTCTCATTATGTTCATTCCTTATTAAAATTTGTTGCAAGTAATATATCTCTATTTCCAACCAACAGCTCAATACATAGTTTCAATATTAGGAATAAGAAAAATCTACATAAAGACCTAAAATGCTAAAATTACTCACCTTTACCCAAAGCGGGGTCCAGTATTCAGGAACACACATTTTCAATAAATTGGAAGATGAATACCTTAACAGGGATTGTTAGATCAGCTTAAATAAAAATGTCTGTTATGTTTCAGTTTCAACAGCACTTGGCTACAACAGCCAAAATTAGGTATTTTTGTGCAATAAATTTATTAAACTGCATTACTATGTTTCATTCTGATAGTGTATTAATTCCGTAAATATTAGCAGTTCCATTTTACTGTAACGTATTCACCTGTTTTGACAATTTCCTGACAAATGATTATATTCAGATGTTTTATTTTTTTTATGTTACAATTTCTGACATGTTCCACACCCACAGGAATCATTCCATTTTTGGTCTTTGGAACGAAAACTGAATCTAATCTACAATGCTTTTTCCCCACAGTAGCAGAAATGAATTTTATTTTAAACAGAATTCCCTCTAATGCTAAATTTAAACAATCAGATAATTTATGGAATGGTTGATGAATGGCTTATGTTTCAAATTAATTTGTGTATTATTTTAATTTTTTTCTGGGACTCTCAGTTTGAATCCATCTGTGCTGTGTGCTCAGCCATTATGAGTGTCACAGAGACATTCATTCAACTCCAGTAATAGATGCTTAAAGAGACACTTTACAAACGTTCAGGAATGAAGAGTAGGATTTAAATTCATAGCAATAAGATCAGTTGAGAAAGTACAAACGCAGATTGGACAAGGATGGAGAAAGAAACTAGCAGTGTCATTTTCAGAGGAACCGCAACAGTATTCATTTTAAGCGATTCAGAGAAACCACAGAAATCTTAATGTGGATGGTCATGTGGGGTTTGAACCACACTCCTTTAGGAATGTAGTCCTTTGCCTTAACCATTGTGCCACATCTCACAGTGAGAGACATTGTGTATGGCAGAGAGGCTTATTGCTTAAGTTTTGGGAGTCCTTGTTTCAAAGAGAGTCAATTAACATATTTCCTTCCAGACACCTCATGGTCACCATAGCAATAAAACCAGGAAAATTCAATGAAGTACTGATGTTTCTAAAAAATTATTCTCCCAGTTTACCATTCACTAATAGTATAGGAGAATGGGAAAGTGATGATAGTACAAGTTGAATCCTCTTCACTGTGCTGAGTAAAAATGTAGATTTAGATGTTATAGGCACCAGATTACAAGACTCATCTGGTGTGTCTTGGGTGCTGCATTGCTGTGCTTCATTTTGTGTGCTGTTTGCTGAATTCTTCCGATGTGCTTGCAGTCTCTCTTATTATTATTATTATTATTTCCTGCAACTTTGGACAGGTGCTGGGAGAATTAAAAGTTTATTTGCATTGTGTACTGTAGTCTCTAACGTTAATACAGTAAATTGACAGAAATTACAGGCTGTACATTGATGGGTCATCTGTCAGGTTTACAGTGAATGTGTACTGTACATTGAAACACCATCTGTTGTGTTTACAGCAAGCTACACAGTTTGGTGTGACTGGTGACCTCACTTTTCAGTCTATTACCCCCTAACCAAACAACTAGCCACAAAGTTTGGTGCTGGTTTTCTGAAACTGTTGAAATTAAACTGACAACCACATGTGTACTGTGCTATCTGCTGGGTGTATAGAAAACAATAAAATATTATCATAGTTCACCAGAAATGGTGCAGTCAGATTTACTTTGTATTCCACCGCAGCTGCACAATAAACAACTGTATATTTTGAGACTTTTGCAGCAGTTAACCGCACTGTGGGCATGTCGGCAGTCGTTCTCTCTGTAATATAGTATAACAAACACAGTACTTTATGTATCTGGGGATCATTACAGAAATACATAACATAGGATTTATAAGCATAATACAATTAAAAAAAAACATATGTCATATGTAAAGAGATACATACAGGTATGTTTAATGGAGATAGTAGGTGGTTGGCATCAACCTTGTTGTAGGAACCCCCCTGACAGTATTTAGGAAATCCTAAATCATAACGGCAGGACAGAACGTGAACCTCTGTCCTTCTGAGTCTGAGTCTGGCATCTTGTGCTTTTAAAAATGCACTACTTCATTTGGTTGGCACCCAACGCACAGTACTCTTTGACTACTGTGCCAAAAGAAAAAGAAAAAAAAAAGAAGAGAGAGAGAGAGATTCTCTTCCAACAGCTGATTTTTAGTGACCAGTGACTGAATTGCGGTGGATAACATGTTTTGTTGCCCTGAAGCTAAACGCGTGTGCTAACCGATTGTTGATTTTATCAGTGATAGTTATTTACAATAAGATGCACTTGCATACTCAGAAATCTATCATGTTAACTGACTGGTAACAGAAAACTACACAATTATGTTTTGCGTCATCTTAATTAAATGATTTTTATTTGTCTTTTGAATTTTATTTTCCAAAAGTCATCAGTGTGGTATCAGCAGTCTCAGAGTTACAAGCAGAACTAAAATGGGAGTCTTGTAGAAAGGAAATTGCAGATTTCTCATCCTTACTGGCAATTTGAAATAATAATATGTTCAAGATAAAGACCCCAGAATTGCATAGTGTTATGTCTTTATCATTTGTAATTAATATTTCTTCATAATAAATAGTGTTGTGGGAATAGCGGGTTATTTACATCTGGTACATACTACAGCAGATTGCACTAGAAACACTTAATTGACAATTTAATCAAGCTAATTTTTGCCCTGTTGCATGTGGCTAAAATAAAAATTGATGTCTGAAAGAACAGATACCATCTTCATATAAAAATTGATAACTCTCTCAGAAGTAATGAAGATTTAATGGTTTCATTGGTGTGCCCAGGTGCTAAAGTGTGGAATGGCCAATAAATGAGAAATCGTATATATCTGTGGATATTTCACTTTTTATTGTTACAGTAACAGTTTAATTTTGTTTGATTACAGTTTCCATCCATTAATGCTTGTACAAAACTGGTATTTTGTAACATGTATCCCAGTTATCAAGCATAGAAACTAGAAGTATCTGTGTTTGATCAAAGCAGAGTTTTGGAATCAAAACTCACGTAACAGAATTCCTTGTTTACAAATAAATAAGTCAGAATGTTGTCATTATACATTATGGGTTAAAAATATTTTATTGATAATTGAGTCGGGGAAAATTTTATGCTCTAGCCCCCCTCTCTTATATCAACCATTTGATCTGCTACCACATCCATAAAGGGGTGCAAATTGTCTATGAAGTCTTGCTTATTGAGCATCTTTTGGCAAGCAGACTTCTGTTTGAACGATAACTGACGTAAGAGATAAAAGTCAAGCAACACCAAATACTTTTTGAAAAGACAGCAAAATGCTTTATTTATAGAATTATTAAGGAAATTGGTATGTTGGAGACATTATCTAGTATCACAGACATTTTACAATAAGATTATAAAGGAAAAAGTTCTGTTTGGTAGTATATTTATTATTTCTAAGGATGCCAAAGCACATGAATGTTGGTTTTCTCCAGGTCATGGCTGTGTGCCTCCTTACCTGTAACAAATGTGTAAATTAATTTTGATGCACTAGCTGTTAGTGTACTTGGTCACTGGGTGAAATACCACTCAGTGAGAGCTTAACCATATTTTCCAAATAAAATAAAGATTAAAAAAAAAAATCTTTGAGGTACATTCTTGATAGCAGAAACTTAAGAGCCAGTAATTATTCTTTTTTTTGTTTTGTTCTCAAAGTGTGTCTTTCTTTCTTTTTATCAAGTGAAGAATAAATCTTCATGTGAATGTCTGTTCGATTAGTGTACATGTAAGTTTGGATTGTCATGTGTAGAACTGTCATTTTCTGTACCATTATTTGTATTCCATCGACTGAAGAGTACAGGTAGCGTAAAGGCAGATCAGTTGGCTTTATTTACAGAGTGTATGCTGTTTTGTGGGTGGGAAGTACATAAAATAACTGATATTTTGTTAATTTTGGAACAGTTATTTCTTTTTCAAACACTAAAGAAAGAGGTGAAATGTGAAGGAATTGTGGTGGAAGGAATTATGGTGAAACATTGAGTGGAAGTGAGTGGAATTGGTTTGGATATTGGACCCATATTCAGGAGGAGCAGATTTCAAATCCATATCCATTATTCCAGATTTGGGTTTTTTGTAGCTTCTCTAATTCACTTGAAGTGAGTATCAGTGTTGTTCCTTTAGAAAGGACATAACCAGTTTCCTCACTTGTCCTTGTCCTATATGAGTTTGTGCTTATTCTCTAATGGCTGAATTATTGATAGGATGTTAAACCCTAATCTTTCCTCGTTTATTTGTGTTCTATACAAAATGCATTGTGTTCGATGTACTAAAATTACATGAGGCAAGCAGTAAGCCAAGGTATTCCCAAGGAACGTCACACTAACTGAAACCATTATTTCATTTTGACTTGTAGACTTACACAGTTGCTGTAAAAAATTGTGTTCTGGCATTTTTTCAGAGGGATTACTGCAGTGTTTGTGAAGCAGTTGTTTAATAAAAATTTTTACAGAGAAGTTCATACAATTTAATTCCACATCTTTCAGAAATATTCTCAAAAACTAATGTCAATCATGTTTATTTCAAATAGTACTGCTATCATTTAAAATGGGTCTTTCAGTAACCAGTAATGAATCTTAACTTTGAAACTACTATAAGGCAAGGACTTAACACATATTAAAAGTTTATTAAAAAGTTATAAGCATGTTACTTGATGTGTGCTTGCAGTCTTTGTCAGTCCAGTTTGCCTCTAATGTTGTGAAGATGTATATTCGCTTTGATGTCAAACTCATTTAAGTTGATTTTGACACAAGGCAATGCTGTATAGATGTATAAATTTACAAGTGTCGGTATCTAGGGCTTGATAAAGAGGGGTCGACAGTGTTACTTCGGTTTCACTTTGCTCTTTATTCTGATTGCTTTTCTTTTTAATTTTCAGACTTTCACTGACATAACAAGGATGCTTTGATATCTTTGTGCGGTACGAAATGTGTGACTGAAATAGGTCAAAATATACCATCTTCAGATACTCATTTGTAAAAGCATTTGTCAGTTTCCATGTGAGCTGGCACACACTTACTACTCTTATGCAAGATATACCTAATATGTTCCCCCTGGTGTATGAAAGTTAACAGTTTTACTGATTTGCTTTGTAAAACTTTAGTTTACCTCAGAATTAGTTCCTGTGTTTTATCAGGATTACAAATGAGTTCATTAGAAGAAAACCAATTCATTCTTAACTCATTTCAGCTATAGATGGGATGTTTATGTCATATAAGTCCGGTTTCATAAGTAGGGTGTTAAAGGACATGCAGTCAAAGGCTTCGCCATCACCATAAAGTACAACAGATTCCAGATCCTTAGTTTCAAATGCAGTTAACAGCTTTTTAACAACTTTACTGATAGCAATAGTAGTATTTTTAATGTGCTGAAATTCAAACTGTCTGTTGTAGAGAAGATTATGCTATCCGAAATAGTTATTTAGTTGGGTGTAATTTAGAGACTGACACATTGAAGAAAACTTGGACTTTTGAACTTGGTTGATAGTTGGGACAGATACGAGAGAGTTAGTTAGCTGGATGTATATTAGAGACCAGGAGTGCCTCGGGGTTTTCATACTGGGCAAAGCTGTAACATTTATTGATTGGAATTAACCTAGCCGTCAGGCTACGCTGCAGATCAATCTGTACCCACAACAAAGGTTTCAGACTCTAGCCAAATTTTTGCATAATACATCTACTTCCCATTGCATAATCAACTATTAAAAAACATCAAAAGCTAACTGCACAGTGAAGTCTATAGATAGTTCATTTATCCCACATCACATTTCCCAACAGTTCACCACAACAAATTGTACTGAAAGACACATTTTTGGAGAGAAGCTAAAGTAACAGAACATATTTTGCACCTTTTATCCTCTAATCATTGTGAAACTCACACTAGTTTCATGATACTTATGTTAATGTACTCTAGTGCACTCTGGCGAGACATTTGCAAATTTATTCAAATGGTGGATAGAATAGCCAATGACAGGAAGGAAAAAAAAGGTCTAAAACACCAAAAGCAATAATATTAAATGTAGATTAATGATGCAGTTAAGCATAATAGAGATATACAGACATGGATTCTGTAACAAAGTTTCAGCAACACTGCTTGTTCCCTTTTAATGGTAGTAGTGGAATGTGAAAATTGGGTGTAGGTTGGTAGGACATCCTTAGACTGAAAAACCAGAGCCTTAAGACACCCATAAGAGCTGTAATCCGTGGAAGCCACACCCCCAAAACTCTGCTAGGTAGGCATTTCGAGGTGCAGCCTTACGAATTGCTACTACTTGTTCAAAAAAGATCGCTTGATAACACATATCAACAGTTCCAAGAACATTGACCATCATTAATTAAATCCATGTGGGAAATGTGCAAAATATAATTTAAATTATGTAATACATTATTGAGAATTTTTTAAATACATATTTTGGGGTGACTCCACCTTAGAGCCTTTAATTATGAGCCACACCTCTTAGAGACATAAAAATGTTGGAGAAAACTGGGACCATAGATATTTTGTTGGTAATTGGAGCAGATGCTTAGAAATTGGTTGGTAATTGGAGTAGATGCTTATATCTCCCTTTTTAGAGATTGGTATCACTTTAGTGGTTTTAGAGTGCATCAAGGAAAACTCCAGATTTGTAATGTATTGCAAACAAAAGAAAGAAGTTCACGGATAAGGGTAATGTTGTTTCTTTTAATTGCAAACTTTGAGAAGCCATAACATTCCGTACTACTTCAGTTAGAGAATCTTGTCACAGCTTATCTAATATACCTGAGGATGACAACATTCCAGTGGGAGGAGTCCCTACAGTGTGGCTCAGCACAAGCAGGTCTAATGCACATGTACTATTTTTCTTGATTTTGTTTTTCAGCTCACATTCTGAGGTTAGGAAGTAATCATTTACTACTGCTTGATCCAGCAAAGTGTCTTTATGTGTAGGTTTTGGAATTTTTGTAATTATGTACCATATTGCTTTACATTTATCAGTAGCAAGTTCTGTGGAACGTTATCTAGCAAGCTTTCTGGCCAGGGTAGGTTGGTCTTTGTCATCCCGCTCAGTCCCTTGTTTTCAAGCATGCTTATATATTCTGCACATGTGAGTATCTCCTCTCTAATGAGGGCCAGCTCATCTGTGTACTGTTTTCACCTTTTATTCTTCTGTTTATGCGTAGGGGAACTTCTGATTAATGGTGAACGGGAGTAACACAGCTCAGTGAGCTTTTTCAAAAAATGGTTAAGAACTGTTTCAACCATGCCCTTCCCACATTCTGTGTTCAGAACAAAGTCCCAGTTAATCTGTCAATAAATAAAGTAATATATCTTTTTTATCCATGTAACACTAGAATTACTGTTGATTGATATGTCTGACTTAGACTATTGTTCACAGCTGAATGTTAAAATAAGTGGTTGATAATCTCTTAGAGCTCCACCAACAAGACATCATACACACATTTATCAGCTCAAAAGTATCCAGAAACCCCTACATCATGCTGAACTAAACCACTACATTTCATGAGAGGTGGACCTGCCATTATAAAAGGAGGTGGGGCATATGGTGGTGTTAGTAGAGAAGCAGGAACCAGCAGAATGGATCAGTCAGGAGAACTTAGTGACTTCAAATGTTGACCAGTCATTGGATATTACTTGAGTAACAGATCCGTAGGCAACATTTCAACCCTTCTAAAAACACCAACGTTGACTGTTGCTGCTGATGTCATTGTGAAGCAGAAACGTGAAGGAATAATGACAGCTAAACCAAGACCAGGCAGACCTCATGTACTGACGAACAGAGGCCATTGAGCATTAAAAAGAGTGGTTTGAAGAGAAAAAAAGAGGCATGGAATTGCTCAAGCTCCAAAGTGCTACCGGCAGTCCAGCTAGCACAATGACTGTGCGTATGGAGTAGAAAACAATGGGGTGTGATGTTCAAACAGATCCTGTAGCTAGTGCTAAGCGACAAGTGATATGAAGTCACTGGAAAGTAGATGACTGGAAATGAGTAATTTGGAATGGTATGTCACAGTATACCCTGTTGCAATCCAACAAAAGGATCTGAGTTAGGGTTTGGCAAATGCCTGGAGAACATTACCTGTCAATAGTGAAGTGTGGAGGTGGTAGCGTTACAGTATGGGAGTATTTTTCATGGTTAGAGTTTGCTCATATGAGGGTCATAGATCGAGCTGATCAAAATGTATCCCTATATAGATGCTCTATAAGAAGGAAAAAGTGGTATTTCCCCATCATTGCACATTTCGTAGACATTGCAGGGCAAAATGCCTGGTATCTGTACAAGCACAATGAAGAAACCATAGATCATCTGACATTTCGTTATCAAATTGTCACTGCAGTACTTGAAAGTAACAGCAGAGAGACTACAAACACAGGGTGTCCTAGTAAGAGGGCAAAACAAGACTCTCAATTCAATGGAAAGGAACATTATGTTGCTGAATTACCAATGGATGAGAAAAAAGAAAAGTAGTAGTAACTGAAACGTCGAAACTATCACAAAAAGACTATTACAATATGCTTAAAATATGGTGAATCCTTCATGTTTGTTGCTTTTTATCTTATTATACAATTTCATAAAATATTTTTTTAAGATTATTTTGTTTATTTAGTGTATTTATTAATTGTTTAACTTCAGAACTAAAATTTATTTACGTTTATTTGAAAATAATGATATCTAAACAAGTTAACTGTTCCAAATCATAAACTTCACAAAAAGTTCCCCTATTGTTCAGAAGTCTTTCTGGGAGGATGCCCATTTTTGTAAATACTAAAATCAATACGTACTTAAAATTGTTTTTTTCTTTCTTGCTCACAATCTTATTAAAGAATGGAGATAATTTATAACTCAGTTAAAAAAATATAAATATAAAAATATTCAGGGCTATCTGGGTTAATAATTTTGTTGACAAGATCACAAACTAACTTTTTCCCTTTATAGTTTAAGTGTATCCCAGGATTAGAGTGTAGCTCATGATGCTGCTTACTCATATCCACTACAGTGCAGTTTGTGTGTTCAGAATGTAGTTTCTTTATTTAATTTTTTTTAATGTCTTTATTTACACATGAACTGTAGATTAGGTCATGCCCATGAGACACTGCAGTAACTACTTAATTTGTTGATTTATTCTCTCCTTGAAAATTCTGCAGAGCTCTCACCCAAATGTCTGCTTCATTTTTTGCAGTGCCACTAAATCCCATTGTACCAGTTGTAGTCATTTTCTTGCATTATTTTTGTTTGACTGCAAAATGTACACATTTTGTTCCCAGTCCAAGGTTCACCACATTAGTCAGTGTTATGTCTTGATTTATCTCGCAGAACGTGCTAGATAGTTTCCTGCCTTAGTTGTCTATTAAAAAAAAAAAAAAAAAAAAAAAAAAAAAAAAAAAAAAAAAAAGAATAATCACCTTTGTTATTTTATTTACTTTTTTCCCAAAATGACCACTTTCAACTTATTGATTGCAGTTTCTCAGTCATTTGCACAGTCTTTATCACAGTCACTTGTTTGCAAAACACCATAGAGGGAAACCCCGCTTTTACACTTTTCAAGGGACTTCAAAAAATGGTGTAAAATGCGGGAAAATGTGGGAAATAATGTTTTAAGCTGTAAAAGTTACGTATAGGATACCCCCCTTGCACATTATGTATGTTATATGTACGTAACAGCCATCAAAAGACATGTCAGGGACTTGTTTATCATCTAATGAAGGTTTATTATCGAATAAAAACCGCTGATGTAACTGGAACTGGTAACTATCTGGGAAGTATGAACATTCGACTCAATTTCTGACTCAATTTCATACGTCATCATCAATGTTTTTGAAACCTTGCACCTGTCGTTCATTATTTAAATAATGAAATACTGCACTAGTTACGTATTTTTCATGTTTAGTACGACGCTTTTTGAGACTTTTTTCACATTGTCAAGTGCAAATATTAAAATAAATATTTTATATGGTGGTTGAATATGTGTTGTTCTTCATCTCTTGCACTGTAGTTGTCTTTTTCAGGTTATCAGGTACTGTGCCTCATCAGTTATGTAGAAAACAACACACACATGCAAACTATAACTCACATTGATTGTGTAACATCACAAAAAATACATACTTAAATACTGCACTTGACAAGAAGAATAAATTCTCGAAACACATTTTGCTCAGCATGAATAAAATTTGTATCCAGTGCTGTGTTCACACTAAAAGCATTTGAGCAACTCAAAGTGCATGACGGTGTCAACTAGTGCTCCAAGTGGCCATACGCCGAAACACGCCCTATATGGTTCGACAGAAGTGTCACGACGATCAGAACAGTCACAAAACTGCATTTGAACAGTAGAGATAGTTTACAAATGGTTGTGATTGGTCATGATATCTTCATTCGAATGAACCTAGTTACTCATATCAGCCACCACGCAATGTAGAGCTTGGCAGCGGCGGCCGATAAGGCACAAATTGTTCCAACTTTTACACATTTATCACTTCAAATCCGTTGAGTAGAGTGCCCTGGTGTCAAGAAACTTAACCCCGTAATATTTGTAAATGCTATTGGATGACCAACATCATGCCAGTGTCATTTTTTCTCCACAAACATTTTTTCATAATGCGTAAATCACAGGAAAATTGTAAATATTTTGACGCAAAATCAAGTGCAGATTAACATTTTGGGCATAGGAAATTAGACGGGACCAATAAAAAATGTCGTAAATGGCGGGAAAACGTTAATTCCGTCAATGTAAAGCCAGGGTTATACTGTATTTGTTTTTATCCATAAATGTACCTTGTTTTGTAAGTTTCTTGCCTGTTTTGCAGCTAAAGTCCTACCTATATGCGTCACTTCCTTCCATGTGCATGACTTATCACTTTCATACTGAGTAACTTTACTTCAGTTCTGCTTTGATTGCAGTTTCTCATTTTTATTCTTGAGTGTGTCACTGTCTGTTCTTAAGGCACTGGCTATGAATTATAAGCTTGAAAATCTTTCAGTTAATTTTGTTATTTCAACTTTACAATTATCTCAAACTCTCTAACTGCATAACTGTAACTTTTTCTCATATTAATACTCACCATATAGTGGAGACGCCGAGTTGCAGATAGGCACAACAAAAAGATTGTCAAACAAGTAAACTTTCGACCAAAAAGGCCTTCATTCAAACCAGAAAACACACACACACACACACACACACACACACACACACACACACACACACGCACACACACACACAGAGTCTCTGGCTGCTGAGACACCCAACCTGGATTTTCCATTGTTTGTTTGTTATTCCCCCCCCCCCCCCCCCCCCCCTCCCCGTATTAGAATTATGCACTTCTGCACTTGTGGCAACCTTGAATAATAGTTAATCTGTGGTCATTGCAGAAGCGTATGAAAATGAATGTTTAACAGGAAAAGTCATTCTTAATAGCTCATATTGGATCGTACTTAACCCCTATTTTGATGCAGTTCAGCAATTTTCTAGAATAGTCATTCATAGTTCACTAGTTGTTGCAGAATCGTACATAATTTGTCATTTAGTAAAATTGTTGTGTCAGTCAATACCAGTTTGATGGGACATACAAAGTGCTAAATTTAAACTATTATTAAGAGCAAGGACTTCATCTCCATTGACTTTACATGAAGAACTAGTACTTCTTTACTGCCATGCAAAGTGTGACACAGATTTGTTACCCATTATTTATGTAGTTCCACAAGTTTCAGTTGCTTTTGTGGATAGCAGGAAGGATTTCAACTGAAACTTTAAATAAGAAATAATCATCTCATATTTAACCTGTAACTGATTATGTAACATGGGTCGCAAATCAAGATAACTGTTTATGTATTGCTAGGATGCTGGATGTTTACAAGACTTCAAAATGTAGCAGTAAGCATAAATAATGCTTGTTATTTTTAATTTATGAGAAATACAGATACAAGCTTTGAACTATCTCTAAAATGCAAGAAAACTCCAACAGTAGTATTTCTTTTTGTATTTATATTAATCATGAGGCATGAGGCAAAATTGGCTGCACAACTCGTTTTGAACCCTCAAAATTGTTTGATGAAATATGGATCAGGAATTCGAACCTATTTTAACTCAGCTTCCTAAACTGATAGGTCACCGTGTAGACCCTTACAAGTGGTTCTCTTCTCAGTCTTGCTGCATCTGACATGGCTGATAACTTAGTCCATTGTCCAGCATCAAGCTGGCACTTAAAAACCCTCAAGTTGTATTTTCCATAACTGTCTGTCTCAGGTTCACAATGTCTGTCAGTACAAATGTACAATTTCTATGTCCTGAATGCTAGTGAGAGTCTAAATACACAAGATAATGCAGACAGTTTCATCTCAAATCATACAGGACCTGTCAATTCATGATGAATTTCTCTGGAAAAAATATATGGCAGACCTCTATATCACATGTGTTAAGAAATAAAGGTTGGCAGATGTGTTGCTTTAAAGCTCCTCTTTATATGTACAAATTTAGTTGTCTCTCTCTTACACACACACACACACACACACACACACACACACACACACACACTCCACCCCTCACCCATCCCCCCTCCCTCTTCCCCTCTTTCTCTTTTATGGGGTTTCTTGTAAGTTACAAATTTAAGAAAAAAATACAAAAGTTTAATTTTTCTACTGAAAAAAGTTTTTTTTTAAATGTCCTAGATGCGACTGATTTAATAGTAAACATCATCTTCTGTACTCCAGCTATCTATATTATGTAAATATTTATTACTAAAAATTTAAAAAATTACATTTTTTGAGTTTTTCCGGATTATTTACTCAAAGACCCCCATCACAAAACTTGTGAAAACTGCACAATAAATTGTTTGGTTAATGTGTTAGTAGTTACTGCAGTCAAAGTGGGCAGTATTTCTCTCTGTAAAGTGTTAGGAATTTTTCAATATTCTGTATATTTCACATCATTGAATTTCTAGTGTAAAATATGCATGTTGGCAACACTGTTTCCAGCTCTCTTCTGTTTATAACAAATGAGTGAGAACTTGCACATGACTCATTCTACATAGAGTTTTGTGTTTGATTTGAACTTTTTGTTAGATATAATGTCAGTGAGGAAATACAGTACTGAAAGGATGAGGTGTGTGGATTATCAAAAAAGACACACAGGGGTGGTATTTGAGAAAAGTGAAAAACTCTTCACAGTTGTTGGAAATCTGTCAGCCATATTGCAGAAATATCTTGGTCCTCAAGTAACTGTGTTACTATCACATCCATTGTGCAGGAAAAGCTGTACTTGTTACATAAAGATATTTAGTGATAATCAGCTTGAACGATCACTGTCACCGGAATGTGAAACTGAAGAAGACAGTGCAGATGTTTATATTCCTGGGTATGAAGTTGTTGATGCATTGAATGTTAGCATTTCTGTTGTAGCCCCTAATATATCCCCTCTTAAATTCCCAGGCAAGATAAGACAACAAGAAGAAAATAGTATGTACGAAGAAAAGTGGAAGAAGGTGAAACAAGTTTTACACAAGCAACATCCTGGAAACTTTGTAAAGTGTGTAACATAGATGCACCCACTGTGATACGTGGTTTCAAAACCTAAACACTTCTATCTTGGCAGGCACCTATACCAAAAGATACAATTACTGATACTGATACCAGATAGCTACTCCAAGAATCAGATACAGAAATACATTCCCACTTCCACACATTATTTAATTTTAAAAGGTAGTAAAATAAAGAATGAAAAATATATTTGGGCATGCCTAGATTCCTACTGCGGGCAGTCATTGCAAGATGATACACTTAATGGTGCTTTGGAAGGCTACCTAAGTGATGACAAAGATTGCAGCAGGCAAAGTCCTAATCAGCCTGATGTTATCTATTTCAGTGAAAATTGTGAAAAAGGTAAAAAGATATATGAAAAGATCAGTAAGAGAAGCATATCTCCTAATGAAAAGAAAAAGGAGAACCCAAATTTAAAAATTTCTCTCTCCCAGTTCTACTCCTTACAACCAAAATGGGTAAAATGCCAGCCAATGAAGGAAGTATGCACATTTATTTCCTGCACTAATTTGAAACTTACTTGTTTCACCATAAGTAGTGTCACAGGGAAGAAGCAGTCGGAGATGGACCTGATGCTTTTGTTATGTGTCAAGAGCCATAAGAAAAATGCTGGTTGCAGGAGTGTGCATTGTGTCCTTGTTGTTCTGAATGGGTGACCATTGAAGCATTACACCTTCAGGATGCTGACAGTGACATAACCTATGCATTGTGGGGGAGAGGAGAGTTGGTGAAGAAGATAGTGGACCTAGGGAACTTTTACAGAGGTTAGGCATTGGGTCATGAAAGGAGTAGCTCATCTTCACATCCACAGGATTTAGAGACAGGCCATAGCAGAAGTAAAATCAGCCACATCCCAGAGTACTGACACATTAGTTCTTGATTTTGACTTTGCTGAGAACTGGTTTGGTGCTTTTCAGAACGAAATTCAAAGTTATCACTGGCACAAATCACAAGTGTCAATATTCACATGTGTTGCACATTTCCTTGGAACATCACACTGTTTTGCTGTTGTCAGTGTTGATCTCATTCATGACAGTGCACGTGCATGCTATGATATACTGTCAGCATGATAATAGATGATATGGCATACATTTCCTAAACATGTGTATGTGACTGATGTTGCAGTACCCCATTTTAAAAATTGCTTTCAGATTTAGGAACTTGGAAAACACTGTACAGGAATTGAGTCATAAGATGGATATTTTCAGTAACAAGTCATGGAAAAAGTGCATGTGATGGGGTAGGAGGTGTGCAGAAACATCTTGCAACAAGATTTAATCTCCAATATGACACTGTTGATGCTATAAGAGATGCTGTTGGATTCTTACAGACCATATCAAAATTACTACAAAACATGACAGTCTTACAGAAGTGGAAGTACATTAAAGGAATTCCATTTAAAAAAAAGATAGAGTGCTCTGCTATTAAGCCAGTGATAGGAATTCAGTCAAGTCACTGCTGGGTTGCATTCCAGAGTGGCATATATATTGCAAGAACAGTTCTCCACAAAATTCACTGTTAGTGTGTGTGAAATGCAGAGACCTCGGTATAATTTAGAAGACTGAAAAATTTGCTGGGTGGGACAAATAATTAGCTTCTCTCATGAGCTGCAGAATGTAACCGTCTCCTTTATGACACCTCATCAACAGATCAGTGTACAGTTCCCATTTCCTGTGTACTGCTCTTGTTGGATCATCCTTGCCCATGTGCAAATTCATCTCGGCTATATTAAGTTCAGTGAGGAGCAGATAATAAAAAAAAACTCTTCAACGTGCAGTGTTGATTGTTACAGTGGAGGCAGTTTTTAATTAATGGAATGTCATAAAGAACTAAAATCATGATGGAAGACTTTAAAATTTGTAAATAATATCAGAAACAGAAAAGTGTGTATACAAAGCAATTTTCTATATCTAATGTTTTTATAAACAGTTGTTTTCCCGCACTCTTATAAGGCTGTAAAATAATTATTTTGATTAAGATATACCAGTTTCGCGTTACATTTACTGAACATCGGCAAGCAATTAAAATTTTGAAATGTCCAGGATTTTTTGACCTTGAAAGTAACTAGATTTAATGTACAAATTTCTCAAATTTTTGCACTGTAAAGTATTGCCCAATGTTGACTGTACCTTCCATAAGTACAATGACCAGCTGACGTACCATGCAATTTTTAGGATATTCCGGATGGGGATTTTAGAGAGAATAATTTATAACTACTCAAAAAATTTCAGATTCTCTCATCTTTATGTAGAAATATTTTGATAGTGTAAGAATTTGGGGCATTAAAGTCATAGCTGACAATTAACAGTCTTTCTCAAGACAGTTAACATCCTGTGACTATTCATATTTTCAAAACATAATTTTAAAGTTTGCTAAAAGTTACAAATTTTCGTAGTTTATTTTTCCAAATTAAAGATGAAAGAAGCTGAGAAGTGTGTATGTGTTAATCATGTCTGATGGTACAGTGGACAACGATTTTATTAAAAATAATTTCAGATCTCTATTGCTTGTAGTTTTTTATTACAATTATTTTTATTTTCTCTTTCATTACAATGTTTTCACAAATATTTTATTTTTCGAGAGGTGTCTTGTGGAACTTCAACTATATATATATTTTCAGAAAACTTTGAAATAATGATGTGACGCATTCACTCTTGATCTGTAAGATATGAGATGAAATTGCTCATGCATGCTGTCATGCTGATTAAATGAAGGGATAGCAGGAAGTTGAGTGGTAGATAGTTAATCTAAAATCAATAAAAAATATAGTTAGCATGAATGCATAATTTGACTAGCTTATAACAGTGCTAAAATTTAACACTGACTACCAAAGTGACGCGTCATTCTAATGAAAAATTACTTGCCCATTCTGCGAGTGCTGTCAGTTATTTGTCACTTTTTTAAATTTAAATTAAGGGCAATTAAAACCTTAATGGACTTAAAATAACCTAATAAATTATTTAAAACGTATATTTCACAAATAGTGTGTGGTGTGTATGATTGTATCCTAGCAGATGCTACATTGTTACTAGATGTAACTGTCTTCATTGATCAGAAATCAAACTTTTAATTAAATAAAAGCATATCTTATTAACACAATATTATGATGTCAGCAACAGTAGGTACCTCAAAAGATATGTTTCACAAGACTCTTTTGTATAACATTGATTGTTACTGTATCAACCTTAGTTAATCAACAATTTTCAAGGTTTTTGACATACAAATTTCTTCACCCTGATGAAACTCAATAAATTCGTATCATTCTGATACATATACGGCATCAAAATGTTCAGTACATCACATTCTTTGAAATGATTTTTCTTGCTTGTCTGTACGTTGTATAATTGCCATGACACAATGAGATACTTAACATGGTACAAATACTAGTGCCACATGTACTCAGATGACCAGTATGGCACAAGTTCCAGATGTACTAAAACTTTGCTGCCTCTTGCCTCTACATGGCCAGCACGTGATACTATGACTCTGCACTGACAGCTTCCATCAGCTGTACCATCCACCTCTATTGCCTGGCATGCTGTGCCCTTGGGAGTGCCTTTCAAGTCCCAAACTGCTGTGCTTAAAACTCAGGATTTGCATTCATTTGTGGGGTTGAAATCTTTATCTTGTCAGCCATCTTGATTTAGGTTTTCTGTGGGTTCCCTGAGTTGTTGGTGAGTGCCAAAATAATTCCTGTGAAAAGGATATGGCTTCCGTGCTTCCCCATTCTTGCTCTATCAGAGTTTGTGTTCTGTTTCTAACGACTGTGTCATTGATGGAATGTGAAGCACTCCCTTCCTCTGTTTCCTTCTTACCCTACATACACTATGTGATCAAAAGTATCCAGACACCCCCAAAAACAAATGTTTTTCATATTAGGTGCATTGTGCCACCACATACTGCCAGGTACTCCATATCAGCAACCTCATTAGTCATTAGCCATCGTGAGAGAGCAGGATGGGGCACTCCTCCGAACTCATGGACTTCGAACGTGGTTAGGTGATTGGGTGCCACTTGTTTCATGCATGTGTACGTGAGATTTTCACACTCCTAAACATCCCTAGGTCCACTGTTTCTGGTGTGATACTAAAGTGGAAACGTGAAGGAACATGTACAATACAAAAAAGCACAAGCCGACCTCGTCTGTTGACTGAGAGACAGCCGACAGTTGGATAGGATCGTAATGTGTTAAGCAGACATCTATCCAGACCATCACACAGGAATTGCAAACTGCGTCAGGATCCACTGCAAGTACTATGACAGTTCGGCGGTAGGAGAGAAAACTTGGATTTCATGGTCGAGCGGCTGCTCATAAGCCACAACTCACGCCGGTAAATGCCAAACGATGCCTCACTTGGTGTAAGGAGCGTAAACATTGGACGATTGGACAGCGGAGAAACGTTGTGTGGAGTGATGAATCACAGTACACAATGTGGTGATCCGATGGCAGGGTGTGGGTATGGCGAATGCCTGGTGAACGTCATGTGCCAGCGTGTGTAGTGCCAACAGTAAAATTCAGAGGTGGTCGTGATATGGTGTGATCATGTTTTAACATGATTGAGCACTGTTCATAATGCACGGTCTGTGGCAGAGTGGTTACACGACAATAACATCGCTGTAATGGACTGGCCTGCAGAGACTCCTGTCATGAATCCTACAGAGCACCTTTGGGATGTCTTGGAACTCCAACTTTGTACCAGGCCTTACCGACCGACATCAATACCTCTCCTCAGTGCAACAGTCCGTGAAGAATGGGCTGCCATTCCCCAAGAAACCTTCCAGCACCTGATTGAACGTATGCCTGTGAGAGTGGAAGATGTCATCAAGGCTAAGGGTGGGCCAACACCATATTGAATTCCAGCATTACCGATGGAGAGTGCCACGAACTTGTAAGTTATTTTCAGCTAGGTATCCAGATACTTTTGATCATATAGTGTATACAATGGGTGCAAAAGTCCACATATGCTTGTGAGGTATTATTTCTAACAGTTTCCACACGTTCGATGGGCTGTTTTTCCACATAAATGAAATAGGTACTCCACCCTACATTATCATTGTTTCACATCTGCATATTATCCATGCCAGTTGTATGTTAATGAAGCCTTGCCCTCCCATGTAATAGAACTCATCTGGACTATTGCTTAATAATGCAGCACTGCTATCTATCTTAATGGCCACTGCTTATGGTTCTTGAGTTTGTGAGAAATTGCTCATGTGATGCAGAGCCATGCTGTTTGTTCTTGTGTGATAGTGGCAAGTTTTGAAACATATTTGACACTATTTGAGACAAGAGACATCACTTAAAAAATTGTCATCATGCCAATAATTCTGCAATTCTGTATAGTAGGTGGCCTGAATTTGTGAGAGGTAAACCTGTTTTGTAAGTGTTAGACGAATATGTGACGATAGGAAGTGTCCCATGCAAAAATTTATTATTAAGGAAAAAGTAGAAAAGAATTTAAAAGAGATAGGAAAGGACAGATGCCTCCCAGGAGCTAGACAAAAATAATTTAGTTTGTTGTTTCTTCCATGGATCATGCACGTGACAATTCATTATAATATGAAACACATCAGTATATCAGCTCAAATTTTTATACAGCTACATTTTGCTTGTTTGCATACTTGACAGCTTCCTGTTGACTTTTGTCTCAAGTTCTTTCACCAACATTTGTTTAGCAAGTGTTAAACATCAGCTGAAGATCCCAATTGGCCACAAAAGCTTCAACAATTTTGTTTAAGTAGTTGTTCTTAAACTTGTACATTGTATGATTATTATAAATGGGCTGTATACTTACTCACTTCAAGACACATTGAGAACTAAGAAGAGGGTTCAGTAATGTGGAACTTAATTACAGAATAATTGAAAATTATTAAAGGTGGAGAAGAATTGAATGTAAAGTGCTGATTTTTTGTGGGGGAGGGGGGACTCAGTTACAAGAAATAATGCTAAAAAGTTGAAATAAAATTGACAGGTCACAGTAGTGCTGAAGTCTTCATTCCATAGTATACGTATTTCAGTAAATAACCATGACAGCTAAGTAATTGAAGAAAAACTATGTAATGGCTGCAGTAAAGTTTTTATCGAAGTAGAGAAAATACTTGACCAAGTGAGGGAAAGGCAGTGGCATTGTAGCTAAATAACCATCAGTGTTGTGACATTAATGAAATTGCTTTCACATTGGAGTTGAACATAAAATGTTACACACACACACACACACACACACACACACACACACACACACACACACACGACTGGAGTCTCAGGCAACTGAAACCACACTCAAAAATATACATCAATCAAAATCAGTAGTTTTATTAAGCACAACATGTAATAATGCAGAGTTTCAGATGCAGAAGAATGATGTAGTTGGAGAGGAACACAGTCTTATTATCAAGAGACAAAGATTACGGGGAGAAACATTATGGACATGTAAATTGAAAGCTGTATGTTGAAAGAGGACGTCAGAGTACTAAATGAACATCCGAGACCATCCATGAGCTGAATACCAGAGAGTGTTCTGTTTGTGCTAAACTTAATGATGGCACATGTTGCATCGGTCGCTAACTACCGATTAACTGAAAGTTAAACACCGAGATATGTCTTAACATTTCTTAATGCTTAGAACAGTTGTTAAAATGTTCAGACAAAGGTAATGCAGCCAGATGATGCCTTTGACAACAACCAAAATGATGATGTTGTGGTTAAGCTGTAACAAACAGTGGAACCTAACTGCAAGTGATGTGAAGAAAATTATTTTCAAAATTCTCATACTAATGATGTAGTTGTGGTAAAGATTGTTTACAGACCATTTCACTTTTCTGAGTCAGATTCTCTGGTGTTCAGGTAGGGGTTGGGAGGGGGGGGGGTGAGAGAGGGAGAAGGGCAGAGAGAGAGAGAGGGAGGGGGGGGGGGTAATTATGGAGAATTACATAGTACATTTATGTAAAACATAATTTTAAACATAGAGTAACAATGTTAAAGAAACAAAATTCCACTTCAGTTCTAAACCTTGACATATTATTTTGCGTGTTTATAGGAAATAATACTCAGAGTTCGCTCAAATCTAAAGAAGGTGCAGCATCTCCAAGAACAAACTCGTGCATTTGAAGCAAGGGATCGAAATGTAGCAGAGAGCAATTATGTTCGTGTAAATGTTTGGTCTGTTATACAGATTATTGTAATGCTTGTGGTTGGATTTATTCAGGTATGTATATGCAGTTATAAATGTTTCAGTAGTGTACATTTTCTATTGCACAAATAAATTTTCTGATCACCTTACAGTTGCATTTGTGTGTAAAGTGATAAAATACATTTAAAGCTGTATATCAATATGTTACTAATTATACAAATGTTCATTTAGAATTACTCTGGAATGGTTGTAATTATCACAACTGTATAGCCACTTTGATATATTTTCCATTGTTTTTATATGTTAGTACTGCCTTTGTCAATATTTCTATCTTAAGAGAGTTATTAATCACACAATTTTCACAAACAGAATTTTTAGAAATACACAAAAAAGAAAATTTAAACTTAGATGAGCAGGGGACAGTTTTGATTGGCCTAAATCAGTGTTTAGATGAATGAGAGATATGGTGACTGTTCATAATAAATGTGTTATGTATTGTTCACCTAATTGACAGTGCATAAAATTCAAATATCGAATCTAAGAGTGAAAAATAATGTTGATGATGTCTTATTTTATTTATTATTGGAGTACTCCCTCACTTAGTTGTATCAGAATGATTTGACTGTGGTCCAAATTTTCCTTCTAGGAGCAGTTCTGTGGAACTATCAGAAAAGAAGTACAAATCCCTCATATAACAATCAGTCTGTTAGTGATGAAGCTACACCACATGTTTTATTGTAATTGTAATGTATAGTTTGTGCCCTTTTCTATCTTGATGCTTTTTCTAAATAAAGGAAGGAAAACATTGTTTCCCATTCAGTGACAAGAAATTGATTTCAGTGAGAGTAAGCACAGAAAGGTCAACTTATGAGTTCCACTCTTTATAGATCCTGTGGCTTTTTTTTTTTCCCCTAGGAAAAAAACAAGCTGAGAATAGAAACACTTTAATACCCAATATTTGCTTCAAAGATATTCAACAAACAAAACAAGCTGATGTATTGATGCCAATCACATCTGATTTTGCTTATTATAAGAATATACTGGAATTGTTAGTGTACAAACCATGACAGTAGAAAAGGAAAGTTATAACAAACACATCAGTGGTTATATTCATTAAAAATTTAGTATGTTACAACTTTGAAGTATTATGCATAATGTTTACTGAATGTCCAGAGTTTTTATAACCACACAATTATTTTGGTGTAACACAAGAAGAGAATAAAGACAGTGAAATTTCTACAATGTTTCATAGTTAAAAGATGACTTTTAAGAACTATTCACAATGCGTTTGAATGATGACATACTTTGTGGCATTTCTCTTTCATAGAAATAGATATTCTGTTTGTGGACCTCCTTTCTTATGTCACATCTAAATGTGTTTTACCCAAAAACCTTAACTACAAACACCATTTCACCATGTTAAAATGGTTCTCTACTGGTTTTCAGACACAATTTTTTATATCGTAGGTATTACAGATACAGAAATATGTAGCAACCATATATTATTCGCATAGTCATGGAAATGAACCAAAACTTCATTGTGTGTTGGCTTCAGAGAGTACTCTACAGCATTGGTCCCTTGCTTAGCTTCCATTTATTTTGAATATGTAGCCCAGCAGAAAGTCCCAAGCAACTGAAAGAAAGTGTAGCTGAGTCCTGAGTGTAAGACGGGTAAAAGAATGTATCTGCAAAATTACAAGTCCATCTCCTTAATGTCAGTTTACTGCAGGAATTTGTGAACATGTTTTCAGTCTGAATATAATACATTTCCTTGAGACAGAAAAGCTTCTGTCTACAAATCAGCAGGGATCCTGTTGGAGGAACATCCACAACTGAGCATTATACCAGAGGTTGAACATACCGCTTCAGTTGTAAAAGTTCGTTTATTATCACACTGCTAGTGTCGGGCTCTTGTATGCCCATCTCTAGGTGTCGTACTGAAATAGCCAGAGACGAGATAATTTTTTACATGCAGCAATACACATAAAAACAAAAAAAAAAAAAAAAATCACAAAACTTTTTAAAAACATTTCAAAACTGCTGGTCGGGCTAGTTGCTTTGAGACCTATGTCAATCCGAAAGTGACACCAGGCAGTACTACGGACGACTGCCTGGGTAGAGAAATATACAAAGAATACCAGGACACTTACACTTGGTGCTGTGATCCATGAGCGCCTTGGTTGATGTGTACAAGGCGCGGTGCGCCACGTACGAGCACAGAGCATGGAGTAGTGGATGAGCGGATGCAAAAGAGGAAGTGAACCAGTAAACCAGAGTGGAAAAGTGATGCCATCTGTTGATGGGGAGAAGAACGCGGGACCCCTAGCCCAGCCGTTCACAGTTTTAATTAGTGGTTACATTTAAAATGAAGAAAACAAAAAAAAGTTATATATGAAATACACAGTTACAACGCACCACAGTCATCAGTTAAAAGAACATACACGCGTGTCACTCCTATTTACACGTATCTTGTTACTGACCAAAAGGGAGAGTAGTGAAGCCTTACAGTCCACACTGTCAGAAAGTAATATGCCAGTTAATAGCTAGCCGCAATAGCACTAAAAAGACACATTAAAAGTGGGGTCAGTTTAAAACCTGCTAACTAAAGTTGACAACTAATCGAGGCTTACATAAGAGAAGACCTGAGACACAGTTTATATCATGAAAGACAGGTAAGTTTTAAATTAGTGAGGACACAGCACAATAATGCGCCATAGTCATAGGATAGAAATGAAAAACATATAACTTCTATTAAGAGTGGACAATTTTACAGCTATGTAGAATGAATTGGATGGACCTTGCAGACCTCACCATAGGAAACAGGCATAAGCCATACATTCGTTAAGCCTAATTTAAAATTTGCCTGTCTTTCATGATGTAAAATGCGTCTCAGGTCTTATCTTATGTAAGCCTTGATTTGTTGTTGACTTTAGTTAGACACTGCGAAATGTCTCAAGGACTGTGCACATAACAACGAACTGCTTTCGACATGTATTTCTGGTGGGCTGTGTTTTGATGAGCATGAAATCACAACTATTTACATTTCTAAAGGGCTCCGCAGACAAGCAATGGATCCCAGCAATATGTCTCATGAGTGACCGATATCTTTGTAGCTTGCTGGTGTGTAGGCAGATTGCAGTAGTTGGTCGCTGATCACTGTTGATTTGTGCTTGCAGTATGACTGCCTGGCTGGTTAGCAGCAGTGTGTGGCAACATGGCTGTGACTCAATTTCTCTATTTATCAAGTGGGGTCGTGCTGTTTTATTTATGTTCGAATTTCTTGTTAACCATGGACCACAGACTACTCCGAGAAATGATGTGGAAGCGGAAGATTCCATTTGTATTAAGAAGTAAAACAAAATACGCCCTCCAATTTTGCAATGATGAGCATTTTGAAGCTTGCACTACAGAAGTAAAAGTGATGGGAAGTTCGTAGCAGTAGTCACGATACAGTGGGTACAATCTTATGATTTTTGTGTTATTTATGAAATAATTATACGCATTAGTAAAGTTCTTAACTTCTAAGCAGAATGACATACGTATCTACTGT
Source organism: Schistocerca serialis cubense (assembly GCF_023864345.2). NCBI lineage: Eukaryota > Metazoa > Arthropoda > Insecta > Orthoptera > Acrididae > Schistocerca > Schistocerca serialis. The sequence goes on from NC_064640.1 coordinate 395,932,700, forward strand.
AATGTTAAGAGGACATTTTAATTTTAAATGTTCAGCGCGAATCTATTATACAGTTATACTCAAGCCCTTGTCATTTCATATAATCTAATATTCTTCCATACAATGTATGATAAGAGGTGGTGTAATCAGTAGCGCTGCTATTCACAGCATCTCTATAGAAACATCAAGTAAATTGTGTAGGTCTAAAGATTGCAGTTAAACAATAAGACTAATGAATAAAAATAAAGATAATAAAAACAATAATAAATGTGAAACAAAATGTATTGATTTACACAACCCAACTGGCGGCAGAGGAAAATGTAATATATTCCGTAAAGTAACCTAAAGTTCCCAAGAAAAGCATTTCAAAACAAGTTTAATAACTTATAATTCTGGTCTATTTTAAATATGTTTTGCAAGTACTCTTAGAGATATGGAAATCAACTGGAACTGCCGCAAAACATAGCAGTTCATTTGCCATAACAGAACTCCCCGACACAGTGATGTTCGTAATACTGATTGCAGTGTTTGGCAAATTGCTCTTATGTGGTGTGTCGTGGCAGCAACCAGATGCAGAAATGTTTGGTGCACAGCAGTGAAATTTATAATTGTGCTCGTCAGAAATATTCAGCTGCGGCAATTTAAGCTGTGCTCTTAGGATCCTCCCTAACCACACCCTCATAAGAAACAGCAAAAACTTTTTGACAACCATTATTGTATGTGAAAGCTTAGCTTTTCTTGTAGCTGTACTGTATGCATGTTTATTTAAACCATTAACTTTTCTTACTTGAGTGTTTGTGGTACATGACAATGATGTTGTTGTTGGCTGACTACATCATACATCATGTGCTCTGAATATCTGCTGTCATTGGCTGGCAAGTCATGTGACATGAGCTTTAATTGGTTGACAAAAGCACATTGCCATCTTGATTTCAGTGCTTTGGGAGCTGTTGTGCTGTATTTGGTGAAATTTGTGTTTATACTTTGCTAATATGAAAATATGCTGTGTAAATATTGCCCACCCCGAAGATCAATAGACTTTCTGAGGAAAAGTATATTGTCACTTAACATGGAAAAAAATATACTTTCACCAGGGAAAAACTGTATTTTCACTCGAGAAAAAGTGTATTTCTAACCGGGAATCCGGGAGCTCTTTTTTGTCTGCATATACACGCTGAATTAACATGTGAGTGTTGTGGGGGGTGCTTCTTGAACTCCGATGATGGGAATCTCTGGAGGGAAGACGACATTATTTCTGCAAAACATCACTGAGAAAGTTTAGAGAACAGGAATTTGCAGCTCACTCCAGAATGATTCTATAGCTGCTAACATTAATTTTGAATAAGTAAAACTGTGAAGATAAGTTCTGGATCGTATGGAGACACACAGTCATTTTTGCACTGCTCCATTTGCGAGTGGAATAGATAAGGAACTGACTAGTGTCCTCCACCATACACCATACGGCTTGCAGAGTATGTATGTAGATAAATAAAGAAATGAATGTTTCACTGTGGAGCAGAATGTGTACTGTAATCAAAACCGTGTAGGCGTTACTTTTAATGTGCCGAAAGTTTCAAATAAATCAAATGTTAAAATTTTCTAAGTCCTTGACTTTTCTGAGTTCAACAAACAAAACAAATCAATCATTTTCTTTTTAATAGGGTATTGCATCTCCTAGAACAGTTATGTTGTTGCTGTACCCCCTCAGGGGCCTCACATCTCTTTTGTGAATAAATGCTTGTCAACCTCAGGGCACCAGCCCCTGGAGCACTACTTCCATTCTGTGCTGCAAGTCTATCTTTCTGCTATACTCCCCCTCCCCCCCCCCCACCCCCGCCCCCCCCCCACCCTCCTACCTTTGCATTGGATGGTCAGTTGGTACTAATTGTGCTTGGATTTGGTTAGTGATTTTGGACACTTGTTTTCTTCCCCTTCCAGCATTCCACAACTTTTTGTTTGTAGCTATGTGATCCCCTTTTTGGGTTTGACTTACTACTCCTTTTCCCAATTTGCAAAAGTGCGGAAGGTTACTCAGTGCGGAGTATGTTCCACCTGTTGTGCCTTTCTCTCTTTACATCTCACTATTCTTGCAAAGGCGCTATGCGCAAAACCTAGCATGGTAGCCATTCCTTTTGAAAGGGGGGGGGGGGGGGAGGGGTACGAGTGTCAAGTACCTCCACAGTGGTAGCCCCCTGACCATGTAGGGATCATACCATAGTGGAAGATTTGCACATGAAGCCAATTAAACTTTCATCCACTGGTGGCTGCTAGGCCCCATCTCTTCAGATGGAAAAGATAATTATAATACAGAGAGATATGATCCCATGTTGTTTCCTCCTTGCCTACGCCATGAGAAGAGGGAAGAGGGACAAACCAGACGCCTGGATGCGAAACACTTCACCCAATGAAAACTGCTATGTTTTGCAGCAGTTCCAGTTGATTTCCATATCTCTAAGAGTACTTGCAAAACATATTTAAAATAGACCAGAATTATAAGTTATTAAACTTGTTTTGAAATGCTTTTCTTGGGAACTTTAGGTTACTTTACGGAATATATTACATTTTCCTCTGCCGCCAGTTGGGTTGTGTAAATCAATACATTTTGTTTCACATTTATTATTGTTTTTATTATCTTTATTTTTATTCATTAGTCTTATTGTTTAACTGCAATCTTTAGACCTACACAATTTACTTGATGTTTCTATAGAGATGCTGTTGAATAGCAGCGCTACTGATTACACCACATCTTATCATACATTGTATGGAAGAATATTAGATTATATGAAATGACAAGGGCTTGAGTATAACTGTATAATAGATTCGCGCTGAACATTTAAAATTAAAATGTCCTCTTAACATTACAGTAGATACGTATGTCATTCTGCTTAGAAGTTAAGAACTTTACTAATGCGTATAATTATTTCATAAATAACACAAAAATCATAAGATTGTACCCACTGTATCGTGACTACTGCTACGAACTTCCCATCACTTTTACTTCTGTAGTGCAAGCTTCAAAATGCTCATCATTGCAAAATTGGAGGGCGTATTTTGTTTTACTTCTTAATACAAATGGAATCTTCCGCTTCCACATCATTTCTCGGAGTAGTCTGTGGTCCATGGTTAACAAGAAATTCGGACATAAATAAAACAGCACGACCCCACTTGATAAATAGAGAAATTGAGTCACAGCCATGTTGCCACACACTGCTGCTAACCAGCCAGGCAGTCGTACTGCAAGCACAAATCAACAGTGATCAGCGACCAACTACTGCAATCTGCCTACACACCAGCAAGCTACAAAGATATCGGTCACTCATGAGACATATTGCTGGGATCCATTGCTTGTCTGCGGAGCCCTTTAGAAATGTAAATAGTTGTGATTTCATGCTCATCAAAACACAGCCCACCAGAAATACATGTCGAAAGCAGTTCGTTGTTATGTGCATATTCCTTGAGACATTTCGCAGTGTCTAACTAAAGTCAACAACAAATCAAGGCTTACATAAGATAAGACCTGAGATGCATTTTACATCATGAAAGACAGGCAAATTTTAAATTAGGCTTAATGAATGTGTGGCATATACCTGTTTCCTATGGTGAGGTCTGCAAACATTCTAGCAGTACTCAAGGATAGGTCACACAAAGCATTCTGTATGTCCTTTATAGCAGTGACACTTTCCTAGAAATCTGTGACTAAATCCAGGTTGACCAAGTCATCCTGTATCCTCCTACAGTTATTCATCTAGGACGCTTTCCTGTACATAGCAGTGTCATTAGCAAACAGTCACGATTAAGAGGGTACTTAAGATCTCTACATGTTTCAAATATGAGAGTACATGCAGAAAAACAGGAGCTCAAGACTATTGATTAGCAACAATCGTGTGTGTTAGCTACTTAAAACTCATATTGGTGCTGTTTCTGTGCATTTCTTACCCATGTAATCTTTAAAAATATGGCAGATTTTGCTATAAACAACTTTCTATGGAGGCTGAGTGAATTGGCACAATAGTTAAGCTGCTGAAGTCAAATAGGTTAGGTTAGATTATTCAGAAGTAGAGCTAAAAGTTCTATTTCAGCTGCCGTGCTTTAAGCTTTTTTCTGTACTTCCTTAGCAACTTCTCTTAAATTTTGAGCCATGGCCACTATCCAGCTCTGACAATCCTGTTATTGAAATGGCATGAAGCTTTAGCCTTCTAGATGGCTAAACAGCTTTTTTGACTTTGTTATCCGTAAATTTGATCTGTTATTGCATCATACAACTGTAATTGAAGTGTACTGTGTAGGGTGAAATGGTTACTACTTTAATTGTTAGGTACAAATATTGTGTCTTCCAGTTTTGTAAAAATTTAATGTAATTGTGTTAAATTTTGTTATTATTTTTTCAGGTTGTTATGGTGAAGAGCCTCTTTGATGACAAATCCTGCCTACATCAAATATGGAAAAAGGTTTATTCTTCTTGAATTCCATGCTTTCCATGTGTGCTGCTCCAACATTTCTTTTGGTGAGTAATACTGCTTCTCTTGAAATAATTGTATGTTAGTAGATTACAGACACTCCTTCACTCCCACAGTAAAATTTTCTGGATTCACTCATGAGCAACTAAGCTAGCTCATGAGTAGTTTTACTACACCCCATTTTTGCCCTGTTTATAGTACCGATACACAGGGTGTACAACCCAGGACAACCTGGAGATCCGGGAAAAACCCGGTAATTTTTCCATGCGGGAGAAAACCAGGAAAAACCTGGGAATTTTTTTAGAATTCTGGGAATTTGCCATTGTTTTAGTTTTCAGTTACATTTTTGTAATTTTGACTGGTAAGAACCGATACTCTAACAAAGGATATTACTGTATCCCACTACTGCAGAAATCCTGTAAAACATAAACGAGAGAAAAAAATGAAAATAACTTAAATTGGAAAGGCAATGCGCCATATACAATGATGACACACAGTGCTCATACAAGCATCTGCCAACAGCATAATGTGTCAAAGGCTTAGGAAGACTACGCAATGCTTCATAACAACAAATTGCCTCTGATGAGCATGAAGTCACAACTGTTTACATTAGATTCGTTTTAGCAGTTACGAGTGGGCTCATGCGCATATGCAGTTGGATACAGAAATGTGGCTGTTGGCTGTACAAGCAATCGCAACAAGCAGCTAGATGCTACCGGGAAAAGGGGGCTCCAAATTCATATTCTTGAGGAGAAAAAAAGCTTGTTTCACAAAGCGCCTAGCATCCAGCGCATGTTGGTCTATCGATTGTTCATATGATTTTGAAATGCATCACTGTTGGTTTTTGAACATTTTTGAACACATTTTAATTTGATTTCTGAATGAATCATAAGTTAATTTTTGAATGCGTGCATAGTGTACGTGATGTCTCTGTCAGGAGAATCCTCGTCGTCTCTAGAAACAAACTTTCTGCAGACAAAAGGGGATGGGGCTATACAAGCTGAGCAGAGTAAATCTGAACGGATGAATGCCAATCGCTGTCTGATTATGTGGTTGATTGGGTTTGTGAATGATCAACGTTATAATTACTAGCAAAATCCATAGATTCAGACTACCAGAATGGAAATAAACAACTAACAGGGATAACAAGTAAGAAAGATTACTTATTATCTTCTCAGTGTATCTAAGAAAATGAAATTTTGACAGAAAATTTTTGGCCAGATCACTACACTAGTAAGGACCAGTTCTACTGTCCCAGGCTAGCAGCCACTTAAGTTCTATTCAACATAGGAAATGTGTTGTAAGAACTTGTAACAACGCCTAACCGGAGAATGATTGTGGGATAACTAAACCTGGCGCGATTAGTGAAGTTAATCGGCAAACAAATTTTGACAATGGCAGGAATTGGTGATGAAAAGATTGTTTGTTAGAACGAGGAAGGAAAAGAAATGGGGACATCACACAAATTATGGAAGAATAAGACAATTCCAAATTTATATAAAAATTTCATAATACTACTTTTCGATCTCATGCTTGACAAATTGGTGCGTATGAGTGAAATGTGAAACTATTTCCTAACATAAAGCTTTTCGCTTGCTGTAGGCCTAATAGGTATTTGATCGTACTTCGTGAATTATATTCTGTCGAGTCATAAAAATGACCATTTGTGCAGTCTCGTTTATTTGGTGTGTGTTACAAAATTGCTGCAATATTAGAAAGGCCTATTTTGTTTTATCTAGCAGACAGTGACAAAATAGATGTAATCAGATCGAGAAACCACTCCAGTCTTGGGTATCATGTGTATTAACTGCTTTTTCAGTATTAGATAACAACATTTCAGTTTTTCATGTAGCAAAACATTTGATGAACTTTGATGAGGTAATAGATTCTTTCGCAGAAAGGAAAGCGTGCCATGTTAAGCTGTAGCAAGATTAGAGAGGAAAAAATGCTAGGAGCTAAGGATTGAAGAAATGTGTACTCTCTTGTTTGTCTCTTGTCTTTATTTATCTTAGGTATCCTACATTTAATTTTATGTCTCACAAAACAGCAAGTTATTAACTAATAGGCCATAAATAATGCAAATTTTCTGAAGAGTTCTTGTTCTCCCAGTTACAAATAATCCTATCCGCTATTAATTGTGAAATTTTTTTTAAAAGAGGGGCAGGCTCTCAAACGGGCCGACTGGGAGCAGGAGAGGCACCACAGGACTTTTCAATTTCCACTGTGCTGAATATAGTTTGATGGCATCAATTATAAAATAATCGCGTTTCAATTCCACAGAGCGAAATACAGTGATGTGCGATAGAAGAATGCTGTATGAAGAGGCGTGGCACTGGACTTTGGCACACTTAAGACCAAATAACATATCCTACATTTCCTCGAACACATATGTTTTATGTTTCTGACTTTTCAGAAAGATGTGCGCTACAAGATGAACATATTTTTGAAAATTCTAGTTTTTTAGTATTGACCTGGTTCGCAAATATCGTATATCCGGGGCTGATGTGCAGAGCAGTCTTCCCCTTCGTTTACTCTCACATCAAATGAAAACAAAACAAATATCTGTGGCCGGGAGCTACCAAGTGAATTAAAATACATTCACATAATTATGGAAGGCAAAATATGCTATTAATTTTAGATTTTATTTTATTTCCACCTTTCTGACAGTCAATCATTAATCACCTTGCAGAACAATGAAGTTGTTTTTGTCTGTTTGCTAAAGAAATTTGACTTTTGTTAACCTTTTCTGCAGAGGCAGTAAATGTATATGAAACAAAATATTTAATTCCACAGTACTGCCTAGTTTCAACTGTTCGTTGCATTCCAAGTGCACATTTTCATTTTCTAGCACGTATGGCATTATGCCATAATAAAGTACCAAATATGAGGTAATACAGTACTGGTGCTCCAAGACAATTTACATCCTGAAAACCACACTGAAAAGCTTAATATCAGGTTGAGGTCTATGTTATTGGGAATCTGGGCATACACATGTGCACTTTAAGTATGCACTTTAAATGTGCACATTTTAGTATGGTTCACGAAATTCTGATGCTCTTTGAGTATCCTCTGATGTCTTGTTTCTTTCATGACATAATGTATGATCTTTTCATGTTTTACACATATGTACATACGGGCTTCCTGCATCATGGTAGCTGCGCAAACGCGGTGTCGCCTGTTATATGCGTTCTCTGGCAACTGCTAAAACGAACCTATTTCTAACAGGTTGCAGGAAAATATTGTGAATGGTGATTTGAAAAACGTTACTTTCAAAGTAAATATCCTTTTACGTAAGTTGAACTATGTGCGAGAATGTACCATGTATTTCGTAACTCACAGAACGTTTGACTCTCATTTAAAAATAAATTCTTTGATGATGAGCCATTTAGAAGAATTTCGAACCCTGAAGATCAGACATTTATGTCATTATTTTTAAAAACTTTACTCTCACATTTGTGTGATATATCTTAAAATGTAACATGCGCAAAAAAGATCAATGTTATATGTGAAAGCTTAGCTTCTCTTGCAGCTTATTAACCTTAGTGACCAATATTATATGTGAAAGCTTTGTTTTTCTTGTAGCAACACAATGTATATTAATTTAAACTATTAACTTTCCCTGTTTGTGTGTCCTTGTCCACATATACACCCTGGATACGTCATATCATGCACTCCATGAGATACTGGAAAGTGCCAGGGAGCAATCTTGATCTGTGACTGCTGCCGTTCTCAGTTCTTGGAGATTGTTGAAAGTTAAGTACACTCACTGAATGGTAACTCATGTGTGCCCAGTTGGATTGAGGTGTGGTGACTTTGGGAGGGGGAGGCTCATTTGTGCCCCTTGAGTTTTCATCTAACTGAGTTGGGGAGTGAAGGGTTGGAGCATTTAATTCACGGAGATGCAGGTGACCTGGAGGTACCTCTAGGCAGTGTCACTGATGCACGACATTTGACAGTAAATGTGTATTTGTTTATCTGTGAGAGGGAATGGCAGACATTTCAGGAACCTCATTCATGGTTACACAAACATCTCCTTGAAGAGACTACATCACCTATCAGCCTGAATGGTGCCCTGCTGGCTAGTGTGATGCGTGACCTCATGTGGTTTTCAACATATAACCTACCATCAGCATTTACCACTCACCTGTCTAGGCTACTTGGATATGTTGTTTGATGATTCTTTAAATTTTACGATAACTTTCAGTCGATGAAGTCTGTTTTGGTATGTGCATATCCATGCAGATAAATGCATGTGGATTGACTTCAATGTATAAATATTTAAAGCTTCTAGCAGAATGCCGAGCGGTTCTGGGTGCTTCAGTCTGGAATCATGCGACCGCTAAGGTCGCAGGTTCGAATCCTGCCTTGGGCATTGATGTGTGTGAGGTCATTAGGTTAGTTAGGTTTAAGTAGTTCTAAGTTCTAAGGGACTGATGACCTCAGATGTTAAGTCCCATAGTACTCAGAGCCATTTGAATTTTTTCTAGCAGAGTGCTGTTATTAACAAGATAGTTGAGTAATATACCACTAAACTAAAAATATTAATCTTGAGTCAGGTTATTCTGTGTGCCCTATCCTACCCAGGGATGCTAGTCTGGTTTGCTGAGCAGTAATGCCAGCTTGAAATTTGAGAAATAAGCAGTTCTGTAAATCTGCTGGAATGTTGTGTGAAATCTTGAGATTTCATACATTAGTTCAGAGGGTTGCAAACTTAGTGCCTTGTGATGTGGATTGTGTGTGTAGCACCACAAATACACTCCTGTCAGTAAGTTAAGGGATCTTCAAAATTTGTTAAACAACATGAGGCAAGTTGATAATGTGTATGCTAAAAGGTGCCAAGGCAACAGTGTGACACAGTGACATGGTTATATAGTATGAGTTTACTGCAGGTAAACGTGTGTAGAGTGTATCCGGCACAGGCATACAGAGATATTATGCCATCATTTGGCAATACTCATCAGCTTACTCACATTTTTGTTACATAAACCCATCATGAAGGAGAGCCCCAGGGATATGCAGTGAGTGAAGCTATTGACAAATGTGTAGAAACATGGTACTTCTATAAGGTATACTAACAGTCAGCTAGGGCTAGTGATAATCTGCTCACATTCATATGTATTGGAGTTACATACATAAACATAAATGCAGCTACTTTGAAAAGACCACACTATTCACCTCTGTTTTTATAACGATGATCTTTCAGCTTAAGTTGTTACTATTTACATTTGTGTCTTCAAAGACAGGTTGGGTGTAATAGTTTTGATTCCTGGTGTGGCAATGGCATTAGTGGAAGCTGTGGTACATATACATTAGTACATGCACACTACAGTTGGGCATCCTGAAACATCATGCTCAACATACTGGACAAAAAATTTAAGTATGTGTTGCTTTTCAGTGTAGATTACTATGAGAACACAATGATGGTTCAGTATGTTGGCTTGTAACTTACCTGACTAGTGTCTTTCTGTATTTTGGGCCACATAATGTGAATCTATAAAGGTTATGATCTTTTATGAGGAATTGCTCTCTTTGTATGTGTGATATTATTATCTTTTCATATAATTGTTTACTAAGCATCCAGCATTAAATGAGGAGCAAACACTTATGAATACTGCTCACAGCAAATTTGAATGCCAGCTGGTGGCATTGTGGACATGACACCATCAGGAATCGCAGTTCGCGTCAGAGAGCTTGTCTCCGGGCTTGGGGTTTTCCCTCTTCCACCTCTTTTCCGGGCCCCTCTGCGTACACCCCCGTGGTGTGTGCCCTACCCATGCCTTCGGCTCGATTGGCACAGGGCCCGAAGGACACGGTCCCTCCTTAGGCCTTCCGCCGCCGCTTTCTTTCCATCCTTGCCACGTATCAGGGCTCTGGTGTTGTCTACACTGACGGTTTGGTGGTTGCTGGTCATGTCGGCTATGCTCTCACTCTAGGGGACCATTGTGAACAACACTCATTGCCGGCTGGCTGCAGCGTTTTCACTGCTGAGCTGGTCGCCATCTCTCGTGCCCTAGAGTATATTAGCTCCTACTCAGGTGAGTCCTTCGTTTTCTGTAGCAACTCCCTGAGCGGTTTACGAGCTATCGACCAGTGTTTCCCTTGCTCTCGTTTGGTGATGGCTATCCAGGACTCCCTCCGTACTCTTGCCCGTTGCGGCCGCTCTGTGGTCTTTGTGTGGACCCCTGGTAATGTCTGCATCCCGGGCAATGAACGTGTTGACATGCTGGCCAAACAGGCTGTCGGTGCACCAGCCTCATCGATTGGGCTTTCAGAGAGTGACCTCAGGGCAGTTTTGCGGCAGAAGGTACTTCGCACCTGGGGTGAAGAATGGCGCACCCTGCCTTCGCCAAACAAACTTCAGGCCATCAAGGAGGCTACTGGTGCGTGGCGCTCCTCCTTGTGGGTCTCTCGCAAGGAGTCTGTTGTGCTGTGCCGGCTGTGCATTGGGCACACCCGGATGACGCACAGCCACTTATTGCCCTGTGAGGACCCATCTCTATGTCGCTGCGGATCCACTTTGACAGTGGTTCACATTTTGTTGGCCTGTCCCCTTTTAGCTGTGCACAGGCAGATGTTTGCACTGCCTGATGCGTTCCCTGCCCTTTTAACAGATGTCACTGCCATGGCAGGCTTAGTTTTGTGTTTTATTTGGGCAGGGAGCTTTTATCACTTAATATGAGTGATTGTCATTTTTTTGTTTTGAGTCTGGCCTTTGGCCTACGATTTTAGACTGGGTTATTTTTTTAGCGTGTTTCTAGGTGGTTGGCTTTTCCTTTTTTGTCTCTATGGTCGGCCAACCACTGTCACACTCTGTGTGCTTTTAATTCCTTTTGTCTGGTCTCTGTCTGCGTCTTTCTTGTCCTGTGTCATCTGTTGTCATCTCAATTGTTCATTTTTATTCTGTGTGGGTGTTTGAAGTTTTGGAAAAAAAGGACTGATGACCGTAGCAGTCTGGTCCCTTCAATCCCACAAACCAACCAACCAACCAACCATCAGGAAACTATAGTAGTGGAGCAGACATAACTGGAGGAATCATTGTAGCATAGCTATGGACTGAAAATGGGAAAACCCACTGCCATGCAGAATCGCTGCTGTATTACATTCTGAAGGTGGAACAACAGACTTTGAGGCAGGCGCTCATAATATTTTCGCTCATCAGTGTATGTGCTAATATTTGACTGAATGTGACACACTTTACAGAGTTGCTTTTACTCTATCAAAAATGTACTGCAAGTGCAAAAGGATTCACCACCACCCAAGCTGTGCCTAAATAAGTACCTTGAACTTTATGGAGTATATACAGTCAGCTTTATCATAAAGAATCTAATGCAGATTTCCTCCTCCATTGTTTCAAATGGAACTGCCACTATATGAAAATTGATACAAAATTCATCTACATACAGTTAATATGTTTCATATATTAGTTACTCAATGATCTATGTACTAGCAACTAACAAAATTTGGTAGAGTGCTGTATAAACAGTAATCAGTCATGTTAAGTGTGAAAAACCATATGCAGCTGAGAGAATTTTAAATTGCTTTTGGTAATTTGTTTGTGACCTAATTTGGACAGATGTGTGGTCTGTTGTTGAATCCCTCCCCCTCCCCCCCTCCCCCCTCCCCCGCTGCCTCCCCCTCCCCCTCCCACACAATTGAATTAAGGCAACATTATGCTATTCCCTTCCAACTGTATTTTGAAAAATTAAATTTACTTTCTGTTTTAAAGTGTTCGGGATCTTTACATTGTGCTGGGTCACTTGTTGTGTGTTATAAATCATTAACAGTGAAACAATATGACAGTCTCATTTTCAGATTTTCGGATTTGAACAAGTAAGTAATCTCAAATATTTATGCACATGCATTTGGGGGGGGGGGGGGGGGGGTGGGTGGAATCAGCACACATACAGGCAGGTCAAAACTCTTTGAGCCAGTTGTGAAGTATCTTTAGATGGTTCAGTTGGTAAGCAATGGCCATTGTCCAAATCCCTGTTCAGCGCACTGCTTTTAAAAAGCAGTGTAGTTTTCAAAATTGTGTCACAATTAATGTTAAGTTAGTTTCACCATTTTTCATTTATTACAAAAAAATCACCCTTCTTTTATTGCAGGTTTTTAGTATATGGAACATGCAGTCTGTGTAGCAGTTTGATGTGGACTTCAGGATCTTAATGTGAAGACTGCAGATCATCTATAGCACCTCCAATTATATTTGAGTTATCAGTAGAACTGAATTTGGTTGAAAGAAAGAGTTGGAGTACTATTAAGAGACATAGTGAAGGCCCTTAATTCCCAGTGTATCAATGCCACAAGTAGGTGGGACAAATGTCCACCTTCAAAGATCAAAGATACAACCAGTTGTTCAGTGTTATTAATAAGAAATGCATTCATAAAATACAACATTTTAGATTGGTTGTTTGTCATTTTTTTGTCTTCAAGTATCAGCAGATTTAATGTGTATGTAAGACTAAATGCATTGTAAAATTCGTATCTGAACTTTAATTAATTGTGTTTGTAATACTCCAGTATGTTATTTGGAAACCACTGCTATTTCCACTATATGTTTGTAAAGATAGTGTTTTCATTTGAAGCAGCTAAGAAGTACTGGTAGATTGGAGATAGGTCATGTACCTAGGTACCTCATTGCCTCTGAAAGCTGAGACTCTGTGTTCAACTTACAATCTGACACACAGTATGAATCTGCCAGGAAGTCTCGTAAGTGAATAGATTGAACTGCAGCATGTTTTGTCACTGTGTAGTGTTGTAGTGTAGTGTCACTTTGTGTAAGTTGTTTTAACAGCTTTCTCTTAACAGGACGCCATATCAAAAAATCTGATGAACAAACAATAGGTTTACTGTCTGATTAAAAGTAGTTACGTATTGATGCACTCATTTTATTTCACATTTTTCTTTATTTTCACTCAGAGTTCACAGGGTGTTACTTTTAAACTGTATCAGAAGCTTCATAGAGAAGGTGATTTCAGGATACATGAATACTCATCTCTGGGAAGATTTTCCTGAACTCTAATCTGAAGTTAACTGAAGTGGATATTATGTAATGAGATGTTGGCATCAAAATGTCTTCTGTATTGATTAACCTTTTATTGTTTTTGTTTGTTTGTGTGCGTGTGTGCAGACTGTCATCTAGATGCACAAATACAACTTCAGTGCAGGATAGTGGATGATGAGTGTTGCGTTCTGCAGATATGACTGAGTATTATTGGCTGCCAATGATTACCCAGAGTGCAGTATATTATGTATGTCTTCCATATTCAGTGTCACCTTGTTATAGCAAATAGTGCCAAGATGATAGTATTTGTTTTGTGGCAGAATGCGCAGCATATTGACAATGTCTATAATAGTTACGGATTCCCTCTGTAAATCTGTTAAACAAGCTCATTTGTGGCATTGAAGGATTAACAAAGACATAGAGTTAAGTTATCTACACAACATATTGCACTAACCATGACTAGAAATCCTAGAATGCTGAGTGATGTATATATAGGTCTTCCAGAGGGCAAGATCTGTATCTATATAGAAAATATAGTTGTTCTTGTATTTTAGTGGTTCTAGTTTTAGAATTCCAGAGTGTGATGCTCAGTATTTAAGCAACAAAGATGCATACAATTTTTCCACTTATTTAGGTGGTAGATTGTAATGTTTGTTCTCATTGGGGTGAGTTCTAGTTAATATCACCCTCCAGTTTCTGTTATAACTGCAGTGATGTGCAGAATGGTGCTTGTTTTTATAAACATCTGCTTCTTTGCAGTTTTGTGTTGCCTCAACATGGTTATTTTTGGTGCTGTTTTGGTAATGGCCTCATTTACTTGCTGGTTACAGTACACTGCTGGGTGTAAGTGGTTCTTAAAATTTGTTTTGGAAGAACTTCTGTGAATGATTTCCTCCCAAAAAATTATTTCCAGCTGATATGCCACATGGTACAGATAATCTTACTGAGGCTGTGGCTTCTCCAAGAAAAAAATATGTTGCTAATGATATTCTTGAAAATTTTATATTTGGTTGACTGCCTGGATGATAATCTTCCTGAAAATGCATATTTTAGCTCTTGCAGCATTATTTTCTTGAGGATCTTGCACTTCTCCAAAATATTGCTCTTTGTGTCATTTTTCATTGTAGGGGAAATGTATGTGTTTAAGTCATCTGTCTTTTGACTAGTTCGTTACGGCCTGCCACAAATTCCTCTCCTTGCCAACCTCCTAATCTCAGAGTAGCTCTTGTATCCAATGTCCTCAATAATTCATTGGATTTATTCCAGTTCCTGTCTTCCCCTACAGTTTTTACCATCTACAGCTCCCACTAGTACAATGGAAGTTAATCCCTGATGTCTTTAACACAAGTCCTATCATCCTGTTTTGTCTTCTTTTCAGTATTTTCCATATATTCCTTTCTTTGTCATTTCTATGGAGAACATTCTTATTCCTTATCTATAAGGCCACCTAATTTTCAACATTCTTCTGTAGCTCCATACCCAATATGCTTCAATTCATTTGTGTTCCAGTTTTTCACAGTCCATGATTCATTACCTGCTCCAAACGTACATTCTCAGAAATTTCTTCCTCAAATAAATGTGTATGTTGATGCTAACAGATATTTTTTATCCATCAACCTCCTCTTTGCATGTGTTAGTTTGTTTTCTATGTCTACTTTGCTTTGCCCATCATGGATTATTTCGCTTCCAATATAGCTTTGTCTACTTGGCGATACCAGTTTTGATGTTAAGCTTCTCACTGTTTTTATTTCTCTGCTACATCTCGTTACTTTCTTCAATTTACTCATAATCCTTATTGTGTACAATTCTGTAAATCTTCTTCACCTTCACTGAGGATAGCAATGATGTCAGTAAATTTTATCACTGATATCAGTCAGTGAATCTTATCATCCATATCCTTTAACCCTGAATTTTAATCTTACTGTTGAAACTTTCTTTTTATTTCTAGCACTGCGTTTTCTGTACATAGACTAAACAGTAGGGATGAAAGACTGCATACCTTTAATCTGAGCACTTTGTTCTTAGTTTTGTAATCTTATTGTCTTATCTTGGTTCCTGTACAGAGTGTATATTACCCAGGGTTCCCTATACCTTAACCGTATTTTTTCAGAATTTTGAACGTCTTGCACCATTTTACATTGTGAAACACTTTTCCATTTCAACAGATCCTATGATCCTGTCTTGATTTTTCTTCTGTCTTGCTTTCGTTATCAATTGCAATGGCAGGACTGCTTCTCTTGTGTCTTTACCTTTCCTAAAGCCAAACTGATCATTGTCTAACAGATCCTCGATTTTCTCTTATCCATTCTTCTGCATATTATTCTTGTCAGCAACTTGGGATTCATGAGCTGACAGCGATAATTCGCACTCACACCTGCTCTTGCTATCAATGGAATTGTGTGGATGAAATTGTCTGATGGTATATCATCTGTCTCATAAACTCTTCACACTAACTTGAATAGTTGTTTGGTTGCTGCTTCCCCAGTGATTTTGGAAATTGCAATGTAATATTGGCTATCTCTTCTGCTGTATTTGATCTTAAGTCTTCCACAGCTCTTTTAAATTCGGGCTCTAATACTGAATCCCCTATTCCTTCCATATATTCTATGATACCATCAGACAATGCCACTGCCATATAGGCCTTTAGTGTATTCTTTCAATCTATTGACTCTCCTCTGCACTTAACAGTGGTGCTCCCATTGTACTCTTAATATTGCCACCCTTGCTTTTTATTTCACCAAAGGCTGTTTTGACTTCTCTATATGCTGCATCAGTTCTTCCAATGACCATTTCTTTTTCGATTTCTTCACACTTTTGCTGCAGCCGTTTCACCTTGGCTTCTGTGCACTTTCTATTTATTTAATTCCTAATTGATTTGTATTTTTGTGTTCCTATCTTTCCCCGAATATTTTTATATTTCCCTCTTTCATTGATCAGTTGAAGTATTTCTCCTGTTACTCAAGATTTCTTCACAGTTACCTTCTGGGTATCTATGTTTGTCCAACCTTTGTGATCACTCGGAGTTGTCCACTCCTCTTCAACTGAACTGCCTACTGTGGTTTTCGGTATTGCATTATCCATGAGTTTAGTGAACTTCAGACTCATTTCATTATTCCTCTGTAAGTTAGTATCCCAATTTCTTCCACTCTGATTCTTCCAGATGATTCTCTTAAACTTCAATTTACTCTTCATCTTTACTAAATTGTGTTGTGAATTTATATCTGCTCTTGGATATGCCTTACAATCCAATATCTGATTTCGGAATCTTTCTTTGACCATGATGTAATCCATCTGGAATCTTCCAATGTCTCCAGGCCTCTTCCAAGTAAACCTCTTCCTCTTGTGATTGTTGAACAGGGTATTCACTATTACTAACTGAAATTTATTGCAGACCTCAACTGATCTTTCTGCCCTCTCCTTGCTACTACCAAGTCCATGTTCTCCTGTAACTCTTTTCTTCTAGTACTTCTCCTGCAATCACATTCCAATCCCACATGGCTATTAGATTATTATCTCACTTTACATGCTGAATTTGACAAGGCCATTGGCAGAATGGGGGTGACTTCTTATGTTGAAAGTCTTTGGTCACTTACAGCTGATTTTTATTCAAAACTGAAGCATTGGCTAAGTTCAAGGCTTGGGGATGTTTTGATTATTAGTGAAGGATGCTCCCTCTTGACTTAGTGGTAACTTAGATGTATTTGTTCACTTTGTTGGTTTATTACCATTGTTGGTTTATTACCAGGGCTCAGAAGTTCAAGAGATCTGTTCCTTTTGATTTTAGCTTTCCCACCTATTGTTCAAAAGACTGTGCTAGGCACAATTTCTCATCTCCTGTGGATAATTTAGTGTCTTGTTGAGTAAATTTATGAACTAACAGTCCTGCAGGCATCACAAATCATTTCACTTCATAGTTAGGTCCAGTTTTCTGACACTTAACTGTCTCAGCTTAAAATGTATTCTGATCTGTTTTGGAAATATTATGTGCAACATTAACTTTGGAAATAAGGAATCCACAGATTGGAAGAGAAATAGTGGACGAGAAACGCAAATGTATGTTTACATAATCATTCCATGCCCCTGAATTCATCACCTCCCCTTGAACTCATTACATCCACCTGAATTTATCACATCCGTTTTATCAGCAAGTTTTTGACAAAAGCGTAGTCTCACATCATGACAGGAAATGAAATCTCACATCATGACAGGAAATGAAATCTCACATCATGACAGGAAATGAAAGCTGGTTCTTCCTGCCAACTTACAGACATGTGGCACATAAATTTTGTGTTGAAGTTCCACTTAAACAGTACCATTTGCAGTGTTCTAGATATAGATGTGTGTAGTAGTTGTGAACAGTCCACATTCTGTTGTGATGTTGGGTAATAACAAACCAGTTGGACTCATGTACTCATATTTTGCCTAAATTACTGCAGTTGAACCCTAGAGTGCTTTTTCATGAACTACATGACTGATTTCCTTCATTATCCTTGTGCAGTCGAGCTAGTAGTCAGTTTCTGATGATGTCAGTGTTGATAGAATGTTAAACTGTAACCTACCTACATTCTTCCATTCATAGAGCTGTTGTGGGTAACCCTTCTTGAATTGCAGTATTTCTCTGTGTTCCAGAATATTGTCCCGGAAAATGTGCAGCCTTTGCACATCATGCATGACAGTTTTTATAGTTAAATTATTTTGTCCATATTATCTCCATTGAGCTAAATGTAAAAGTACATTTACATTAATATTCAATGATTTTTTTGTTTTGTTTTATAGGTGATTTTCTAATAAATTTTATTGAGGTCTCATAGTTCTGGTTTTGCATCACCATGATGGTTATGTTTGAAGTTACTCCTTAAACTGTATTTCCATTTCTCACCGTTTTCATTGACAGTTTAATTTCTTTCATTTCAGTTCTTTCATTTGTTGTTACTTCATATCTGTTGTACTTGCAGCAGAGAAAACTTGAAGCATTGGCTCTAAAAGTAAGTCTACATTTTGGTGGACAGATAATCTTTTCAGAAATAAAAAGTCTTCATGAATAGTGAAGTAATCGTGTGGTAGTAGTTGTCATTATTACCCAGTTCTTTGTGGAGTCAGTCATGCATGACGCACACAAACCTGTGTAAACGATAGTTGTACATGTATCCATCTGAAAAGTTAGAGTATGCTGTATAAATGTGCATAATAATATTGATTAGTCAGGCACCTCAAATGTGTAGGATTAATTTATGCTAATTATTTTTGTAAAGTCTGCTTTGTTATTACTTTGCCTCGGTAAATTTTATGGTCTTCATTGAAATTTTTTGTTTCACTTCCTGTGTTTTCATGACAGTTCAGTAATTGTATTTATATCTTTTTATAACAACTCAAAAATAGAGACATTGTGAGTGAATATCAGTAAATTATAAATGTTAATGTTGTAATCGTAAGATAGTCCCTGTACTGTTTATATCCATTACTCATATTGTTAAAATAAGAATTTATTTATGGAGGACTCAGTTCTGCACCCACTGTATGCTGGACCAATGTCAAAATTTGCACCTACCTTGAAAGAAATGTTTCTTATGTAAAGGAATGTCCATTCTTACAGCAATGGCCTACTAAATGACTTCTGTTAGACATTATCTAGTTTCACCAGCGAAAATGATGATCTCAGTCAGTAAATTTTTAAGTGATTAAGTATAGGAGGAAGTCACATGCAACAGTAGAATCACCAGGTCTTTAAATCTGTTTATTGATGTTGTTATCTGTTGACATAGTTTTGGAATTTATAATTTTGTATATGAAATGATGTCATAGCTTGTTGCAAATTTTTTTGTGCTAGTTAACATCTAGCTCACTTGCAAGAGTGCTATCAGTGCCATTGAAACTTGTTTCTTTTTTAAAATATCACAAGACAGCCATTCTCATTGTGCAAATTATCCTTGCCTTTATCATTGGCAGTAGTAGGTTTGATCCATACCAACTACCGAAGCAAGGCCAGATTATTTAATACATACACATTTAAGAATACTTTTGAAGCTTTCTCAGTGTGATTGGTTGATGGTTTGAAATATTTAGGGAATCATCAGATTATTAGAATTCTGGAAATGAACCATTCAGATGCAAGGTTGTTTGTTGATAGGTGCAATGATCTGAAATCAGTAACTTCATTAGGCTTGGGAATTTTGAAGAAGAGGTATTAACAAGCATGTTAATTATTTCCTGTGTCTTGCCACACATATTTGTGGGATGGTCTTTTGAATGGTTAACACCTGACTCAAATGATAATATTGTGATTGCCACAACAAAACGTTTGTTTTGTATGGATTGGTTCATAACTTGACTTTTAAGTGGAATTGTGGAATTATAATAACTGCCATTGCAACGTTGTTGCCCATACTGCATATTATAGCATATGGCAGTAAGAATAAATGTACTTTGTATATAAGTTTGTCCGATGTAAAATCAGTGAACTGAATGTAGTGAGAAGCAGAAAACGTGTAGTGACTTTCAGGGAGCATTTATAAGTAGCTGTTTTGTACTTTATAAGCAGAACACGTCAGTGGGTATTGCTGTGATATATTTTGTGATGTATGAGGCACAAGCTGACCTGTATTTTACAGGTTGTCGGATTTATGAAAATTAACCACCAAATGAGAAGCTCATTAGTTTGGGGACAGTGTGTTCATTCACTGTAATTTGTTTTCCTTCCTCTTGCCAATATTAAATGTCATTTAAAATGACAGAGATACTACAATTAAGACTGAAAGAATAGGTAATAACTGCAGATCTTTTATTTCAAAGAGATAACAGATTGATAGTATGATTTGTATACTACTGCCTATCATAAAAGTAGCTATTTAATTTATTTGCTAGTCATGTAATTTTGTTTACTGATAACTGTGTTTTTATTTTCCTGTATTTACATATGGCCAGTGTAATATATGACTGTAACAGAATGGTATTGTCTTATTATTTATATTCTGAGAACACCAGGACTCAGGAATACCACATATAAATAGCTTTGTATCTTGCAAATTTGAAAGTCTCTCTCTCTCTCTCTCTCTCTCTCTCTCTCTCTCTCTCTCTCTCTCTCTCTGGTGATGATAATTTTAGTGTACGTGTAGTGTTCAACATTTTGAGTTAATGTCAGATCATATATAAATGATAAATGTAGCATTGCAGTATAAGCTTTATAGTCTTTACCACATTTGCTCAGAAATGTATGTGGCTGTGCCCTCACCATAAAATACACTATGAGGTACTAAGGACTTTGTAATTCAGTTTATTAATTTTTACTTCCTTACCCATGGTTGATTTATTAACTCTCTCGACAATGTAACTTTGAGTTGAACTAGCTGCATCTTTTTATTGAGGTTGCAGTATGGGTAGTGGCTTCTAAATGGCAACAACATTTTAAAAAAAATTTTGTTGGATGTTGTCTTTTTACCTTGTTTTTAATAACTACAGCAGAAAAGATAGCTCTTTTTACAAAGGAGATGTATCCTATAACATGAAAATATTATCTGTTGGAATGTTAGTGTTTTGTTTATCTTGTTTGTTGTAGCAGAGAGGAGGTTGTCTAAATGACAGTAATATGGATGCAGATTGCAAGCAGGGCTTGGCTGATATGACTGACTTTAAAGCTTGCAGTTGTTTTAGATTGAATTAAAAATAAAAGTTAATGCATACAGTCATGTACTTATCCATGATTTATTTTGGTACCCATTTCATCATCTCAAAATAGACCACAGTGTTCCTTTAAGATGATTGGTGAGGAGCAAATGGGGATTTTGAAGTACTCTCTCATACATTTTAGAATGTCAAATCAGGTAGTAAAACAGGCATAAAAATAAACAAATTTTACAGCTTCATAAGTATTTTTCAGCAAGCTACTGTATTGTTTGTGGTTGTGTGCAAATAGTGCACCCTTCCTGTACCATTTGTTTAGGCATTTCCCTGTTTATCCTGTTTTGATCATTGTGTGATATGTATGTTGAAGGAAGTATGTTTCCCATTTGCAATTGGAGTTTTGAAAGTAAGGCTTCCTGCAATGTGCAATGAAATTATAGTGCCTCACACTGGATTTTGGGTAAAAATTCCTGTGATGCTCTTGGCTTATGAAATGAGCCCTCAATAAACTTGCACTGTTCCTCTTTGAATCCTCTCTGTCTCATCCATCAGTTCAACTTAGTAAGTGTCCAAAACCAATAAACAGTACTCAAGAATTGTTCAAACAAAGATGTTGTAAGCAACTTTTTTAGCAACTGTGACTTGTTTACTTGAGGTTGATTTATGATAGCAGAGGCAATTTCTTAATGTCCCTTTGAATGCACTGTATGATTCATTCTAGAAAACAAACTAATGTCTTGTTGCCAATAATGCAAACAAAAAATTCTAATGTAACTATAGATGAGAGGCTTAGTCCTCAAAACATGGTTGT
Source organism: Schistocerca serialis cubense (assembly GCF_023864345.2). Lineage (NCBI taxonomy): Eukaryota > Metazoa > Arthropoda > Insecta > Orthoptera > Acrididae > Schistocerca > Schistocerca serialis. The sequence continues at coordinate 395,954,568 of NC_064640.1, forward strand.
TTGATATCGATTTGTAAATGTGTACAGATAGTTGTATTTCTCAGGTATTCCCTTGTTGACAAGGAATTGAGAAAAGAGTCAGGAAAAATCAAATTATAAACAAGATATTATGTGAAGTAGGGGTTGACAAAATGGATATTGGATATAATGTTTTTTAGCTTAAAATCTTTATCAACTTTGGTAATTAGAATACATCTACATCTACATCTACATTGATACTCCGCAAGCCACCCAACGGTGTGTGACGGAGGGCACTTTACGTGCCACTGTCATTACCTCCCTTTCCTGTTCCAGACGCGTATGGTTCGCGGGAAGAACGACTGTCTGAAAGCCTCCGTGCGCGCTCTAATCTCTCTAATTTTACATTCGTGATCTCCTCGGGAAGTATAAGTAGGGGGAAGCAGTATATTCGATACCTCATCCAGAAACGCACCCTCTCGAAACCTGGCGAGCAAGCTACACCGCGATGCAGAGCGCCTCTCTTGCAGAGTCTGCCACTTGAGTTTATTAAACATCTCCGTAACGCTATCACGGTTACCAAATAACCCGGTGACGAAACGCGCCACTCTTCTTTGGATCTTCTCTATCTCCTCCGTCAACCCGACCTGTTGAGCTATTGGTTAATTAAATTTTTACCATCACAAAGGTCAGTTCCTTGTCTTCTGTTGTGGGAATTGTGTAAGAGAAGTAAGTTCATTGGTTAGCTGTATGTTTTTGAAACTTTTCCACATCATTCTTTTCAAATAGTGTCAATTAAAATGATGAAAGGGGAAAGAAGTAAGACGCAGAATTCCATACAAGTTATTCTGACCATGAGTTTTGTGTGAATCAATACAATTTGATCTAGATATTGCTACTATTGAGCTAACAGAAACAGAGGAAAACTGCAACATTTACTTTGGCTGATGTTGCAGGTGGTACAAATATATTTTAATTACTGGAGAAATAATTTGCCTCCTTCCTTTAGCTTCCAGCCCTGATTTAATTTTTGTCGTTGACAGTAGCTCTTGTGAACAGCCTCATATTAGTGCATCAGAGCAAATGCTAGGAGAGGTCTATTGCATTACGAAAATCAAATCATAGTCAGAAGCCATTACTTGAATACAGAATAGCAGTGATACTGAAATAAAAAAATAAAATTAAAAAATACAACTTGGGCAGCAGCAGCAGCCATGTGTCATGCACTGTTGGATAAAGGCTTCCTCTAGACTTCTCCATACATTTTGGCCTACAACCATATTATTCTCACTTGGTTTATAGTAATGTCTAGTCACCTTCTAATAGGTTGTTAACACTGTCTTTTATATTTTGTGGCATCTTACAAATTATTTCCTTGAATCAGATGGATGTGTGCCATGCCCACTCCAATTTTATTTTGAGTGAAGTCATGTTATCCCACCCAGTTTCTTTTTCCCTGCTCCATGTTTCATGTCTCTTCTAGCATTTCTCATCTTGCATTTGTGTTACTCAATGGGGAACAGTAAGTTTTTAATGGTTTTTGCATTGAAAGCCATGTCTTATTGCATTAAGTCAAAATTACTGCTGTACAACTATTGTAGATTTTCCATTCCAGGGAGATATCTGTCTAGTTTAGCACCCTTATGCCAGGTATGGTCTTCCATTTGATTTATTTCTATTTCCATCTGTTCAACTGACCAAAGCACAAAAATTCAGTGGCTTGTTCTTTGATGTCATTGTTTCTTTGTTTTCTTTTCTTTTTTATGTGTTGATGAAACATTACTTGAACCTTATTGTAATTGAATTTTGAGCGTACTTTCAAACTTGTTCTATTAAGGTTTTTGTTTGAAGTTTATCTGTACTAGAGACATACAGTAGGGTATAATCAGCAGAAGAAAAGTACTACAGGCATGTTCAATCCTTATGCCAGTTTAGGGATCTGAAAACCTCAGGGAGGGCCAGTGGTACTCTGTGTGTGTGTGTGTGAGAGAGAGAGAGAGAGAGAAAGAGAGAAAGAGAGAGAGAGAGAGAGAGAGAGAGGGGGGGGAGGGAGGGGGGGAGGACGTGGATGCATGTGTGTGAGCTTACCTCTTAATCATGTCTTTGAGAGGAGGAGTATGAAAGGACAAGGAATAATGCATCCTGGGAATGAGTGAGTACATACAATGTTGAATAAAAGATTTTTCTATGTAGTAATCTTTGTGTATTTTCATGCAGTGCTTTTGTGCTAGGCTGTGGAAAGCAGTGAATTGAATAGAAGCAGTTGTCAATATTTATACATACAAAATGATCACATTGTGTTGTTATTATGATTGGCTTAATAATCTGCATTTGAGATTTTGTGGTTGTATTCAGTTTTTTGTTCTGCAGCAATCAGTTTTAGGTTTCTTGTGTAGTATTTAAAAGGAAACTATTATTAGGTTGTCAGTTGACATCAAACAAATCGTTAACTAACAGAAAGACTTACTGTTATAATTTTGAAGCTGAATATATTCATTGAAAAGGTGCATTATGAAGGGTATCAGATCATTTATTGTAGTTTAAAAATAAATTCAAAGGGAGTGCTAGTTTGGAACAAAAATGGTACTACTTTCAATAAGATATAAAAATGTAAGTTTGCAAACTGAATGAAAGCAAAAAAAACAATACCAGTTCTTTAGCCAGTGAAATTAAGTGAACTGTCTTTTAAGTTGGCAGTCTAGAGAAAATGTGTGGATGACAAAGATGATAGTGACTTGTTAAGAAAAATGGTGTAAAATATATCAGGAGTTTTCAAAATTTATATAATTTCATCAACTTTTATAACTAGTTATAAAAGGTGAAAGTCACAGTTCAGTGGTGACTCAGACTAATTATTTCATTATATACTTTGTTTCTAAAATGTATATTTCATTTTTTGACAATGTGTTTTCAGCAGGTAACATTGGAACTGTTCTGTTTTCCAAATCCCTTCATCTTTAATAAGAAGCTATGACAGTGGAACAACCTTGCAAATGTTGATATCTCTGGTTTTAGTCTTTCATTTAGTCATTCAGTTTGCTGCCATAACTTTATAATGTTTACAGTTATTCAGTGACTTGCAAATATATAAGTTTTGGTACAATAATTCTGTATTATCCTAGACATGTTTATCACCTTTTTCACTTATAAATGGGACTGTGTGAATCTGGTAATGCTAAGTTCTCTCGTTTAACTTCATTGGTAAGACTGATGGCAAATGAAATTTATTGTGTGGAGTAACCCACGTCTTCAGGTATGAAAGTATAGTGTGGCTTTCACTAACCATATTATTCAGTGGAGCATTGGTGCAGAGTCAGTAGTTTATTTTATGAGGTATGCTTGTGTATGTGTGAGGGGGGGCACTCACTTGTGAGGGGGGTTACATGTGCACATGCACATCTGAAATTCTGTATGCACTTCCACTTGCAAAATGTATGATAGCAAGTGTTTTCTGTTACAAACCTCAGATAATGCACCTGTCAGTTGTTAGTACAGAGAGAGAGCAATAAGTAATGTAGAAACTTCTCCAAAGTTTGTACTATGACAAGCTACTATAATTTTTAATGCTAATATCCGATGGACAGAGATAAGTATACTGCCAAATTAACTAAAAATAATATACATCACTCAAACTGTAGAACTGTGTTTTATGTGATGATTGATGAAATGTTCATTGGCTGTTAATAGTACACAAGTGTCATTTAAATATTTTATGGCTATACATGAGTGTATATTATACTCTGGAAACATGGAAAAATAATTCAAACAGCAAACAGAACTAATTGGATATTGTTTTGGTTGTGCTCATTACCATTGTGAAGTAGTGTAAATCTTAGACATTACCTGTTGCTGGTCTTGTGTGTTGAAGCTATTGACAAAACTGAACTACTACTACTACTACTACTACTACTGCTTCTGATACTATTTTCATCATGAAATTTAAAATTTATTTTTAAAACAGTTGCTGTTTGTAATTGTCATTGAAGGCTATCCTTTCTTTCCTTACGAAGGTAGTGGTTAATATTTATCACTTTGTTATAATTTATGCTATTTGGATGTTGATGTGTGAGAGGAATCTATCATGTAAATGGATATGGTTATGTAAGTGTGAATATATCATGAAGTGTTACACTCATTCAGTGTACCATCATGCACTTTTGAAAACATAAGTGCATGAAAATATGAGGTGGATGTGTGTTGTGAATTATTAGTATGCTGTTATTTCCTGTATATTGACACAAAAGTGTGTTGTTGAATCAAAGTGAGATCTTTTATGCACAAAAAAGGTTAACAAAGTAAAACAGAAATGATCTTGTGTGATTTTTGTAAATATCTAGTCAGAATAAATGAATAAGCACAATATCAGGGTTGCTGGTACACACACACAAATAATTTTTGTTCACAGTCATCTGAAATTGTATTTGTAGCATTTTTATTGGATGTGAGTGTGTGTCCATGCCTGTTTTCACCTGTTATTTCCTGTTTTACAACTGTCATGAATACCTGACTAGGGCACTCTGTGATTTTTTTGTAATACTGCCATATTTTTCCTATATTGTACAGTGTTGTACCGCAAAAGGCTTTAAAATAAAATAGTCTCTCATTTATTATTCATTATAGTGTTTTAATTGATCATTTTACATCCCAGCATTTTATACATATGCAATTTCTAAATGGAGCTATCTATAAAATACTGGAAAGGCATAAGATCACGTAGAACGGATTGATGTGTGGGCATAGAAGCACATAACAAGACACACTATTCATACTAGCTGTCAAGCTCTTGCTCTTCTTTACTGATATAGACATTCACTTCCAACCATGCAGACACGGCCACAGCAAGAACTGATACTCAGTTATTGAAAACGGTTTCCTGAGCCGATGGATGAGGGGAGTGGGATAGCGGAAAAGAGTCGTCTTTGGACAGATGATTTCGCGGCTGTACAATAAGGCAAAAAAAGTACAGAGGGTACAAGAGACATAGGAAGAGGGAGCACATCGTGCGTTCTTGCAGAACCCCTGGCCTAAACCTCTGTTATGTACAGGTATAGTTACAGAAGTGTTGTAAGTTAGTGACGTCTGTGGTGCTGCCTGTCCTCTGCTCCGACTTTCGACATTTGAATTCAATCATGTTTGAATCTTGTCACTCCAGCAAGTGTGACACCTATGAGTCTTCTCTGCAAAGCTCTGGAGTACACATCGACTCGTCTGAAATGCTAATCATTCGATTTAAAAAAGACTATTTCGTGAAAAAAATTGATACTTCCGCATCTTAGGGCTTGATATCTAGCTCATGAAGGACTGAATTTATTTTTGTTATTCCTTATACTTATTGTGCTGCACGAAACTAAGTAAATGACTGCATGAAATATTTAAGAGTTTGCAGAGGTAAAATCACACTGCACAGCCTTTGTGCAGAGTTCATTTGAGGCCATACATTATTCCATATGAACTTAAGCCAACATATCAAAATTGTATTTATAGTTGAGAGCAGAATATCATCTCTCTTCATTCTTGAGATATTGGTTGTTGTATCCATGGACGGTTTGCTTGTGGCTCACCTGAATCATTTCCTGTGCATCGGGAATCAATGGGTCGTAAAAATCGCCGTGTTTCATAAACCGTTCAAGATATAAAAAAGAGGTTTTTTGGCAATGACAGGATGCAAAAAGGAAGTATTTTGTCATACGATTAACACTTGAAATGTTTTATTCAAATGTTTTGCGTGGAGTGAAACCAAGACTCCATATAAATTACGCAATGAGTTTCTGTCCGAATTTTCATAGCCAAAGAGTGAGAAGTGGGCAAATGTGATACCAAAGTGACCGGTGTGAGGCCTAGAATTGCAAGAAAATGTTTGATTGCTTGATAATTACCAGGGTACTGAAGGAAAACTTAATTACTGATTTGAGGAACAATTGAAATATTTCAGAAATAGTTGTTGCTAGCTATGTAAATGAAATGTCAGTAAAAGTTCATATCTTCAAAGCCTTGCTATCTTGCCCTTAAAAAGATACATTGGTGTGCTATTTAACTGTCAATAAGGCTTCCTTCAAATTGAGTACCAAATTTAGGTATTTCGAGAACCCAAGATGCTAGAGAGGCAAATTAGGTGTCGGTATAATCATGCTTTCTGCATAAAACTTGAAAATAAAATAAATCTGTCAAATACTTTGTGAAATGATTTGTCTGAAAGAAATAAAATCAAAAAGAGAAACATTTTGTGATCTGAAGCTGTAGCGTGCTGTTGGTCACTTATGCACGAGCGCCACTATGCTATGGACATGACCTGCCGGAAGCAACTCGTTCTTCCTTACTTACATCAGTTAGTTACTCTTCTGCACTTATCACATGTTCAGTTTTCTTGTTAATGTAAGAATCATTCATCTTTACTTATTGATGAGATAATTGAACATCTCTCTACTCATCTACATATATTTGAAGAATTTGTCGGGTGATCTATGTAGTTGATATAAATTATGAAAGTCTCCATGAAGATTCCTCCCTTCATAAGTTTCATGCACAGCACTCCTTTATCACCTTATTTTCCTAAGTAAAGCTAATTTTGTTGCCTTACTCTTGAGCTACAAAATTCTCAAATTTAGGATGGCTGTTTCTATAAAACAGCTGGTCAGTTCTTGTAGCCATCTTGTAGTAGGAGATTGTTGCTCACACACTGTACACCCTAGTGTATTTCCCAATGCTGCTGCCTGTTGCTGAAGTGTCTCGTATCCATATGTTGCTTGCTGTTGGTCACTTCTGAAGCTTCCTTTGGACATGGCCTTAACCTGTTCCCACTGCTTCACCTTGCCTTTCCCTTCTCTCTTGTTCTTCCCCCTTCCCATGTGATGTCGGCATTCCCCCCCCCCCCCGCTCTCCCTCTCTCTGTACCTCCCTTCCCCCATTTCTCTCTCCCCCCTCTCTCCCTCCCCCTCTCTCTATCTCCCCACTCCCTCCCTCCCCCTCTCTCCCTCCCTCCCCCTCTCTCCCTCCCTCCACCTCTCTCCTTCCCTCCCCCATTTTCAACCCCCACTCTCCTACCCCTTTCACCCTCACCATCCTAATTTTTCTCTACTTATACATCGTCCTCTCCTTATACCCCCTCCCCTTTTTTCCCCGCAGTTCTTCCCCTTTGTCTCTTGTTGTATCCTCTGTACTTTCTTCATCTTGTTGTGTACCCATGAAATCATGTGTTGGAAGACCTGCCTCTTTACTGCTACTACCTCCTTGCGTCCTTCTGTATACCCTCTGCACCTCCATCGGCTCAGGCAACTGCATCAATAATTGAGTATGAATAATTAGTCTTTCTGTGGCCATAGGAGTGTGTGTATGTGTGTCTGTGTGGTTGTGTGTGCTATTGCTGGAAAAAGCTAGTACTCAATTACTAGTGTGAATGCTGTTTTCTGTTATGTGTTATTGTGCTCCATGCACTGATCTGCTATAGGCAAGTGGCTGCCTTTCCTTTATTTTACACGTACATGTTATTATATCTTTATTTTTTTTGAAGGGATATAGTTTTCCATTTGGAACTTGTTTAGTGATACTATTGAGTGTTGCACACTGAAACATCTTGAAAGGATATTTTAAGTTTTAATGAAAAGTACATAACTCATCATGCGATCAATAAAAGACGAATTTTAAGAAATATTTATGGAACATATAACTTTCTGAATTACTTAATGCAACTTCTGAATATTTCTCCATATGAGAAACACATTTTGACACATGTAGTTGCTTGTAAAATTTTTCACCATGTGTAAGATACGCAAGTACAACCGTTCTGGCTGTCCTGTGGTTCTTGACAATAAGTTCTGTTCTGAATCCATTTCTGTCTTGGTTGACCAGTATCTACAATCCATTGTCCATAAATATATGTTCTCTTCATGTTGCTAATCACATCATAGATCATGTTACATCAGTACTGGCCACCCCAGTTCACTGAATACCACTGAGTGAGATGGCACTGGTTAAAAACTGGTCTCTCATTCAGGATGACATTTGTTTAAATCCTCATCCAACCACACAGATTACATTTTCGTAAACTGCTGAAGGAGACAGCTGCTTTCTTTCCTGTTCTTACCCAATTTGCTCCATCTCTAATGACTGCACTGCTCATTTCCCACTGACAATCATCTGATGTATATTGATACACTATTACTTTACATTTATATTTTATGTGTAAATGTTCTTTTTTTAAAAGTATGTCTGCAATTGAAAGGAATTCCATGTGTGTTGTTTTTATTTTCACGCCCCACAATTCTCATCACATTTGCACCATCAACAAATAGCAAATTTTTTACTTTAATTGTTTTTATCCTTGTCACATGCAGTATATACCCCCTTGTGGCCTTCACCATATCCATGGTGTAAAAATTCCATGACTGTATTAATTACAATATCTGATCAAATGTATCCACCTATTAGTGGACATTAATATATGGTGTATCCACCCTTAGCATTTATGGGGCTTTTAACTCTTGCTGGAGAAATTTTCAGTGATGTATCTGGATGTCTGTGGAGGAATGGCAGCTCATTCTTCCTCAAGAACCGAAACCAGAAAGGGCAGCGATTTATTTATTTAAGGCAGTCATCAAAACCAACCCTCCTGTGTGCCTAAAACAAGTCGTACTTTGTCTACTATTATGTAGAGAATTTTCATTTTTTTCTTAAACCCTAATAATGCAATAAAACTTAATAACTCAATATACATAAAGGAAACATTAAGTAGTTAGGAAGAAAATAAGATGAAAGTAAGTAATGAAACAAAACTAAAACAGATAATTCCATTATGTTACTTCTGGGGTAAATTTCTCTAGCCAATTGTGGCTTGCAGCTGCCCTAGTACATTCATTCCATTGACATTTGTTATACGTGTATTTCTGTTTCTAATAGTTTAGCTGCTCTGAACTTGTTTAGTTCATTCCTGGATATATTGCTTGTAACTGTTCAGTATCTGAAATGTGTTAGTGTTCCATTTTGCCCTGGGGACTTCATGTCTGCTAGATTCCACTTGGAGAGGGCATGATAACATCACATGCTCAGGGGATCATAAATTACCAAAGTCACGCAATGCTGGCAGTTGTCCTTATTCTGTGTATGTAATGAGGGTTGGTGGTAAGGGCTGTGGGGGATGATGTGGTTCATTTGTAATACTTCTGCTGGGGATAATGTGGTTCATTTGTAGTCTCTCTCTGATGTCTGGAAGGAGGCTGTATATCCAACATCCTGTATTTCCACTGTTCCAATCCATCTGCCGTTCATCCAGTGTCAAGATATCACACTGTGATGACAGTGGTACATATTCCCAGGATGACAAGAAGAGCCTCTGCCAGTGTAGTGCAACATTCTCTCATCATCCTTAGGAGAAGCCCTCTCTCTGTACATCTTAGGGTGGCTCTATGTCACACCAGGCAGAGCCAGTGATCCCAAGCACTTGCTGCAAAGCTCACAATGGTAGTCAGTATTACAATGTGGCCAGTTTAATAGCCTTAGGGATCAGTTCGCAGTTCCGTCAATGGAAATTTTGTGCATGATTTTGGCAGCCTTTAAGCAAACCATATCTACATGAGCTGAGAAATTTGTTCTGTTATTGAGGGGAAACTCCTAAATACCAGCACACAGTGCTTCTCATTGGGCTGTTATCTGACCTAAAGTTTGGATTCTTGTTTAGCGAGAGTGTGCCCTTAAGCATCATGTATATTGGCTGTATTTGCAGATATTGTTAATTTGTTGCTACTCCACCACCCCTGCGTTTTGATAGCTTGTGGTTCCTGTTTTCTTCAAGCTTGTGTCTGGAAACTCAGACCACCAAGATATCATCATCATAAGTTACACCTCTATTCACTTCATCAGTGCCATGTAGCAACTTGATTGTTAGGTCCGAAAATATTTGTTCATGTATCAAGCCTTGTGGACAGCCCATTGTAGCCTTTTTTATTACCTTATGCTGTCCCACAAACCATTTGACTGTATGAACATTACGATACAGTAGTACATGAAATTTGAATAAAGGCATTTTGAGATCTGAAGACTTCTGAGGTGACTGAATATCACTGGCCACCATAAAGTATCGAATTCCCCTGTGATGTTGAGTGTAATTGCAGCATAATATTTATGGTTTGCTCTGCCTACAGTTTTAAGAGCCTGATTAATGGTGTCATCTATCAATTCACTTTGCAAAAGCCAAACTGACGTGCCAAGACCCTCAAGTAGTGCTGAACCTTTGCTAATGTATTTATTAAGCATATAGGTCTTCATTTCTGCAGGACCTTTATTGAGGCCTTTCTGTGTGATAACTGCATGTGCAGATTTCCAAATCTCTGGTACCTTGTCCTGTCACAACACATCAGTCAACATAAGTGTTATGACTGGTGCTACTTTCTGTTTCACCTCTGAACGGATACCATCTGGGCATGGTGCCTTGTCACATTTAAGTGTGCTACTTCTTCCTGAGCAGACAATAGTAGGGCAACATTGTTACTATATCAGAACTCATCTGCTCATGAAGCACTGATTGACACTAGTTTTCTGTATTTGCAGAATCATCTGGCTAACGAGTGTTTAGTTAATATGTAGTGGCATTTCTCCAGCCATTTGTAATTGTTCCATTGGTCTTGCGAAAGGTGGGCAAGATGGTGGGAGCCTTTAATTTTGTCAGCTACAAGTTTATATGGCTGACCCCACAAGTCTTGTTTCAGTTATTCAGAAAGTGCTCCTTTTTAGTGTCTCCGATTTTGTCTCTGTATGTTTCAGATTTAGCCTTCTATCTTTTCTTTCCCTCCCTAGTGATCACAGGTAATTCTTCCTTGCATTATGGACTTTTCTGTGCAACTCATGTCAGTTCCCTACTCCACGGTGTCTTGGGAATAGCTCTGTATTGCCTCTTCGGGATGTAATTTGCCTGTGACCACTGCAGGAGCTCGGTAAGGGCATGCCTACAGAGATATGTGTCTTCAAGTCTAGACTGGAAGAAGCTATTTTGACAATAAGTGCATTCCAATTTTCTCTTTTCAAATCCCAGCCTTCTGATTGTCTCTTATCTCCAGTATTTCTAGAGTTTACACTTACTATCCCGATATTGAAGACTGTGGCATTATGGTCACTAGTAGCCATACGTTGTATCCCCCCCCCAGGATATAAACTTATTAGCTGATGCCCAATTTGCCAGGGTAATGTCTATACTGGTCTCTACATTGACACTGTTTGCAGATGTGCTAGGGTGCCCTCCTTTATTCACAGTCCGGTCCAGTTCTTGGATCAAGTCTTGCTGCATTGGTAATAATTTTTGATGCTGAGGTGTTGAGCGAAGTTGCCGTTCTAACTCATTCCAAAGGTGTACCATTGGGTTCAGGTCAGGGCTCTGGGCAGGCCAGTCCGCTTCAGGAATGTTATTGTCCACAAAGCATTTCCTCACAGATGCTACTTAATAACAGGTTGCATAGTTGTGTTGATACAGTCAGTCATCATTTTCAAACTGTTCCTCTATTATACGCAACATGCAATACAAGGGGACCATACTGTGACCACGAAAAACACCCTCATACCGTAACACCATCTTTGCCGTACTTCACTGTTGACAGGTAATGACCTCCAGGTACCTGTCAAACCCAAATCTCCATTGGATTGCCACAGAGTATAATGTTATTAGTCACACCCAGTTACTCATTTACAGTCATCAGTCTTATGTATAAGCTAAGACTGTAGTAGAAGATTGCCATGATACGTGTTGGAAGCTAGGGGACAATGCCAATAGCACAGTTTATTGCATCCACACCTGAATGAGAACTAGTTTAGTGTGTGGAACAATTTTAGTTTTTCATGACGTTTTCTTCTACTTTTCTGCATCCAAACTATTGAGATATGTACATACTGTATTTGAATTGATAACAGACATGTAGGGGTAGAATATATGTATAGTGGCTGTATTTAGCCACATTATAATGTAATTTGTTGGTTCTCATTTGGTGTAGGTTACCTACATCGACTATTTAGTCAAACCAGGGTAGTGATGTGACTTGTAGAGGATGCAGTTTGTCATGCAACAGGTTGCTGAAGGAAAATCAGTTAAAACTGTCAACTTGGTATTTAAAATTTATTGGTCTACTCTTCAAGACTGACTGAAGAACAACACTACTTTGAAATCTGATAAGGGCACACCTTCAATTTTTAGTAAGGGACAGGAAGTAGAACTGCCTAAATGAATCATTGATCTAGCTAAGCTTCTTTATGAAATTACCATTACAGATTTGAGAAGTTTAGCATACGATTTGAGATGGTTGGCATATAATTTGGCAGATGAACTACAAATGAAACATATCTTCACTCAAGCTAGTAAAATGATGGGGAAAGTTTGGATACTGGAATTTTGATGAAGAAATCGTGAAATTTCATTGTATAAACCATATGTGATCAGTATTAACAGAGTGACTGAGTAAAAAAATAGGTGGTATAACTCCTTTTCAAGGATGTAAATCCAGTTATGGATAAACATAAATTTGAACTGTCCAGAATATTCAATAGCAATGAGCCTCAAACACCCTGTAGAAGCATGAAAACATAAGATCTACAAAAAGTAAGTACTCATGTTTACATTGATAGTCTGCTTCCCCTCCCCAATCAACATTTCACAGAGCCTGATCACAATCAACATACATTGCAACATATTTTTCAAGAAATAGTACTGGAACCTAAAAAAATGCTAGTCAAAGAGTAAAATAGTGAGTCTATGTTTACAAAACAATGTAATATAATGACAGTAGTGCCATAGAAAGACAAAAAAAAAATCAATATCATATAGGCCTAAAAATGAGAAATTATGTAACAAAACGTTGATATATGTTTATTAATTGCAGGTAACATACTGGAAGACAATAATTATGGCTGTGCTGCAAATACCAAACAGTCATATGAACACCAATATGTAATAATAAAGTATATATTTATTCTTCATGTTAATATTTCTGTACCATCTGTCACTGAACATTATGCCACAGTATTCAGCTAAGGACATTTCGTCCAAGACTGATTGAAGGACACAGTCTTCAGAGTTGTCTCTAATGTTCCTCAGCATTTTCTGTGGTAGTGCCCTCAACTTTGTAATTCAGATTGATCCTAAATTCAACTATTCTCAGCTCAGCCTTCTATTATTATATGATTCTGTTTATCAAGATCTTTCCCCAAGGAGCCTTGATTGTAGGAGTTCAGGACTGAGCTTAGAAATATGGGTGACTTCATAGTCGTTAACCAGAGGGTCCTGCAAAAACTCTGTCATCAGATCTCCCTGAGCATTTGGCATGTCTTCATCAAGATTCTTCACAACAGTAAAATGTTTATTTATTAGTATTAGAAGCTGGTTGATTTTAGAGCATTTCCTTCCTTCATGACCACCTCTGTATTTGAACTGAGGACAGTTTTCCTAATAATTTGGTGTAATACACCATAGTCAGTGTTTTGGAATTCGATTAATCACATTTCCATCAGTTTCAAACTAATTTTGTTTTATTATTTTTCAATGAGGGAGCCACCTTCCCACATCAAAAATGAAGCACACTGTGATAGGCCCCTACTCTCTACTCTTGATTCTGTCTTTTACAATTTTAGAGTACTTTTCAAAAAGTTCATCACCAGCAGCACCTTTGAAAGATGGAAAGCTCACTCACACCTTGGTACATTTTGTTTGTTACACACATTCTGTAGCCTCTTTACTTACTTCATCTGAAATAACAACATTTTGCGTTTATGGTAATGGAAAGTTCTGTTAGATCATAAGTAATTTAAAAGTAAAGGTTACATCTCATCAAATAGTAAAGGTATTGATTCACTGACAGACATAAACAAGACGGAAAACTTTTTTAGCTTTTTGACTAATCCTTTTTTGAGTTAGAGTACACACACACACACACACACACACACACACACACATATGCACATTCACACATATCTATATGGCTTCATTGTGTCGACTGAATACAATGTGCTGGAAGTGCAGTTCTGTAGCTTGACTGGCCTTACGGGTTGCTAGGGTGATGTCGACAAGGGGAGGAATGAGGTGAGGAGTGGGAGAGAGAGTTGGGGGAAGGGTGTTTGATAGCTGGGAGGGAGGCAGCACATTCATAGAACAGCCCTGTGTGAGGGAGATCAGCAGTTACAGGGAATAGGAATGGAACACAACACTGGGACTGTTGAGTTCACGTAGTGAATGATGATGTGGAAGAGTGGATTGGGAGGGGATGACAGAGCTGAGGCAGAGTGGACTGAGGAAGAGGGTGTGAGTACAGGTGCAGCATGAGGGTAGTTAGGGTCATGGGGCAATGTGGGTGTGGGGTAGGGGGCTAGCCAGGAGGATTATGGGAGCGTAGGATATGTTGCAAGGACAGCTCTCATCTACGTCATTCAGAGAAGCTGGTATTGGATAGGAAGAATTCAAACAGTATGGCTTGTGAAGCATCCATTGACACCAAGCTTGATGTGCTCAGCAGCATGCTGTGCCAGTGGGTGCTCAGCTCTGTTCTTGGCCATTCATTTGAGTGGTCATGCCCACAAAATGCTGTACAGGTATTGCAGCAGAGCTTGTATTAGCGATGAATTCCTTCGCAGGTCGTCCTGCCACTGATAGGCTATGATTACTCAAGTCTATAATTTAATTGGAGCAGGATGTGCCGCTTCGATGGTTTGGACAGATCTCGCACCTGGGTCTTCCTCAGACAGGGCATCAACAGATGTGGTTTGACAAGTGACGTGACATGTGGCATGGCACTGACATGGTATGTGTATGACTTGATGCCAACACAAGTTATTTAGTGTTAGTAATATGGCACATTCTCTTATTCAGAAAATGCACACATACTGGCTTTACTCAATTTAATTAACATCAAGCAGCACAAGTCTAAAATATGACAGCTGAACTGTATTGGTAGCTGCCAAATATGGATCAACATTTTATAATTACAGTCCAAAGTCATGTTAGCTGTTTGACATACAGCTGGATTATTTTTATCAATTAATACTGGGAAGTGTTGGGGCAGCAGTGTGGAGAGGGTATGAAAAGGAAGTTCTTTCAGTAAATCACTGTTTGGAGATGCATTCCCACTCCTGGAACCTGTGTCTTTACAGGAAGAAGACTGCAAATTTTATTGTATTGTGGATGAAGAATTTTATCTTACAAAACACATAATGAGGCTATATCGTCACAGACAAGTAACTAATAAAAACCACATAGTTAATTATGTATTATCTGAGGGAAGAAAGGACTTTGAGTACTTTAATAAATTGTTATATGAATAAAACTGGTGTGATAGTTCAAGCTATTTGTTTTGTAGCTTTACATAGATTCATGATGGTGCATATTAAAGTCATCTGTGCATAACAATGTGGACCGCCATATTGAGAACTCACATCAAAAGCAAGAAACTCAAGTGACCTAAAAATAATACTGTGGAGTTGAGAAATCAGTTCTGTAGTTTATTTCATAGACCAAGTGGAGCACTCTCTTTTGAGAAAGAAGTATGTATGTAGTTACATAATACAGGATGTGTGAAATGAAAATGGCCCAGAAAGTATTTACAATAAGATGGACACAGGATTGACCCTTGTTGATGAACATCAGAGATGTTGGAAATGATCGCTGTTAATGTTGATGTAGTACTGTAATCAATTTATCAAACTGTGACACACCTGTAGCAGTTCTGCCTGACAGATGGCAGTAACAGTATTTTCAGTGTTCTGTTGTAGCTTTTCCAGTGTGTGAGGATTATTTGGTTACATCTGTCGCTTCAGTTTGTCCTGCAAGGGTAGATCAGGTGATTGAGGTGCGGAGGACATTGCACTGCCCCAGCTGATTATCCTCTCCTCACTGAAAACCTCATGCACTTGTGCCAAGTTTGTTGCTGCAGTGTGTGCTGTTGCTCCATCTTACTGAATATATCCATACAGCTGTTTGTCTTCTGTGAGTTAATTCACCTATGGATTAAACAGTTTCCTGACATACAAGCTAGCAGTAACAAAGTTTGGTGAAAAAATTGTGTTGTGATGGGGGACCAGACATTGCACACCAAACACCAATCGTGAAATTATGCAGCGGCTCTTCAAAGATTTTCTGGTGCACAATGCCACATGTTTTGTAAATTCATGGACCCTGACAGGCCGAATCAGGCCTCATCTGATGAAACGAAAAACTGAAGATCTGAAAGTCCAGATTCCACTTCACTCAGAAACCACTGGCAGAACTCAAAATGTGAAAGTTCATCTGGATGCTGTAATTCATGCACAACAACAAATTTGTAAGGATATGAATGTAGGTCCTTTTTGACAATGTTTCAATGTGATCTCTTAATTCCCACTTGCATAGATAAAGGGCATTGAGGCTTTTTTTCCCAGGCTTTGCTCCACTCGAGGAATTTGTTCTGGTGTTCGACCCCTGTTCAAATAGTTACAGTTTTTATTCACTACAGAGACTGTGACACACCATTTTGCCTTTAAGTTTGGCATTAGAGACTTTGCTGGAAGTGTTAGCAAAACACTTCCAGCCTTTAACGCACGTGCAAACAGTTCCACATGTTTCCCACAAAGTGTGCTTTGCGTAACACTCAAGAGTGAATACCTGCTGTTTTACTGTATCACCTTTTTGCGTTGCATTCAACTTGTCTTTAAACATATCTGTTCCTCTCACTCTATAAAACATAATGACACAGCAGAGTACTTGAGAGAGAGCATTCAGGAGATGTACATATGTAGACATGTGACAGCAACCAACTGGCACAATGAAATCACAGTTTCCAGAATTTTCTGTGACTGACAGTTCTCATGTTCATTAACGAGGCTGAATTACATGTCAGTCTTATAAATATTTTCCAGGCCAGTTTTATTTTGCCCACCCTATACACAACAAAACAATCTGAGATTACATTAGATAAAGGAAATCAGGAAACAGATTTGCAGTCAAGTTTCATCAAATTCTACTTTACATGTATACATTCTATTTAATTGTGTATCTTATCTCTCTTCCACAAATAAACAAAATTAATTTTAATTTCTGAACTTTTCTTACAATATTTCATATGTAGTCCTCTTCCAAGATTTTATTTGGATTTTCCTCTTGCTGTTTTCAGTGCTGCTGTGCCTGTAAATACATTGATATTTCTCCACAATATCAACACAATGAATATTGAACTCAGGATCATTTCTCATTTTCCTTGGTAAAGAGACAATAACGTAACCAAAACAGGAACTTTAATAAACTGTCACTAGCACTAATGTGGCCTGTGACACAAGTGGAGCACGCTACAATCATTTGGCAGTTGTGTGGCATCTAATAAGTCACATCTAATATGTCACATCAGTTCAGTAGATGCTGCTCTATTAAGCTGTTTTTTTTTTCCATCAGACATTACAAGCTAAATAGAAGACTCGTGCCACACCCTGTGACAGATCACATACCACATCACTCCAGTGGTGGTTCTGCCTCAGAGGGATATGACCATGTGGCAATGAGTTGGACTAAGACAATGTGTAGACTGGGTGGACAGTAGAATACAATTTTAAGATGGGTGGGAAAAATTGTGAGTATGATGTTCCTTATCTCTGAGCATGATGATACATCACCTGACTTTCACCCTGTATATGATATCTGGGGCTATTTAGAACAGAAAGTGAAATGTAGCTACTAACATCTTCACAATTCGGTTGTTCTGTGGGATATAATCATTAAAGAGTGACTTCAGCTGGATATGACATACCTGAAGAAACATATGGACTCATCCTAACAGGATTGTGGCCATTATCAGCACTTCAAGTGGTCCTACATGTGACTAGTGTGAATCTCTGGTGGGTGAGCAATTTTTTGTCCTGTTTGTTTAACTTCCTTGTTTCAGCTGTTGTGTGTTATCTTGCTTCCTAGATTGGAGAACTCCTCCTGTTCTTCCTCTAGTGTATCATTTCCAATTTTAATGTTAAACAAATTGTTAGTTAGTTTCTTTTGCCTTCTCTTTGTTTATCTTAAACCATTCTTTTTGCTAAACATATAGTCCACTTCTTTTGGCAGAGTTTCTAAGACCAGCCAGAACAGCTATGTCATTTGCAAACCTTGGGTTTGGTATGTGTTCTCCTTGCACTTTTATCCCTCTTCCAAAATTGCCTTCCACTCTCTTCACTGCTTCTTTGGTGGACAAATTGAAACACACTGTTGATAAACTACAACCCTGCCTTACCCCTTTCTTATCATGACCTTGTTATTTTTTTTTACCTTTCACTTATGTTACTCTGACTGTAGTTTTGTTGATTTTGTAGCACTGTCTATATACATTAATCTTCTGAAGACTGCAAATACCTTATTACAGTCATTGAAGGCTTTTTCCTGGATTCTCAGAAGCCAGGAAAGTATCCTTATTTCTCTCATGTCTGCCTGATTGGATCAGCCTCTAGGTTGATTATTAGTGGTATTATTTGCATATCAGTAAGCAATTCTTACTTCAACAGAATAAATAGCAGCCTTAGGAAACGCTGTGACAGGCTTGGGCAGGATCCATTGACCAAAATAAGCCTGGGGAAAGATGTGTTACACCTCAATAGGTTAGGCCCTATGAACTACAGTAAACTGTTAATAGACTTGCATAAAATCCTAAAAAGCAAGGGAAGCTGATACATTGAGATGAGGATGACAAGCAAAGGTACAAAATGCAAATAAAAAATAGAGATATAAAGAGAGGACACGCATGATATTACAGTCAAAAATATAAATTATGTACTGATTCACTGGAATATAAATGGCTTAACAGCAGAACTACCAAATTTTATATACTCTATCATTGATGAACTTAGATTAAGATGTTTGAATATCAAAATGTTCTGCCTAAACAACCACTTGTTAACAGAAGATTGTATACAAGTTTTAAAAAGCATTAATCATTTTAAAGTAGTTAGCAGCATATTTATGAGAAACAAATCTCAAGGAGGCTCCTGCATTCTTGTTGACTCTTCAACAAGTTTTAAAGTAAGAGAAAATTTAATTATTTAAATCAACAGAATATATCTGAGAGTTGCTCTATAGAGGAAAGTGATCTGAACACATTGATTATAGCCATTTGTATAACTCCTGGATGTGCTGTAAAAAACATGTTCTTAACTAAATTTCAACATCTTCTAGAAAAACTTTAGAAAGAAAGTAAGAAAAAGGTTCTAATAGCAGCAGTCTTCAATATAAATACATTGGTGTCCAAAATTAAAGCAACAAAGGGAAATTTTGCAAGGTTGCATTTATTTCACCACAAAATAGGTGATAGTAAGGTAGAAACAATATAAAGAATACAGAACATAAACAACTGCAACATCCATAATGGTAGACAAGCATGTTCTTTGTTTTTTCCAACTTCACAAATATGCACACACACTTCAACAATTGGTTAATGTGCTCTGTATGAGGTGTGACACTTCTGGCAGTAATACAGGCCTGATGATGAAGGGACATGCTGTGAATTATGTCATTAATCTCATGCTGAGACAATAATGCCCATTCTTCCCGCAGAGCTGCTCTCAGGTCTTGGGCAGATGGTGGATGCTGACATGATGCAACCCATCTCTTTAGTACATCCTAGACAAGCTCTATGGGATTCAAATAGGTAGAGTGAGCAGGCCGTGCCATGCGTGCAATATCTTCTGTTTGCAAGAAAACATCAATCACTTGTGCTGTGTGCAGTCGAGCATTATCATCCATCAATATTAAGTCTGGGCCCACAGTACCTAGCAACAACCACGCATGAGTTCCTGAGATCTTGTCATGATACCTGACCGCAGTTAAGCCTTGCCAGTTCACCCGTACAATTTAATGAAGAGGTGTTCGACTGGTCAACATAATCTCTGCCCCATTCCCTCCAGGTATGAATCCAAGAGTCAGTCTCCAGACAAAATTCATGACTCATCCATGAAAAGAACATTGGCCCACTGTTCGACCATGCAGATGGCTTGTTGACAACTCCACTCTAGACATTCTCTTCAGAGGTACACACACAGCAGGTCTCTGACAACAAAGGCCACACTGCCAAAGCCTTCTGTACACTGCTTGCCTCACTGCAATATGTCCAGTGGAAGCTGCAAGGTCAGTTGCCAGTTGCTGTGCAGTACTAAGGTGGTACCGTCGTGCCCTTACAGCCAAATAATGGTCGTGTCTTTCTGATTTCACACATGGTTGGCCGTGCCTTGAAGTTTGGCATACAATTTTGGTCTCTATAAACTGTCACCACATCCGAGAAACAACAGAACGATTTACATTTAGCCATTGGGCCACATCAGTTAGTGACTGTCCCGCTTCTACTCTTCCTATGGCTCTCTAACACAAAGAATCTGGTAGGTGCCTTCTCTGTGCCATACTGCACTGTGCCATCATTGGTGTAGTTGTCCATTGATCGGAATGCCGTCTTCTGTGGCCATGCAGAACACAACCCTACAGACATCTGTTGACAGTTTGTATGATTATATCATGAATTAAACACAGGGCAGGGAAATAGCTATTTGTTCCTTTAATTTTTGACACCAGTGTGTGTTAGTTGAAAACAGTGATTCCGCCAAAATTCATGACTTAATTCAGAAATCTGATTCCAAGCGAAACTTTTCTGAAGGCAGTACAGCAAACAGCAGATCAGTGATCTGCGTTGATAACATTATCACAAATGCCAGTCTGAAAATGCAAACGAGTAATGCTTAGACCTAGGTATTATTCATCTCTGTTTATTGAGCTCACAAAAGCAGATAAATTAAAGCCTCCAGAAATATATGTGAAAAGGAATTTCAGAAAAAGTAGTATGGATTTATCTCACAATAACTTAAATTGTAAGCTGGCCTGTAGACCACTACAGTTCAAGCACCATAACCTATGACAAACTCTTAAATTGTTTTTTTTTTTTTAGATATATTTAATGAATCTTTTCTTCCTGGGTCTTGATAAAAGAAAGTAAGTGGTAAACTTTAATGGATCACACCAGGAATAAAAATTTCTAATGCCAGAAAGAGTTAAATTCAAACAGAAATGCCGATTTTGATACGTATATCAAACACTAACAGAAATAAGACAAAAGCAGTGTTGTCAGTTGTTCAGTCAGAATCAGGGGCCAAAGTCAAGAATTTTGGAAAATTTAATTTCAGTGATGATATAATAAACTCTGTTCAGATGTCAAATTGTTTCAACACATTCTTCTTAAATGTAGCAATGCAGATAAGGCAGCCTATCAAGACAAGACAAGGCATATTTCATAAGCTTGGAAAACAACCAAAACACATATTTTAAAAAGTTTGAAAAAATCATCCAAAGGGATGTGGAAAATGAAATATTGGCTTTAAAAAACAAAACCTCATCTGGGTGAGATGAAATACACATTTTTGTAATCAACGTTGCGTATAATACCATTTCAAAACCACTTTGAGCCATTATAAACCAATCTTTTGAGCAGGAATGTTTTCCAAACATATGGAAATATGCCAAGATAAAACCATTATGCAAAAAGGGATTGACAGAAGAGACGGGGAATGAGTGCCCTACCTCTTGTCTAGCAGTCTTCTTAAAGAATTTGAAAAGATTGCAGCAAAACAAATATCTTCTACAAATTACATAATTTTTAAAAACCAATTTGGATTTAAGTAAGCAAACAGAACTGTAAATGCCATCAGTGCATTTACTCAAAAAAATGCATCACAGTAGATAAGGGTAAAAAGGTCAGAGGAGTATTCTGTGATCTGACAAACACCTTCAATTCAGTGAACCACTCTCCACTTCTCTACAAATTACAAGTATATGGAAACAAGGACACTGCTGTACAGTGGTGCAGCTCTTTCTTAACAAAGAGTAATTGTAACTAAAAATTCAAGAAATTATTCCTCAGACTGGAAAATAGTTTCCCCCAAGGAGCCTCACCAGGTTTAATACTGGGTCCCTACCTGTTTCTTTTCCACATAAATGACCTACCACTTGCTACTGATGTTCATTCAGTTTTATGTGCTGATGATACATCAGTTCTAATGGAAAATAAGGTACCTGAAAGAATTCCAAAAAGTGACAAAAATACTCTAGAAAAACAAATCTTGGTTCCATCAAAATGGACTAACAGTAAATGTAACTAAAACCAAAATGATATAGAACTTCCTGGCAGATTAAAACTGTGTGCCAGACCAAGACTCAAACTCAGGACCTTTGCCTTTCGCAGGCAGGCAAGTGCTCTACCATCTGAGCTACCCAAGCACGACTCACGACCCACCTTCACACCTTCAATTCTGTCGGTACCTCATCTCCTACCTTCCAAACTTCACAGAAGCTTTTCTGTGAACCTTACAGAACCAGCACACCTGGAAGAAAGGATATTGTGGAGACATGGCTTAGCCACAGCCTGGGGGACATTTCCAGAATGAGTTTTCACTCTGAAGTGGAGTCTTGGTCTGGCACACAGTTTTAATCTGCCAGGAAGTTTCATATCAGCATACACTCCACTGCAGAGTGAAAATCTCATTCTGGAAACATTCCCCAGGCTGTGGCTACGCCATGTCTCCGCAATATCCTTTCTTCCAGGAGTGCTAGTTCTACAAGGTTCACAGGAGAGCTTCTGTGAAGTTTGGAAGGTAGGAGATGAAGTACTGGCAGAATTGCAGCTGTGATGATGGGTCATGAGTCATGGCTGGGTAGCTCAGATCGTAGAGCACTTGCCCATGAAAGGGTCCCAAGTTCGAGTCTCGGTCCAGCACACAGTTTTAATCTGCCAAGAAGTTTCATATCAGCATACACTCCACTGCAGAGTGAAAATCTCACTCTCAAAGTGATATAGCTAACTCATATGTACAATGTGGAATAAAGGTAACTTACAATGATCAGGTTATCACAGAAGCAAACCATGTAAAGTTCTTAGAACTGTATCTTCTTAAAAATCTAAATTGGAAGGTACACATTGACTGCTTAGCAAATAAACTTAACAGCTTAGCATTTGTATGCATGTTGGCAGGTGCCATGAACATGACACACCAGAAAGAGAGTCTATCACTGCAACTTTGAGTCAGCTATTCATTATGGGATAATCAATAAATGTCATGAGACTACTAGTATTACTAAATAAATTACTTAGTAATGTATGGTGCCAAACAATGGGTATCCTGTTGACCACAGTTGAAAAATTAAAAAATACTGTATGTACCATCCTTTTACATATATGAGGTGTCCTTATTCTTATGTAAAAGTCAGTAGAGAGAAAATTCTTTTTGTTTTGACCACAACTGCGGCACTTACCAGAGCAATGATTTTAAACCCCTGGTTCGCTGGTTAGAACTCTATACCTAAAAACCAGAGCATATAGGGTTTAAAATTTACAATAAAATAAAAGGCAGTAATATATTTAATATGGCACTTGGTTTGCTGAAAAGATTACTCTTTACTATTCTGGTGAAAAGGAGTTGTTATTCCATTGTATTCATTGAGGACACTTTTGCAGACTGAAGAAGATAATTATACATTTTATTTTTGTATACTGGAAACTACAGTATGCATCTGCACAGCAACATCTTGGAAATGTGTGTAAAGTAATGTAAGCTGTTGCATTTCTATTACAAAAATGTTTCTTATTATAAATCTTTGCCGGCCACGGTGGCCGAGCAGTTCTAGGTGCTTTAGTCCGGAACTGCGCGACTGCTACGGTCGCAGGTTCGAATCCTGCCTCGGGCATGGATGTGTGTGATGTCCTTAGGTTAGTTAGGTTTAAGTAGTTCTAAGTTCTAGGGGACTGATGACCTCAGATTTTAAGTCCCACAGTGATCAGAGCCATTTGAACCATTATAAATCTTGGCATGTTTCCTATATGTCAAATCAAATGATTTGAAAATTATATGTTACAAGATGAATAAATCGCATTTCACATTTCCTTCCATTACTGAATGCAATACCAGAATTGCATTTCTGGTACTTTTCCCTTCATGGAACCAAACTGGTTGTCATGCATCAAAAATAATATACCACCACCAAAGAAATGCTATTATTCAGTTTTTTTTGTGCTCTTCCATATGTTACTCTGGCCAGCAACTTGCAACTGTGACTTCACTAAACATCCTAATCTTTATGTGGTATATATTGCTTTATTGAGTGCTTCCATTCATTGTTGCTTCAAAGAGAATAATGTTCATCATAAATATAGTAACAGTTAAGATGAAAACTATTTGTACCTATTCCTCTTTGTGTCTGTTCAGTGTTATAGAAAAATTCTACCAATGCTGCAGAAAACTGAAGTGAAGAAGTTGAATGAGCTTGTCTTTCAATTATGTTTTACCATTCCAGTTGTGTAATCCAGTGAGCAGTATCCTTATAAATATTCCCTAAAATTTGACGTGCATTGATTCAGTTTATTGTTTTTCATGTGATGTTAGCATAAAATTAATCAGAACAGAGAAAAAAGTTTCTTGAATTCTGTAAATCCCAGTCAAAGTGGCAGCTCACAATCACTGCTTCTTTCTACAAACTTGTTTATAGCCTGTAAATAGTTGATTTATACTCGCAACTGAAACTATGTTCTTCGCTCGTCTTCACATCTAAAGGTTTTTGTAGAAGTTTTGTAAGAATTTTGGTAACAAGCTGGTGTATCAGTAGGGGGCCTATATTCACTGCTTGGCAAAAAAGAATGAAGCACCAAGAGGAGGAGGGAATGAATGAAACTTCGCAAGTTGAGAGGATATGCGATTTTATTTCAGTGATTCTAAAACTGAATCAAATTTATGAAGATCTTGGCAGTTGCAGCCTATTTATCAGTATGACATTACATCCCCCTTCCCCTTGCCCCCCCCCTCCCCCCCCCCCCCCCCCACTCCTCCATTTCCCTCCTGGCCTGGATGTGTACACTGATTTGGTTGGGAAGGGTGTCACAAAACTGTTGTATACTCTCCTGAGGCAAGCTGGCTCACAACAGTTGCAACTGGTCCTTGATATTCTGGATACTGGTATTGGGATGTAGTTGCCATCAGAGCTCGTCTCGTGAGTTCTGTTGGGGTCAAATATGGAGATTGTGCTGGTCATGGCAGTACCTCAGTTCACAGACACACATGCTAAGTGATGCATGGTCCTGTTGTAAAACTGCAATGTGGTATTGTCACACAAGAGGTAACACATGATGATGCAGGATATTTATGATGTACCATTGTGCCATCACAGTTCCCTCAATTAATACCAGCTGTGACCTTGAGCTCTACCTGATGGCTCCCCACCCATTACACCAGGAGTCGTGCCTCTCTAAAACAGTGAAAGAATGTGGTCTGTACCCAGATCACCACCATACTTGCCAATGATGGTTATCATGGGTAGTGCAGAAATGTGATCCATCACTGAACACAATGTGACAGCATTCATCAGTAGTCCTTCCTTCCTAGGCATGGAACTACTTCAAACATAGCTGTTTGTATTGTAGTATTAATGGCAGCCTACACATGGGATGGTAATTCCTTATTCCAGCTGCTTCCAATCTCCAACCAATAGTGTGGGATGACACAGAATGTACAAAAAGTGTATGACACGACCTGGCTACATCATATCTTTGCCACATTATACGAGTGGGGTCTCTGAGGCCCACTCCTGATTTTTATCCAGAATTTCCTGTCACTTCATACTTTCTGTGTCCAAGTTGGTGCCTCCCATAGATCCCCCTGTATCCAGGAGAATAGGGTCTCACAGGGCTCTAGGTGCAGTCATGGGTTCTAGCCCACGGTTTCCAGTTTTTGGCTGCAAAGTCATGTGTTATGCACTTCAGTCGGAGTCGTACTGTTCGTCCAGAACCAGAACTTTGCCTTAATGATGATCCGCTCACTGTAGTGGAGACATATTGATTCTTAGGACTGGTTTTTGATGCCTGATTGACTTGGCTTCCTCACCTTTGTCAGCTTAAGCGGAAGTGCTGGCAGCACCTCAATACCCTCCACTGCCTGAGCAACACCAACTGGGGTGCAGATTGCTCTATGCTGCTGCAGCTCTTCAGAGCCCTTGTTCAATCCCGCCTTGACTCTGGGTGTCTGGTTTATGGTTTGGCAGCTCCATCAGCATTGCGTTTACTTGACCCAGTGCACCACTCTGGCATTCACCTAGCGAGAGGAGCTTTTAGGATGAGTCCAGTGACCAGCATCCTTGTGGAAGCTAGAGTGCCTCCATTGCGGGTTAGGCATGCACAACTGCTGGCCAGTTACATAGCACACATTCGTAGTTCTCCTGCACATCCAAATCACCATCTCCTTTTCCCACCCACGATGGTTTATCTCCGGCATCGACGACCCAGGTCAGGGCTTCCAATTGCAGTTCATGTCTGATCCCTTCTTTCTGAACTGGAGTCCTTGCCTTTACCACCTATACTTCAGGTCCATTCATGTACACCTCCATGGTGTACACCTAGGTCGCAGCTTCACCTGGACCTTTCACATGGCCCTAAGGACTCAGTTAACCCTGTGGCTCTCCGCTGTCCCTTCCTCTCGATTCTTGACAAGTACCGAGTCCACAGAGTGGTTTACACTGATGGCTTGATGGCTGATGCTCACATCAGCTTCACGTATGTCCATGGAGGACATAGTGAACAGCATTCTTTGCCTGATGGCTGCAGTGTTTTCACTGCTGAGCTGGTGGCTATATCTCGTGCTCTTGAACACATCTGTTCATGCCCTGGGGAGGCGTTTCTTCTGTGTACTGACTCCTTGAGCAGCCTACAAGCTCTCGACCAGTGCTACCCTCATCATCCTTTGGTAGCAACCATCCAGGAGTCAGGAGTCCATCTATGCCCTGGAATGGTCCAGTCATTCAGTGGTGTTTTCCTGGATCCCAGGTCACATCAGAATTCCAGGCAATGAACTTGCCGACAGGCTGGCCAAACAGGCTACGCAGAAACTGCTTATGGAGATCAGCTTCTCTGTAACTGACCAGCGTTCTGTACCACGCCACAATATTTTGTGGCTTTTGGAGGCAAAATGGCATAACCTCAGCGCGCACAACAAGCTGCGTACCATTAAGGATACTACAAATGTGTGGCAGTCCTCCATGCGGGCCTCTTGCAGGGACTCTGTGGTTATCTGCTGGCTCCGCATTGCCCACCCTTGGGTGACACATGACTACCTCCTCCGCCGTGATGACCTACCTCATTGTCAGTGTGGTACCCAGCTGACAGTGGCCCTTATCTTGGTGAGCTGTCCTTCTGTGGCTGCCCTGCAATGGACTGTTCAGTTACCGGACTCGTTGCCATTAATTTTAGCTGACAATGCCTCATCGGCTAATTTAGTTTTACTTTTTATACGTGACGGTGGGTTTTATCATTCTATATAAGCTTTAGCGCATGTCCTTTGTCTTTTTGTGTTCTCCAATCTAAGGATTTTAGGGTGGATGTTTCAGTGCATCCCAAAGTGACTGGCTTTTCCTTTTTATTCTCACGGTCAGCCAGCCATGGCCATCTACTCTTTTTATCCCTTCTACCTGTTTCTTGCTTCCCTCTGTGGTTTTCTTTTCCTGTATTTGTCCATAATAGTGTGGCTTGTCCTTCTGTTGTTCTTCTGGTTCTTCCTTTCTCTTGTTATTTTGCTGTACATCTCCTTTCTTTTCATCTTTCCATTGTGTAATTATTTTACTGGGAACAGGGGACTGATGACCTCACAGTTTGGTCCCTTCCCCCCCCTCTTTTAAAACAACCAACCAACCAACCAACACAGAATGTTGCAGGGCATCCATTACTTGTTCTCAGGTGGCAAGCATAGATATGGAGGTTTTAAAGTGTGCTGGGTGCACAATGTGGTGATCCTCCCATGTGGTAGCCACACATGGTCAATTGGAATCTTGACAATGAATATACCTGCTCCCGTATTCCCATGCAGTCCAACTTCAGGCCACTATGACATCAGAATGTCACACAAATTTGGTTCTTGCATGATTTGATCAGCCGACCAAATAGAGACCCACAATGAGGACCTTTTCAAACTCTGTTGGGTGCTCAATGAGCATGCAGCACCTCAGCATTTTTCACAGTGATCAGTCAACATATGACACTTTCCATGCCTCTTATATACCTTACCACACCTAGTAACAACACTAAACATGGAAAACACTAATGCACTCTTTTGGCCATTTTGTCACAGGTAATTGTAACTCTAATTATTTACATACCCACCAAGTATGTGTGTTTACAAAGTTACTTTTGACTTCTGACACGTCTTCTGGATGCTTCACTTTTTTTGGCAAGCAGCAAATTTTTCCTTTTTTGTGAATTAGAACAATTATGGTATTATTTTGTTACATATTTAACATATTCTTCCCGCCATACCTAGTATGTTGCCTGTACTATTTTTAAATCTACTGTTTTATAACCAACTTACTTGTGTTGTTCTTATACAATAATTGATAAAGTACCAAACTGCTATTTTAAGTGAATATACAGTTTGTGTTGTATCGCATGATGCACCACATATGTTACAGGTCATATTGGACAGAAAAAATGAGCGTAGAGTAATGTACAATATTAGCATAAACAAAAAGTATGTATATGTACAACCTATATTTAGTTGAACTGTCTTCATATAAAGAACACTTATCCTTTGTAGATATTCAGACATCCTTATATACATTGGAAATAGTGATTTGTTTGAAGTACCTTCAGTTTGGTTTCAAATAATGTATCTACTGCAATTTTTATTTCTTCTGGTATCTAGCTGAATAATATGATACTAGAGTGAATTACACTTTTCTGGAAAATGGTGATGTGGAAAACTTTTGATGGATATTTGACTATTCTGTAGTATAATAACTATGCATATTTTTGCTATGTACTAATTACAAGTTTTCATGAGGTGGTCCTCAGTGAATATGGACAAATTTTCTAAGAGCGCCATAAGTGATTAGTGCCCATTTATCCATTCTAAATATATTTGCACTAGTGTTAAATTCCTCCAGAAAATGCTGCCTCAGCATATCAGTGAATGGATCTGTATGTGGTATACTTTGCATTCACACTGGGTTTCTTTCAGTACATTGTAACATTCCTAAACCATGGGGCAATGATGAAAGATTCATACTAAGTTAGTTTGATATGTACCCCCACTTCTAGTTTTGCTGAAACCATAGATCCAAACATTTTGCAATACACAAATTGTCTAGAAGTGTATTTCTCTTTAAATTTTGCTTGGAAAATTTTAGCAAACTGGAGGAAATTAGCAAAATGTGAGACACGCAGTTTTCTCAGTGTTTAAAATGAATTTATTTGTGCTGAACCACTCTGACTCTTTTCTCATATAATTTTTTGGTGTTGACTCCCCTCCTTCTAGCCCCTCCTTCTACACTAGTACTATTCAAAGCTAGGACATATTTAGGGACTCATGCTTATTGTGGTTATTTGCATAAATCAGAAAGAGTAACAGTCATGAACTATATATGTTCAATTTATGGATTTCCATCTTCTTGCATGGATGAAGGACTTCAGCTGATGATATATATGAGAAAAAATACCACATGGCTGTATCTTGAGACTGTCTTTATGCTATCACATGAGTAGTTTTGGTGGCACATTACCACCATCCTCAGGCCCCACCACTGCCAAAAGAATAATTGATGCCACAGTAAATGTACCCACTAACCACTAACCACAGTAAATGTACCAAGGAAATCAAATACTATTTTGGCAGAGTATTTGATCCCACAGTAAATGTACCAAGGAAATCAAATACTCTTTTGGCAGTGGTGGAGCTTGAGGATGGCAGGTAATGTGCCACCAAAACTAGTCATATGATACAATAAAGACACTCTCAAGATGCAGCTGTGGTGGTACTTTCTCTCATAACTAGATATGTTATTGGTGATCCTCTGACAGATAAATGCTGTTTCCAATGTTTTCTGAATATTGAACTCGTACTGAAGAGCAACCTTCTGTTTTTAGATAAGTGTATAATCAGCTGTAAGTTTGTGGTCATGGAGAATGTTAGTGAAACTGGAGGTGATGTTATCAGTAATGACACGGATCCATACAGTAGTGGGATAGCGATGGGCAGAAGGCAATGATAAAATGGTTCATGTCCTAGATGTTGGAAGCTAGACTGTGGGCAATGTGTTGCTGATGTTGATCAACAGGAACTGTCACCCTTTCCATGGGAGCACAGTAACCATTAAAATGGTTTGTCCAGGGTTATTAAGTTTATGGGTTTTGGGATGCTTGTAGACAGTGGGTGTGCTGGGAGTGACTGAGATGAGGAAGATGATGGATCCAGAGAAGAATATGTGGGATGCACCTCAGGATTTGAACGGGGATTGGAAGTTACATTGAGCTTCTCGAATGGGATCATTATGTCAGGCTTTGTAGCTGAAAAAGTCAGGCAGTTGGTGGAGATCTTCTGTTAGATCCTCACTGTGGGTCACCATGACAACGGTAGAGCCTTTCTCTGTAGGATAAATAAAATAAGTTCATATAACAAGTTGCTTACTTATAGTGTCATTGTCTAAAGGCCATGCCAAGATGGCTGCCAATCCAATTGCAGCATAATGCAGCTCCGCATTTGGACACAGGTGAAAACTGACTAAGGAATTTGGTATTTAAGTTTTCAGGTGATGGTAGTATTGTCTGACATAGTGTTTTTTTTCTTCATTCACTTGTTACATCATATAATTTACACAGAAAGAGAGAGTCAAGTTCTGTAGTGTTTCAGCCATTGTTACGGGCCTACCACGTAAGTGGAGAGGCTGCCATCCTCCTGCTGGCCTGACCCGTGTCAGTCTCATGTGTCAGTTTCCAGGGCCCACTGTGTCTTATGCTTCAGCACAGCACACTACACTGCACTTCGCAGCACTACACCACACCACTGTATCAGTGGCAGTGGAAGACTAAACCAAATGTTCTCTTTTCTTGCTGTGCTCATCTAGATGGCTGCATCAGTGAGTGGAGCCAAGCGACCATCTTGCAAACAGCACAGCTTCATGCAGCTGCTGCTGTTGCTACTGAACAGCATCAAAGGAGGTGGCTGGACTTAAAACTGTAAACATAACCACTGCAGAAGTGCCACATGCTGTCCCCCATGTGCAGGGAAAGGCAGAAATTGAACACAATCCATACTAAAAGAAGACAAACTAGCAGCAAGAGACAAACTCATTAATGAGATCACAACAGAACTAAAGCTAAAGAAGTTCTCCCTCAGTGACCTACCCTTCTTTAAGTGCAACCTAACCACCTATCCTTTGTTACAGGCATGTTTGGAAGAGCAAGTGGATATACTGAAATAAGAGAACACAAGAGTAAGACAAGAAGTTGAGGTGCACACTATTGCCAATGCAAAACATGACATAGAATCAATTGATTCACTAAGACTGGCAAGACGAAAAGGATTGATCGACATTTTAAAGATGAAAACCACAGGATGAGTCTTCATTTAGAAGAGCTAGAGTTAGAAAAATTCCAAATTTGTGTGGAAAACAAGAAACTAAAGATGGAACTGAAAACCTAAAGACACAGGCAGAGAAGCCCAAATACCATGCCGACACTACCAATAGACTCTTTCACTGCAATAGTTGCAAGCAGCAAGGGGAAGAGCAGAACTGAGATGAAAATTGAAAACACCAAGGCAAAACAAGCTACAACCTAATGATGAAGGATCCCAGACAGGTCAGGGAAGTGCTCACAACACAAATTAATCCATGCAAAGAGAAACTGAAAGTAAAAGCAGTGTGCACCACCCAGACAGCGGTGATCATTGAAACTGAAACCCAGGAAGATTGCCAGAAACTGCAAGAGGAAGCTAATTAGATTAATGACATAAAATTCAAAACAAGAAAGGAATGCCAGCCACTTATAATGATACATGTTCCAGACACATAAACTGACCCAGTATTACTCGAAGAGATATATGATTGAAACCTGTCTGAAAACATGCAAGAAGCCAAATTCAGACTGAAGACTGGTCCAAAGGCAAAAGGATGTTCGAACAAGGTGTTCAAAGTCACCTCTCAATTGTGTAACAACTTGGTCAAGCAGGGCTTTCCTGGGTTTCCAATCACTATATGTCAAACACTTCATGGCCATATCCCACTTCTTCTAGTGCTGTGATCTTGACCACGCCATCAAATACTGACCAAGAAAATAAGTCGTTTGCACCAACTGTGGGAAAGAAGGACATAAAAAATCAGATTGCCAGAAAGAACAGAGCACCATTGGATGAATCCCCTGCACAAGAAGAGGCAAAGGAAAATTGTGCAACAAAAATGGAGGAGTAAATTGCAAAACTTATAAATAACTATACACTAGGCAACTTGAAAAAATAGATTATGATGATGGCCACTAGATCAGCAAAAACCTCAATAACAGATGAATACATAACTCCTGGTCTAAATTCCACAACCAGCACAACTCACAGCAAAAACAAACAAAAATCAATCTCCATAGCAATAACAAGGCGACAATGAGTGATCTCCTGGCACCGCCAAAATGGACTGTCCCTAGAAACGCCAAACATCAAAGGCAGTATTATTCCCTTGTTAATCTTTCAAGAGCTTTTTAATCTAGCTTCCTCAGCACTATGGACTTTATATAAGATGTGCTATGAAGGACTCATGGAACATAGGATGGTGTGACAGTTAAGACATGACCTATATCAGTAGGCTATGCTACATACTACACTCATGTTAAGGATAGAAAAACTAGAGCTCCAACAGTGTGAATATGAAATTACTAGCCCAAAACGAGGCAGAGGGCAGTAATGATGGAAACTACCAACCATTGCCACATGACAAGCAAACTTCAACACAGTATGTAGAACCCCAAAGATCCACACAAACCTGGACACAAACTCTGAGGCCAACAGACCACCCAGCAGACATAGACACGAAGTGAATGCTAACAGAACAAGAAGCTGCCATCAACCAGTCACCTGGCATCACCAACACACTTTGTCTATGGAAACGTCCAATAGCGACAGCAACACAATCCAATTACTGAAACACAATAACATTACTAGCTTCCTATACAATACAGGCTATATAGAGATGTGACTTGCATGATCAATAGAACAAGAAGCATTGTGGCAGTTCAAATGTTATTTATATCAGTGGACAATGCTAAAGACCACCCTTGTGTTCAGAACAGAAGAACTCGAGCAACAACAATTAGCAAATGAATACACCAGAGTAAAGTATGTATGGCTCCTGCAAACACAGAATGTCAGTGTAAATTTATTGATGAGCCTTGATAGTTCTTGATAGTTCTGCAGCCACCAGAGCACTTCTCATTGCATTTAGTCAGAAAATTTGCAAACAAAGACCCATCAGAACATAAATCTTACAGATCTATACACATCATAAACTCCTTAGCTAAGGTGCAGGAGCATCTCCTACGTAACAGCCTACAGGAATGTAGAGAAGTCTGCAGTGTTAGCTCCCAGCAAGGAGCCTGAAGATGCTGTAGTAAAACGCTGAAACTGATTGCCAAATACAATAAGGTTGAAAAGTGATGACTAAAAGGTATTTAATTTGACATCCTCTGTCAATCAGCCAAGTCTCGCAACCATCTCTAAAACGATGAACATACAGAGATACATAGAAATGATAGGAGATGTAGGGCATTATACCAGAAATAAGAAATTACTAATACCTGCAGACATCAGTGCCAGATCAATGCTCTGGAATGCAGGCAGAACTTATCACAGAGGACAAATTTTAAGGTAGCCATAGAGAAAAATAGCTTATTTGTGTTAAATAAAGGTGACTGACTACACACCTGTATGGGATATGCTAGCAGAATAAGCAACATCATCGTCACATTACCCAGTGCCACAAGCAATACTATAAACATCTCTTGGAGAGCCATATATCATGCCTCAACCAGTGACTGCATCATCATCCTCACCATCACCCTCATCCTCATAGAAGTTCAACAGAATACAATGGACCACGTCATATATGACCGACTCACTCTCAGTAAAGCTGACTGGGATAAATTAAGGGCCCACATTCAGTGGGAACTAGACTTAGACATTACTGGCAGCATTGACTACAGGGCACATAAACTGAGATATTACAAACAGTGCAACATGTTGCTATACCACATGCAACAAACAGACTTAGGACTACAGCACTCTGGAGAACTGAACCAATGAGACTAAGGCAATACACAGGATGGAAAGGGAGAATTTACCAGAGGGAAATCACAGCCAAGGACAGACAAATCAGACTACAAAACTACAGAGAAGAAAAAGACTTATTCAAGAACAGACTATAGGAGACAAGAAGAAAGCAATGAGAGGAACATGTAGCAATGTAATTATAAACTGACACCTGGGGTCAACCACATAAAATAATGGCTGAAAAGGTAAAATCTCCCTTAGTTCTGTCCAAGTTAAGGGAGGACAGTGGTACCATAATCCAAGAATGGAGAAAAACAGCACAATTTCTGCTTAGTAAAATAGTCCGTGATGATGACCCCACAATGAACACATTACTACAACAAAGACTAAGGATGAACGATACAGGGAATACATAACTAACATTGTTATACACTCACTTGCATGGGAGGAGGTCACATTGTCAATAGCCAGTCTCAAGAAAAAGAAAGCTTCTGGCCCAGACAACATCCACGTAGAAACATTTCAAAGGCAGACTACTAATAACACCTTACCTAACAGACCTATTAAATGATGCTCTGTGGCTGGGTAGGGTGCCTGAATCATTGACAACAGCCAACACTGTCATCATCAGAAAATCTACAAACAAAGAACCAACAGAACATAAACCTTACAGATCTATATGCCTCAAATATCCCTAGTGAAGATGCAGGAACAGTTCCTATGTAACGGCCTACAGGAACATTGAGAACTCAGCAGTATTAGTTCCCACCAATATGGGTTTAGAGTACAAAAATTGATAAACAATGCAGTAAATACAGTGTTTAACATTGTAGGGCACACTCAACATAAGCGTACTGTCACTATCTTAATTGACGCTGCAAGCACCTTTGACAATCTTTGGTGGCCTGCATTGTTTGCTTTACACTTTGACCTTCAGATGCCCGTATCCCTTTGCAATAGTTTCCTCAATTATTGCACAAACAGAGTCTCAGATTGATGGGTGGAAAACTAGAAAGTGGCGAAAGAGATTACAAAGGGATGCTGTCAAGGCTCGATTTGTGGACCCAACTTTTGAGGCATTGCAATTGAGCCTCTGTTGCATCTCAAAGACTACGAATCACACATCGATGGGGTCATGGTGTATGCCAATGACCTGTCAGTAGTGGTTTCTGCAGACTACCAGTCATCAAAAGAGAGCAAAGTGAGTGGTACCACAAATACTATATAATATTAGTGCAACACAAACAAGCTAACAATTGCAGCACACAAGATAACATACATATTACTGAAAGACACATTACTGTGACATTTGTGAAACGTGGCAATGTTCTGTGCATGAATGACCATGCTTCTGATTAGCAATAGTTTTAAGAACTTAATTTGATAACTAATATGAGGTAGCTTCAGAAAGAAACCCGATTGCTGTATGGGCAATGAAACTAAAGTTCTAGCCTTATTAATTGAGCAAACGCTGATTAGAATGCAGAAGGATGGCAGACAGACGGAAGGCCAGAGCGAAGGTAGCCTGCCTAAGGGTTACAATAGGAGCCGAGTCGGGTGCGGTAGGTCAGCATGGTGACTTGCACGAACGTGAAGGTGGAAAGACACAGAAAAGCCAGGGGAAGCTTAGAAATAGAATGCAGCATCCACAGGTAGACATCCCTTGGGGATGGAGGAGGTGGACTGGTCTGACCACAAAAAAGTAGTTCATTTGGAAAAACTTTAAATTAGAGAAGAAGGCCAGAGTAAAATTTGCAGAAGAATATAAACCAAAAGCGTATATGTGCAGAAAGCAACAGGAAAAGTATAAGGTAAAATGTGTCTGTTTTAAGGGAGAAGATGGTGGCTGATGTAACAAGTGATGTAGTGGGAGAGAAGGGGTACACAGCGTGCCACTGTTGAGGACTAGCGGTAAGACTGGGGAGAAGTATGGATGGCTGGCAGTTGCACGCCTGCAAGATTACCAACAAAGCTTTGCTTTTTAGCTAAATCTGAATAAGACTGTAACAAAGTAATGTTAGCCTATGTGGTGAAGTTATTTGGACTGTGAATGAATGTTTATCTTAATATGTGGCAATTACTGAGGCCTAGATGCAAATAGTTAATTGAGCAAAGCTTGGTGCATGCAACAACAGGACAGTCATGTCATTGAACATGGTAAGTCAGCTGCTGTGCTCACTCCTGCTGTTGCAATTCTGTTTTTGTTTTCTGCCATTGATCATTATGACCAATTGGTTATGATCATGTTAATTTTTATGTGGGGCATCAAGTGTAAGTAAAGACTGAGTTCCGTGGCATCCAGTAATACAGGATCCTGGCCTTGTGCACTAAAAGACCCACATGGAAGCTGAGTGAATTATATTAATACGATCACAATTGGGATTAGCCAGATTGAGACAACAACCAAATGCAATCGGTATCCGACAGTGGTCTTAAACCCACTTATAGGGGCGTGTCCATCTGACCGCTATCTGGCTGGATTATGGTGTGCAAACTACAATTTTGCAACTTGTTTGTAATAAATTGTATCAAACGATTTTAGGCTAATGTGTCTAGAATATAATTGCTTTTATCAGAGCTGTGTTGCATTATTTAGTAGCACTTTAATTCCTCTCCCAAAACCTTAGTTCTACGTATTTACTGAGACCAGAATCCCCAGGGTGCCGAATAATGTATGAACAGCTGAACTGCAGGTAAGGGCAGATAAGATTAAGGTCTAGTAAGTGCGGAGGCTGTCTATGTTGCCACCGCATAGGTAAGTCACAAGGAGTACCTGCCATGCACCCCTGTAAATCTACCACTTACTGTACCACACAGTCCAAGGGGTCCAGTATATTATAAGTTAGGGTTTGTAATTAAGCAGAGGGAACGTTACAAGTTGGTACATTGGCCTAGGAAATGTCACAAAATGGTGCATTGGCTGGGAAGCGAGTAAATGGAGAGGCATCACGGAGTAGTACGAAGTAATTTATGCAAAAGGATAAGTGCTATAGTAGGATAATGCACTGTAAGTAATTGCAGCAGCAGAGCAACTCAGTAGTTTTGCTTGCTTGTACGTGGAGGCAGTACTGGTTGAAAAGGGGTGCGTAGTAGCCGTGAATCGGGCATGCATTGCGTAAGCAGGTGCCGCAGTCTGGGAAGCTTTGCTGGGTGTGCCGAACAGCCACACAAAGAGGAATGGCACCAGCGCATGGTGGAAGCAGAAGACCAGTGGACAGTAGACCACATGAGGGTGGAGCCTGTGCAGAAGCACCGCACAAAGAGGATGGCGCTAGCAGACCAAAGCGGGGAGGGCAGCTACCAGGCAGTAAGTTGGAGAGGTCGTTGAAAGTGAAGAAACCAAATTCTATACCAACTTTTGAACAGCGTTTTAACTTTAGAAAAGAGAATGACTGAGCAGGATAAAAGTAGCATAGCAGGGAATGCCAAGGGTGTTGCTGAGGATGTTATTAAAATGGGTAGTACAATAAGGGAATTAGAAAGTCCAGAGGTGTTTAGCCCTGATCCGCATTCAACGAGAATTTTATTGGCGCTTGATAGCAAAGTAGAGACCGAACAGACAAAAGAGCTGCCACTAAACTTGAGTGATTCAGTCTCTGAAGGGGTTGAGGCTACTGGAGGCAGGTCATAATCAAGTGAGGTAACAGGCAAGTTTTGGCGCCCTGAAAATATTATAAGTTCAGAGTTGGCATGGCCGCTCAGCAAGCCGGGGCTTGTCAGCAACCGCGTGGTGCCAAACATTAGCCAGAACAAGAGGCGTGTGGTCCAGGCTGACCGCGTGGCTGGGAATTCCACATTGATTCTGTGTCGATGACTGTGCTTTGTGTCAATGAAGGAGATTTGTATGACAGGAGTGCCAAATATGGTAGACTTTGTGAAACCATAATGGCAGACATTTCACAGTTCATATAGAAATTAATAATAGCCAGAGGAATCATGATACCTTAAAAAGAAACATGTACATTACCATTATTTGCATGGTGATTCTGATGGTATAATCAGATTTTCAATATCTTTATTAGTTTAAAGTTTAGTATCCGACTGTAAATTATACAAGTAACACCCAGCAACGAGTTTCCAAAATCTAAACGGTTCATCCGATTTTGTCGATTGATGTGTCTTTAAAAAGCTACTAGTGTAAACTTAAATTGGTATGAATTACAGGCATGTAA
Organism: Schistocerca serialis cubense; assembly: GCF_023864345.2. NCBI lineage: Eukaryota > Metazoa > Arthropoda > Insecta > Orthoptera > Acrididae > Schistocerca > Schistocerca serialis. The sequence continues at coordinate 395,992,754 of NC_064640.1, forward strand.
CTTGAATATTACATGAATTATTGGAGGTCAAAGTGGCTGATTACTATTGATCACATCAGGCCATAAATACTCCACAGTTACATGAAAAAACAGTAACAGTGTGCTTATAAATATACACTCCTGGAAATTGAAATAAGAACACCATGAATTCATTGTCCCAGGAAGGGGAAACTTTATTGACACATTCCTGGGGTCAGATACATCACATGATCACACTGACAGAACCACAGGCACATACACACAGGCAACAGAGCATGCACAATGTCGGCACTAGTACAGTGTATATCCACCTTTCGCAGCAATGCAGGCTGCTATTCTCCCATGGAGACGATCGTAGAGATGCTGGATGTAGTCCTGTGGAACGGCTTGCCATGCCATTTCCACCTGGCGCCTCAGTTGGACCAGCGTTCGTGCTGGACGTGCAGACCGCGTGAGACGACGCTTCATCCAGTCCCAAACATGCTCAATGGGGGACAGATCCGGAGATCTTGCTGGCCAGGGTAGTTGACTTACACCTTCTAGAGCACGTTGGGTGGCACGGGATACATGCGGACGTGCATTGTCCTGTTGGAACAGCAAGTTCCCTTGCCGGTCTAGGAATGGTAGAACGATGGGTTCGATGACGGTTTGGATGTACCGTGCACTATTCAGTGTCCCCTCGACGATCACCAGTGGTGTACGGCCAGTGTAGGAGATCGCTCCCCACACCATGATGCCGGGTGTTGGCCCTGTGTGCCTCGGTCGTATGCAGTCCTGATTGTGGCACTCACCTGCACGGCGCCAAACACACATACGACCATCATTGGCACCAAGGCAGAAGCAACTCTCATCGCTGAAGACGACACGTCTCCATTCGTCCCTCCATTCACGCCTGTCGTGACACCACTGGAGGCGGGCTGCACGATGTTGGGGCGTGAGCGGAAGACGGCCTAACGGTGTGCGGGACCGTAGCCCAGCTTCATGGAGTCGGTTGCGAATGGTCCTCGCCGATACCCCAGGAGCAACAGTGTCCCTAATTTGCTGGGAAGTGGCGGTGCGGTCCCCTACGGCACTGCGTAGGATCCTACGGTCTTGGCGTGCATCCGTGCGTCACTGCGGTCCGGTCCCAGGGCGACGGGCACGTGCACCTTCCGCCGACCACTGGCGACAACATCGATGTACTGTGGAGACCTCACGCCCCACGTGTTGAGCAATTCGGCGGTACGTCCACCCGGCCTCCCGCATGCCCACTATACGCCCTCGCTCAAAGTCCGTCAACTGCACATACGGTTCACGTCCACGCTGTCGCGGCATGCTACCAGTGTTAAAGACTGCGATGGAGCTCCGTATGCCACGGCAAACTGGCTGACACTGACGGCGGCGGTGCACAAATGCTGCGCAGCTAGCGCCATTCGACGGCCAACACCGCGGTTCCCGGTGTGTCCGCTGTGCCGTGCGTGTGATCATTGCTTGTACAGCCCTCTCGCAGTGTCCGGAGCAAGTATGGTGGGTCTGACACACCGGTGTCAATGTGTTCTTATTTCCATTTCCAGGAGTATATATTTATTCATCTATATCTTTATTTATATCCAATACATACTATTCATGAAGGAATTGGTCAAATATTTATTGTTTTAGAAAGCACAGAGACATTAGGCTACTGGCATACTTTTGCTTCTATTCCTTTGATATATGTTTATTTAATTTCTTTATGTATTTAATAATGTGTGTTAGAGCATGTTTATGGTCCAGCTGTAAGAATATTTATTTAATTTCAAGTTATTTAAATGTAAATCCAGTATTTCATATGCGTTTTTATATGTTTGTGAGTGTGTGTTGACTTGGAGACATGGCGGGAGCACTCTAGCCAATCACAGCACTCGTTTCTATGGTAAGCAACTACTGAAGTCAATGGAGAGATTGTATGGAAATGTGGGAGGAGTATTGGGTCACACAGGAGTGAGTGCTGGATGGGAAGGTTTGACGGACAGTCACATGAAATACTTGGAGAGTGTTGAGCAGTTTGCGTGTGGTCGCGGGAGATATTTTGTAGTGCCAACTTGTGCACTTGTGAGATTTCCGTGACTTCTGCAGTGAAGATGTAGTAAAGTTGTTAAAATAATACCTGCAGATTTTATTTAATTGCAATCTTACATTTATAAATTTCTATGTTACATTTTAAATTCGAAATTGCTCTGTGATAGGAAACTTCAACCACGATTCATGTGTGTATTCATATTGTATACTGTAGACTCAGCAGTGTTTGGCTTGTAATGTGGCAACTACTTATCCCAGCCCCAACACAATGAAACCAGCCAAAACTTTTAATATTTCGACTCTGAGTCTGAGGGTACATCATAGTTAATGGACCCTTTTTTTTTTTTTGAAAGCCCGCAATCAGTAGTAGACCAGGTGATTTTCGGCAGTACCAGGGGAAGAGAAAAATGTCTTCTTGCTGTCACTTCTTGCAACTTTGACGTAATATTGGGAAGAAATCAGTAAAGATATTAAGCAAGGTAATGAACAAGTAAGTTCCAGTATTGCATTGGAAGTGTCGAATTTGTGTGAGGAGGTGAAGAATGACATCACTGAGCAGTTCACCCAGTGTAAGTTGCAATTGGAGCAGCAAGTAGACATTAATCTGCAACAAGTAGTATATAATGTGAGTACTGATCCTGACTAAGTGAAAAAGGAATGTGCTAAAGGGCATGAGAAGGGTTTAGATAAAGTAACCAAAGCATTGGATGAGCATGCTACTGCATATCACAACTTCTCAACTGAGATGGAAGATAAACAGAGGGATTTTGAAGTGAAAATAGCTACTGACGTGGGTAATATAGGTGGTAAGATAAGATCTGAACATGATACTTGTCTTAAGTTGCATGTTAAGGATACGCTGGCCACTAGTAGAGCAATGTGTGACTCATTTGAGAAACAACAAGAGGTTCATAATCAGCAGATGGACATTCGAATATTGCAAAATGAGCAATCAAGTGCTAAACTGGCTACAAGGGTAGGCCAGGTTTCGTCAAGCAATTCAGCAGAGGCAGCATTTATTCAGTGTCATATGTTTAGTACCTTTGAGCGACAGGGAACCATTAACCCTAAAGTAGTCCTTAAGGAACTTGATAGGGTAATGCCAGAGTACTGGACGGAACAAGAGTGAATTTCATATGTAGTGGGTCACTTAAGGGGTGATGCCTATCAGTGGGCTCAGGAAGTAGCTATTGACTGCAAAGATTTCACAGATTTTAAGAAAAGGTTTTAAGAAGAATATTAGTCTGGAAAAATTCAGCAACAATTGTTAGTGGATTTTTGGGGAGGCAGGAAGTACCAAGCAGATTGCGGCACTATGAAACAGTTTTGTGATTGGTGGTGGCATCGCATAAAGCATGTAGATGGAGGTATGGCAGTCGAGTTGTTTGCCACTGGGATAGAGCAGATGTTGCCTTTTTATGTTGGGAAGGAACTGGTAGCAGCACCACAGGACAGCTATGAAAAATATGTGAGTTTCTTAGATAGACTCAAGTGTTTACTTTGCACAATGGTAATCAGCCGCAGCGTCCTGTGATGCAAGATGTACAGCCAGTATAATTTGTTAGGAGTGGTGTTCGTGCTCAGAATGCAAGAGAGAGGTGTAGGGAAGAGAGAGGAGAGAATTTAAACTAAATAGTGTCTGAGTGATGGGCCAACTAGAGGCACCTCACATGAAGGTCCCATATAGAAACAGGTGTTCACATCCAAGTAGGTGGAGCTACAAAGTGAAAGGAAAGAGCATAAGAGATGCCCTTGACATTTGGAAAGGTGTACTGGAAGGGAGAGAGACAGCTGGTGCTGGCTGGATGCAGGTGCCAGCGAATGCGTGTGCAGTGAGTATAGAAGGAGAGAGCAAGACAAGACCGGTAGTAGGGGGTCCCGCACACAGGGAAGAACATGAGAAGCTGACAGACAATCGGCAGCACCCTGATCATACCAGAGATAATGAAAACACCACGTTAAGGGCAGGAGGTTGGTGAACTTATGGAATAGCTCGATTGTTTGAAGAGACTGTACCCAGACCTGAGGGCAATAAAAATAGTAACAACTCGTTTAGTCAAAGATTATGGGAACTATGACATCCAAGAGTAAATATGAATCTGGCAGTACAGATAGTAACGTTAATGTTGCAATAGTGGAACCATTAGAGGGAGGTGCCAGCAGTGAAGAGCGAGAGAGCGAAATTGTTTTTGAGTTTATGTTTGATGGAGATAAGCAACATGGACAACCCTTAAGGTTAAATGACAGAGCAGTTGAGCTCCTCGAATCCTGTGTGGGCAGAAGCTGAGCATATGTGTGAACTGTCGCTTCACCACAGACTGCTTGAAGGCTCTTTGGGTTGGTAGTTCGGTAGATTTCAATCCGGAAATGCTAAGAGTTGTTCCAGAATTTGGCTGATGAGAGATAATTGCCAATTTGTTAGCAGAGAAGGAAGGCATTCCCATTGTCACAGCCTATTGTCAAGGTGCAGGTTGGAGCCATGATAAGTCATGTGTTAGTGGACAGTGGATCAGAAATATCTGGAATTTCGGAAGAGTACTTTGCGAGTTTGCCAGAAAAAGAAGATATGGCAGTGTGGCCAGTGTCCCAAGTGAAAATATTTGGTGCTACTGGAAAGTTGTCAAAGGATATTCGACAGGAAGTAGTGATGTCATGCAGTTAGGGACAGTAATGGTAAAACACTCCTTTCTTCTCATTTCCGGGTTGAATGTAAAGTTATTAGTGGGCGTGGATTTCCTGAATGCATTTAAAGGTGGACTCAATTTTGAAGACTGCCAGTTGAGATTCCAAGTAGGGGGGCTGAAAACTAGTGGTCCCCTTTGTTAAGAGAAAGGAGGTATTTAATAGTCTTAAGGAGGCACAGCACATACGAGAGGGAGGCGTTGCAGCAGGGGTGAAATTAGTAATGATACATAGCTTGAGTTGGGGTAAGGATGTGGTGGAGATGATTCAGGAGAAAATACAAGAGCAGGTGTCAGAGTTGGTGAGTTAGTCTGAACAACAGAATAGGGAACTGAGTGAAATTTTAAAATGGAATTGTGGAGTCTTTTCTGACGCACCAGGTGAGGTACAGAATTTTGAGTGCAGTTTAACTATTAAGCCTCATGAGGTCTATCCCCTCAAGACTTATGTAATACCGTTTGCCCAGAGAAAAGCAGTACAAGAAGAGATGTTGTCGTGGGGGAGAGGGTAATTGAAAGAGCAAGTATTGAATATATCAATCCGTTGTTTGTAGTACCCAAGAAGGATGGAAGTGTGTGACTTGTCTTGGATGTGAGGAGCTTGAATGCAGTTGTGGAACAAGAGACCGATAGGCCAATATCAATAGATGAATTTTTCCAGAAGTTCCATGGAGTAAAGTTTTTATTGTCCATGGATGTGAGTCGTGGATATTGGAACATAAGGTTAGCACAACAATCTAGGAAATATACAGTGTTCCTGCATAAAGGAATCTGTTATCAATTTTGTGTCTTGCTATTTGGTCGTAACATTTCTGTGTGTGTCTTTGTAAGAGCCATGTACCAGGTGTTGGAACCTGAGCTAATGGACCAGCTTACTGTATATGTCAACGATATATTAATAGCCACAGAGACATGGGAGCAGCATTGTGCATTATTGGGAAAAGTACTGGTGGCCATGCAGAAAGGGGGTATGAAACTTAAGTTTAGTAAGACAGACTGGCTGAAGGAAAAGATTAAATTTCTGGGGCATATCATTGATCAAACAGGAATACAACCGGAGGGTGGAAAACTTAGGGCCAAAGGCTAAGAAAGATTTGAGGGCCATGTATGGACTATTTGGGTTCTATCACCATTTTGTGTCATCAGAAGCATTTCATAACACAGCATTGAATCAGTTATTGTAAGAGAAGGTGCCCTGGAAGTGGTCAGAGGAATGTGAGATTGCTTTTCAGGAACTGAAGACACAACTATTAAGTAGCAGAACTCCATATCATCCAGATTTCAATAGACCTTTCTACATGTCTTCAGATGCTCATGGCTATGGCGTTGGGGTAGGGAGAAAAGGAGGGAGAACCCCGTCATGAAACCATCATATTCACTAGCAGAATTCTTATGGCAGCTGAAAGGAATTACTATGTTGCAGAGCAGGAAGCCATTTGTCGGGTGATCACACAATAGTGCTTACTGACCATCGGTCGTTAAGCTTTATGAAGAGACGTTGTTTGCTTAATACTAGACTGGTATGTTGGGTGATGTATCTACAGCAGTTTGATAAGGAAATTAGATATATTATAGGACAAGATAACATTACTGAAGATGCATTATCCAGAATGCCAGTAGGGGGAACAGAGCTTGAGGAAAAAGGAAACTTGGATGGTTTGCGGGTGTGGTTGATGAGAGGATCGAAGCATGAGGCCGTATTTAGGCAAGTAGGTAAGGATATAAGAAGGCAGCAGAATCAGGATGAAGATTTAAGATATATTAAGCAGATTTTAGGATCTAAGCAACATCTCAAAGTAAAAACATTTTATAAAATTCATCAAGGGGTGTTGTTTAGGAGGAGGAGAGAGGATCAGGAGGAGTGGAAAAACTGTTTTCTGCAGCAATATGTAGATGAATTAATAGAGCTAGTGCATGAAAATTATGGGCATTATGGGCACAAAAGTGCATTGAAAAGTTACAAGAAGTGGTAATATTTGAGAACATGTGGCAAAGGGTGCTGAGACAAGTCCAAGCTTGTGATTAATGTCAAAAGGTGAGAGCAGTTACGGTTCCCATTCAAGGTTCGCAACAGAATGTGCAAGTAGAAGGACCTCAAGAATTGATTACAGTGTACTTGCTTGGGACTCTCCCAGTATCCAGGGATGGTTGTACCTATATTTTTGTAGTGTTAGATGTGTCTGCAAAACATGTAATGTTGTACCCAATCAGGAGGGCGAATGCCAGGATATTGACTGAAAAACTGGAAAAACATTATTTTGTGCAGGTTGGGAAGTCAGCGGCTTTATTGTCAGACAATTCCCTCATGGGAATCCCAGTGAGCGGGTCATGAAGAAATTGAACTGGTTATGTAGGACTTATTGTCAAAGGAGAAACACAACTTGGGCAAACTTTATTGTAAACTTTGAAGAGATAATCAATAATGTATGGCATGAAGCAACAGGTTTTGTGCCATGTGAAATTAATGTTTGGACATAAACCAACGAATGTTATTGGGGGTGAAGTACTTTTTCCGGTGAGCAGAGTTCTAACTAAAGCTGAAATAGAAAAGTTGGCCAGAGAAAGAATGCATCAACAGGCAGCTGAAAGAAAGAAAAGACATGATGCTAGGGCTCAGGCAATGGTGTTTAAACCAGGGAATTTGGTACTATTTAAGACCAAAGAGTGATCAAAAATGTGTCCCAAGAGATAAAGAAATTTCTGCTAGTGTATCACAGCCCATTTTTGGTGGAGAGTTCACTACATACTAATGTCTAACCTGGTTCCAAACGAGTTTTTGGACTAAGGAATGTAATAGAACTGAAGAGGTATGTGAGCGGAGAGGGTGATAATTAAGCACAGAGAGTCTCTCAGTCATGGAGAGAATTCACAGTTTGTGATTGTGCACACCTCAGCAGTCTGAAGCAATTCTTACTTTCTGTGCTGTTCTACTAACCATTTGTCTATCAAGGATTCTTCACAGGAATGTAAAAGGAGGGAGGATAAGAGTCTGAGTGGAGAGAAGTAGTTGCAGAAATGCAAAGTAACAGAAATTGCGTGCGGCAAAGGTATTTAATGCTAAAGGACAGGGTTAATTTTTAGGAATGAAGGAAGATGGAGTCTAGTACTATATGTGAGGCCCTGCTGGAATGTGAGATGAATTGAAAGTAGAGAGCAAAAATGAGTAATAATGATCAGAGCCCATAGAAAGCACTAACTATTACAGAAGCATTACATTTAATTTTTTCTGTAGTAGTAGTTAAGGGACGCTATGACATAGTTGTGAGATGTGAAAGTAGAGTCCTGTAAGATGTGTGGAATGGACTGAGCAGCCATGAGCGCCAGACACACATTAGAATAGTCTTGTACATATATTAGGTATATTAAAGTGATTCAAAAATTTAAGAGCACAGGAGAGTAGCTGAAAGTGAAGTTCTGGTAGGCATACAAGTGTAATATGTCAGTGTGAAGGTTGTGAATAAAGGGGTATTATATAAGATAAAGTAACAAATGTAAGCAAACAGAAAAAGAAGGGTAAGAGGTGGCATGAATGATGCCAAGGCCTCAAATCAGTAGATCTGTAAGTTCACAGTTAGTGTGATAGGCAACCAAAAACAGTAATTAGAAACTGGAGTCATGAAATGATAGTAGTTGTAGTGCAAAATTACTGTATGTGTAGTATCTAATAAGCAAGTTATTGGTGTCTAGTATTTAAGTGACAATAGTATTAAGTGGGATGGAAATTGGTGTGTTGGGAGGAGAAATGAGAATCAGTAGTATTAAGCTTAATCATCAAAAATGAAGACTGAAGGTGTACCAAATGAGAAACAAAGGGGTGAAACATTGAAATTGGGTAATCATAAAGGCATAATTTTAAAGCGCTAAAGAGGTAAGATATCTATGTATAGTGTTTCTAAAAAGACAAGCTTATTTTACACAAACAATGGAGGTGGGATGAAACATGGCAATGTGCTGTGCACGAATAACCATGTTTCTGATAAGCAATGGTTTTAAGAGCTTCATTTGATAGCTGAGAATATGAGGTGGCTTCAGAAAGAAACTTGATTGTTTTACAGACAATGAAACTAAACCTCTAGCCTTTTAAATTAAGTGAGTGCAGATTAGAATGCAGAGGGATGGCAGACAGATGGACAGCCAGAGCGAAAGTAACGTGCCGAAGGGTTACAATAAGAGCTGAGTCAGGCGTGGTAGGCCAGCAAGGTGACTTGCAAGATCGTGAAGGTGGAAGGACACAGAAAAGTCAGGGGTAGCTTAGAAATACAATGCAGCATCCACAGGTGGACACCCCTTGGGGATGGAGAAGGTGGACTGGTCTGACCAGAGGCAGCCGAAGGGTAAAAAAGTAGTTTATTTGGAAAAACTTTAAATTAGATTAGAGGGCCAGAGTAAAATTTGCAGAAGAGTGTAAATCAAAAGTGTATGTGTCCAGAAAGCAACAGGAAAATTATGAGGTAAAATGAGTCTGTTTTAAGGGAAGAGATGGCAGCTGATGTCACAAGTGATGTAGTGGGGGAGAAGGCGCGCACAGTGCGCCATTGTTGAGGACTAATGTTTAGACCAGGGAGCAGTACGGATGGCCAGCAGTTGTGCTCCTGTACGATTACCAACAAAGCTTTGCTTTTTGGCTAAATCTGATAAGACTGTGACAAAGTAACATTCACATAGGTGGTGAAGTTATTTTGACTGTGAATGAATGTTTATCTTAATATGTGGCAATTATTTAGGCCTAGATGCAAATAGTTAATTGAGCAAAACTTAGTGCATGCAACATCATGACAGTTATTGAACATGGTAAGTCAGCTGCTGTGCCCGCTCCTGCTGTTGCAATTCTGTTTTTGTTTTCTGCCGATGATCATTATGACCAATTGGTTATGATCATGCTTATTTTTATGTGGGGTATTAAGTGTAAGTAAAGACAGATCCATGGCATCCAGTAATGCAAGATCCTGGCCTTGTGCACTAAAAGACCCACATGGCAGCTGAGTGAATTATATTAATATGATTACAATTGGGATTAGCCTGACTGAGGCAACAACCAAATCTAATCAGTATCCGACAGTGGTCTTAAACCCACTTATAGGGGCGTGTCCATCTGACCGCTATCTGGCTGGATTCTGGTGTGCAAAGTACGATTTTGTAACTTGTTTGTAATAAATTGTATCAAAGGAATTTGAGACCATTTTGTCTCCAGAATATAATTGCTTTCATCAGAGCTGTGTTCCATTATTTAGTAGCACTTTAATTCCTCTCCTGAAACCTTAGTTCTATGTATTTGCTAAGTCCAGAATCCGCACAGTGCCGAGTAATGTACGAGCAACTGAACTGCATGTGACGGCAGGTAAGGGTAAAGGTCTAGAAAGTGCAGAGGCTGACTACACTGCCACCGTGCAGGTAAGTCACAAAGAGGACCTGCCACGCACACCTGTAAATCTACCACTTACTGTACCAGACAGTCCAATGGGTCCAGTACGTTATGAGTTACAGTTTGTCATTCCGCAGAGGGGATGTTACAAGTTGGCATATTAACCTAGGGAATGTTGCACTTGGTTATTGTATCAGGTGCCACGTAAACCAATTAGCATAATGTGATTTTTTTGCACATAGCCTAAGTTAGAATAAGAGTACACACATAGCATACACAACACATATCATATAGTATACAAACATGATGCAGCATGTATAACGTAGTGTGGACAGTTATTATACCAGGCATCATGGTAAACTTGTAAGATACTAACCTAGAGTTAAGTTGACTACTACATCAGTATACCTAATAAGTAACCTTTGGAGGCACTGCACAGACATCTAGGGCTCAAAGTCACACTTTGAGACCTCCTCCCTGTGGAGCGCAGGTGACAAGACACCTACTACCCAATCTATCCTATCTTCTTTTATCACTCTTCTGCAATCAAAATTTTTTCTTTTATAATTTCCTATTTCCAATCTGATGTTTAATAGTTTTATAAGTACAATAAAGCTGTCATTTACACAAAGAATGAGGACAAAAGATCTTCATGAGGCCCCATCTGCATGTGATGCTGCATGGATAATGGAGCCCATGACCTCAGCTGTAGCATAAGGCTACACGATGAAGGTCATTGGTTCAGGCTAAGTGGACTGAGTGGAGCACTATGGCCCACACAAAACTTATTAGATGGCAGGCCCTAGTAGAACAAATGCAGCGTGCCTATAGGAAGGTATCTCTGTTGGACATTAACAAATAAATTCAGAAAGACATGGACAGAATTTCCATTAGGCATAATGAATGAAATCTATCATTAAACATGAATAAACAAAAAGAAATAATCTAATACCATCCTATTATGAGATTACTGGTGAAATATGGGGCATATTACATTGTTTAAATATTTAGGGGCAATACCAAGTACTGATATGAAATTTGATAAACATGGAAACTTGGTTTAAATAAAGGTGAATGGAAATTTAAATTTGTTGGTAGATTTCTGAGAACAAAGTATAATATGCATATATTAGTTTGTGCACATTGGAGCCTCTTTGCATTTTGTAATACCACCTGGTGGAAAAAAAATATCTTCTTGGTCCACACTTTGCAGAACTGTCTCTTTAGTCTGCAAATGTTTGTTTCCCCTAAAACTTGAAACACAATAGAACTAATATTTGAGGAAGACTGTGCAATAAATCTGCTTCCATCATCATATGTTTTGTGTACAGATTATAAGGTAAGTGAGATTAGGATGCATACAGGGGCATAAAGTTTTAACTATCACATCGACAAAATGAACATTATGACATTTTTTGTTTGTTTGCAAGTTTCCTGGTACACACTGAAATCCCACTACAAAGTACCATAGCACAGTGCTAGAGGAGCCAAAACAAAATGGTGCTGCCCACTGTTAAAGTGAAGTATGTATGTGGGATAACCATAAAGTTTTGACTAACACTCAAAAAAAAAAAAAAAAAAAAAAAAAAAATCTTACATAATTAATTTTTTGTTTGTTTGTTTGCATGTAGGCCTATGTGAACGCAAATCTTTTAGTGTTAGCAGGACTGCAGACATGTACCTGCAAATAAATGAAGAATTATGTATATAACTCTATTTTTTTGAAGTGATAATTAAAATTTTTATGACTACCCATTGAATAGTTATTTCTCCGTTGCTCAATAGACAAACGGAAAATGACAGAAAACTGCTAATACTGTGGCAAAATGCCCTGTAAAACACATTGTACACTGACTTGTGTGGTATATATATATGTAGATGTAGATGTAATTAATGACAGTATACAGTGTGTCCTGGGAGGAATGGTCAATATTCAAGTGAATTACAGGAACATTAGAAGCAAAAATGTCTAGAAAACATGAGCTCTAAAATGCATACATTAAGAGCTATGACCACTTCCTTATCTTCAAACTGTGAAACCAATCTCTTCTACTGCTATCTCTTTGCCTTCCAGATCTTGAAAGGTGGTGGTATGGATCAAAACAAAGAAAAAATGTTCAATAAACATGAGCTCTAAAGTGCATGCCTTAAGAGCTATGAGCACTTTCTCATATCCACTTCTGTGAAACCTGTCTCTTCTACTGAACGAGTGCTCATAGGTCTTAAGGTATGCATTTTAGAGCCCATGTTTCTTAGACTTTTTTTGGTTTCAATAATCATTCTAGTCATATTCCTGAATATTGATCATTACTCTTGGAACACCCTGTATAATGTTCATAATGAGCACAATAATGTAGACTGACTACTTTAAATATATTTTTATTTAAATGACAGTGTTCCATTGCTACACGGTCTGCTTTTTGTTTCACTTTTTTTCACATTAAAGCTTCGAAATTCTGTCTCTCTCTTGGCAACTAATACTTTATGAACATTTTCTCCATTTATTTCTACTTCCTAATTAGCAGTAACTCTATAGCTTCTTGATGTTTTCTTGGTCTCATATACATTCATGGCTCTTTTTGCAAGTGTAGTTACTCTTTTTTTTCTGACAGTGGTAGTCATACATAAGCAGTCATGCAGTGTGGATGTGTCTGTGTATGCAGAGTTGACTGATACATACCTTGTAAATGAAGTATGTGATTGGATGGATCAACAATACAAAGACAGTCTGAAGAATTCTTCCTGTAGTAACAGTAACTGCATCACAGTATATTTGCACATAGATGCCTATAAGAAACAGGACCCTTCTGTGTTAGGGTGAAGGCTACAGGCTATGTGAGGGATGAACAACATTCAAAGGTATCTCAGAACACCTAGTCTAGAAGATGTGTTAATACAATTGGTGACAATCCTGCTTCTAGCAATCAGCACATTACATGAGATCTGAACAAAAGCCAAAGAACGGTTCTGATAATATTACATTAACAATGATCGCTCTCATCATCCACAGAAACTGAAGTAATTGCAGCCACTGGGTTTCCGAAACTGGGTTGAGTTAGAGAGGAAATGGGAGCCCATGACTTCTCTTTGTATTTTTTGTTTGTTTGGTTGTTTGTTTTGCACATAAATAGAACCACACATCATTCATTCCATTGTGTATGTTATAGTCTTACATTATATAAGTTGATTTTATAAACAACATAAATTAGTTGATCACATCACTTCTGCATTTTTATGTTACCAAAGAAATTACTTTTGATGCAAGTACAGTTTACAAGCACAAACATAATATAAATTGTAATTATTTTGTACTCAATGTACTCATAATGATCAAAGGCAAGAAATTCTTGTTATTATTGAAAAATGCAAAAGTTGTTTATGAATACAGAAACATGTTTTATATAAGTTTGACAACGTATTGAGGCAATGTTTGATATATTTATGTTTTGTGTTTTTTTTATTTAACCTTTTTGTTGAGGCAATTGCCTTTGCTAGTGCTATGCGATAAAGCTATATAATTTTAACATCCCTCAGTGTTACATTACAAATCAACAATTTTTGAATAAAATTTGAATTAAACATTGACAATTTCATTTTTTCTACAGATACTGTTTATTCTTAAGTAACAGTAGGATAACTATGTAGAACAAAAATGTTCTGTAGGTTACTCGGGCCATTATATCAGACCCCAGCAAGAGAAGTGACACAAGTCAAAAAATGGCATCTTTACTGTCTGTCACTGAAAAATACATCTGAAGTGACCCAAAGTGCCTGAAAAATTATATTGAATTTACTGCCAAAAATACTTACTTGGAATGTAAAAGAAGCTTATACTATTTCAACGTAAGTTTTACTGAAGTTTAGTTTTCTGAAGTATTGCATTTTTGAGTTGTGTCACTGTTCTTGCCAGAATGTGATATATCCTCATTCAGTTTCTAAATGGTTCACTGCTTCCAGTTTTTAGAGGAGTCTAGTAAGACACTGATCACATATATATAGAAAGCAATCATTATTAGGTAATGCCTAATAGGTACGCAGAACACCCAGCATACAGGTAAGATGGGTATGACCTTAAATGTCCAAAGCTACTAGGAAAATTACCGTAGACTGTGTTCATTATTGTAGTCTGTGGTAGCCTACAGTAGTTTTACAATCCTACCACTGCTTCTACTGACCTCTGTAGCTGAGGTTGCTAGCTTATGCTTGTGCATAGCACTTGACTTAGAAGTAGCTGCTTCAAATCCTGGTAGAGGAAGAAATTTTCACAAACAGCATTTGACTGACAAGGGGAGGAAGCATGGTGGTTTAAGTTTGTTATCAACACACCTTGCACCTGTCTTATGAATTACATTCAAAACCTCTCTGCTGTGTCTCATGTAGTTTTGCTTTAATTCATCCCAGAAGAATAAATACAAAAAATAACATGGAATATATGAAGCAAATTATATAAATTAAACTTGTCTAAGTATAGGTGCACGGGAGATTAGAAGACCAAAATCTTGCAACATCAAAAGCATTTGTGGCCATCTACATTAAATCTTCCACTGTAAACGATGCTGGACAAGTCTGGCAGCAGAGTAAATGGTCCAATTTGCACCCCTGTGCAGTTACAGTTGGTAGTTACAACTGAAAATCCTCGTTTTTGGAGACTGCATCTGAGACTTTCAACTCTAGAACATAGGAAAATGAGAGCACACCACATATGCTACACCTCTTGGTTGCCATGAGGCAGACTTTTAGTTGGTTGTGGCCAATGAGGATTGTTTATAGCTTGTACTTTGCGCATTTCTTGTTTAGCTTTGTATGGAGTCATTTGCAAGGCATTATTGGTTTTCATAAAAAATTCCCTAGATCTCAGTCTCTAGTTTGTTTGTAAATAAGCACATAATGAATGGCTAGACTTGATTTGCTCTTTCCACACTAGCAGAAATGTCATGAGAGATCTCTCGGGAAGCAATGCTTACTAATGTGGGGGAGGTGGTGTGGTGTGTTGTATAACTGCTACAGAAAGTGTAGGTAGCCAATCTTTGCTTGGTTAGGATAAAAAAGTTATTCCTCACACAGATGTTTTGGCTTCTAATGAAACTAGTAATCAATGCATCCTTCCTTGTGAGTTTAGCAAATAAAAAGTTTTCCTAAAGAAGACTACAACACTATATTTTAAGATCAGCTATTATAACACTGACAATGACATGTAATTATAAAGCTTTACTTGATTGAAATATTGATGTCTCAAACCAAAAACAATAGATGCACCTGAATGATATCAGAAATATGTGTGGTATCATTAATCACAAATCACCCCTTTAATTAGAAATAGTAGCAGAAAATTGTTATGGATATATTTTATTACATTTCAGACTATATGATGTCCAGAATATATTAGTTTAATTTATGTACCTGTTTTCCATAGGAAAATCCAAATCATAATATATAATCAACTTTATGGGAATTATATTATCTCTTGAACCTTTCTATATAGTTTCCAGTACAAATTATTCAATGATACTACATTATTTCCTTAGTATTACTGTTTATTATTTAATACTATATGGTAGCTGTAGTAGGAACTGTAGCATAACTAAATCATATTTTAATTTATACCTTTGCACACTACTCCATAAAATAACAAACTTCAATAAAAATAGTAACATTTTTCCAGACTTCACTTTTAATGATTAAAACTTGGACTAATTATTTGTTTGAGAATAATGCCTTTTTAAATTTATGCTTTATAATTCAGTCAGGTCTGTGAACTGAATCATGCACTGTTTTGCTCTAGGGAAATAAAAAACTCATATCCTACAAATCAATACTGTCTTTGCATACTGTCAGTCTCATGGTTACCCCAACACAATTTTTGCTAAGCGGTCAAAACGTCTTTTAGCTAACATATGTTTGTGTTCAACTTGTTCTATGAATTCAGGAACATATGTCTGGAAAAAAATTGAAGAAAATTTGTCTGTAAATATTTAAGTCACATCGGAATGAATACACTAAAATTAAAGCAAATTTTCAAATATCTATGTTTTTCAGCACATTAACATGCTTATATGGAGTTTTATTTATGTAATTATTATCCATATTTACTATGCTAGTAATGAATAAACTTTGTCATATATTGCATAAGTTAAAGATTGGTTTGCCAATTACTACAGATTCATAACATCATTTTTAATTAGGTTCAATTTATGTGTACAGCTCAACACATGGTAATGTGAAGTCTCTGACACAAAACTTGGCCACCGCAGTGACTAAATCTGAGTTGTTCTCTAAACATCGCTATAAATTTGTCTTCACATACAATCCAAAGTCTCATCATTTGCATGAACTAGCAACGTTATAGGCCATGACAATATCTAGAGGAAGTGTTGTCTTTCACTCAGACTGTTCTGCTGCTATATCTGGTTGTGGACTAATGGTAAACAGTATGCAGTTTACATACAACAGCGAGAGTTCAAGGTTAGTCCTTCAGTTTTAAAAATTCCATTTTATGTGTATGGTAAAAGTAAAAGTCGCACAAAAGTGCAAAGATTATATATTTAATTTTTTGATGTGACAGTAATTGCAAAACCTAAAACATTTATGCAAAAGATATTATGGGTGCCTTTCCATATCAGAACACTTTCTGCATGGCAGTTTGTGTTCTTTGCAGCAGACGTCTGCTCCTGAATGAAGTCAAAATCCCTGTAACTGACATTTTCAAAAGTATTTCTCCTTACACCAATGAGCTACAGAATATGTTGCTGCTGTTGCTTTGGCAAGCTTAAAGTTACTTATTGTTGTTTTGTGACTTTCCATATGAAATATCCATGATAAACTGAGCAGTAACAACAGTGCTGTGAAAATGGCTCAAGCAGCATATGACATGGGGAATATTGAAGTATGTAATCACAATTAAAATTCACCTGAAAACATTAGGTTGGTGTGTAAGTTTGTAGCACTGTTGTTTAGCATGCTGATTCACATGTTACTATGAATGCATTTACTAACTGCCATTTGTTGTTTGAAGTCTAATAGTGTTCTTGAGGTTATGTGTTAAGTTTCTAATATTTGAAGGTAATTAGCAATGTTATGCATGTTAGAAAATAGTGTGGCATGTGGGATGTCCAAAATGTGTGATATTCTGGGTGTAACAAAAAGGTAGGGCCAAGCTTTCAGGAAACATTCCTACAACGAAATAAATCTCATGTAAACAGCCTGGTACGAGTGTGCATAGGACACCTCAGTAGACGACTTCTCCGATGACGCACCTTGTCGATCCTTTTCATGCTGCGATACATCTCTTCCCCTTAGAGGTATGTGATGTGATTCTTCAGTTTCTCCAGGCGTATGTTAAGACGAAATAAATCTCAGGTGAACAGCCTAGTATGAGTGTGCATAGGACACTACGTCCTATGCACACTCATACCAGGCTGTTCACCCAAGATTTATGTTGTCATAACATACACCTGGAGAAATTGAAGGATCACAAACATTCCTACACATAGAGGAGTAAAATGTGTTATATGAACATGGGTCCAGAAATGCTTTATTTCTATGTTAGAGTTCCTTTTACGAGTGTCCCAAAACATGTACTTCATGCACAATGGAGCTGCTCAGCATTTCAGTGTTAATACTTGTAGCCTGCTAAATAATAGGTTGGTTGGTTGTTTCGGGGAAGGAGACCAGACAGCAAGGTCATTGGTCTCATTGGATTGGGAAATGACGGGGGAGGAAGTCGGTGGTGCCCTTTGAAAGGAACCATCCCGGCATTTGCCTGGAGCGATTTAGGGAAATCACAGAAAACCTAAATCAGGATGGCTGGACGCGGGATTGAACCATCGTCCTCCCGAATGCGAGTCCAGTGTCTAACCACTGCGCCACCTCGCTCAGTGCTAAATAATAGATTTCATGACAGAGGAATAGGTAGAGGCAAATCAATTCCTTGGCTTCCATGCTCTCTGCACCTAAACCCACGAGAGTTTTATTTGTGGGGGCATTCGAAAGCTCTTAAGAGAGGGATAATGACTGCTCAGTGTAGTTCTCCAGCAAGACTGTAACTGACAGTTAAGGCAGCCTTCATTTCAGAAGTGATCATCTTCCCACCAAACTGGTAAACAATTGTTAACTTCGTGTCACAACTTAGGTAGAAATCTTTCAAAATACCTTACTGAAATGAAATGATAAAAAAAATATCAAGTGAATTTAATAGGATAATTCAGCCTCACTCTAGGAAATAAGTAGATCATCACTGAAAAATATTCTGCAATATTTCCACATCTCAACTGCACAAGCAGCATGAATAATATGTTTCCACAGCAAATTTGTTTCTTCAGTAGGCCTAAACCTTTCTTTCACTTAAGCAGAATACTACTTATGATGGTGGGCCTTTGCAGTACTCCAGCTCCCTATGGCCTTATTATTACTACCCTGCATCCTAACCAATGTTCTTGTAAGCATAATTTTCACCAAAACCATCAGAAAAGTTCTCTTGATGTTACATCAGCTTCAAAATAGCCTCATTCACTAATGACTGTATTCAAATGAAGGCATTTTAACCACAGTTTGTAACATTAGTGACATTACCTGTCATAACTGATGTTTTATTTCTTAATCAGTGGATGAACTGATAAGTGCTTAAAGTACTTTTAAATAATCAAGTCAACACTGTTGAATTTAAATTTCAGTAATGCACTTTTACTGTCATAGAACATTTTGGTGTTCATCAGCTTGTGGATAAACTCATAGAATACTCATCAAATATTGAACACAAACTGCACCTATTTCAAGATTTGTGTAGGAAGATTTTTGGAAGGTGTTAGAATACAGAGCTCTTACACTTTGAAAAACATATTCTTATTAACCAATAGAAACATATTCTTAAAATGACTTTTATGCTAGATTCTGTTTTTATGGGTGCACTCTCTTATCCTTGTTGTATAAAATTTCCGGAAACCTAAATTTTGTATCTAAAATATTTAACTAAAATTTTTTAATAGTAATATTTTTGGACACAAAAAATTTAGGTTAATAGATTTAAGAAATAATTCACACAGGAGAATCATACAAACGTACTGCCATCTGAACGCTGCTCAGACTCCCAAAGGAGGACATAGAACAACAACTGAAAGAGTTGAAAACAAATAAGTTGCAGGCCTGGTTAGAATCCAGGACTACTATTATTCTTTATATTCATAAATGATCTGACAGACAGGGTGAGCAGAAATCTGTGGCTGTTTGCTGATGATGCTGTTGTGTACAGAAAGGTGTCATTTTGAGTGCCTGAAGAAAGATATTATGTAAACAACAGGTGGATGGGAGTGAAAGGAAAGGGAATGTAAGGAACTATTGATGTCAGCTGGACCACGACTTCATATGGAATCTGCAGTGCTGAGCAAAAATGTGTGCCGGACTGAGATTCGAACCTGGGATCTTCTTCTTGCTATGCAGTTGCGTTAACCATTCCACCACCAGAACACAGTGGTTATCATAACTGCTCAGACTATCTAAGAATGTCTCATGGTTGACCCACATTCCTACCTAGCACTGACTATCCACAGCCCCTGTCCATGTCCTCCATGCCACTACATTGAGATTCCTATAGAAGGTCAAATGAATTGTGCATCTGCACTGAAGGTGGTCAATTCATTGTCCACTGGGGTGAGTCAATTAATAAAGGTGTTGTGACTGTTCTTTTGGATGTATCTGAAATTTAAATAATATGTATCACAGATGCAGATTCCATGTGGTGTCTGTTTTTTCAGACATGTCCAAAAGAACAGACACCATGCATTCATATAACTGATTCACATCACTGTGCAATAAACCCACCACCTTCATTGTGGATGCACAACTCATTCAACCTCCTTTGTGGATCTCAAAGTAAGAAGCATGGAGGACATGGAGGGGGACTGTGGATAGGTGGTGCTAGATGGGTTGTGGGTCAGCTGAGAGGGATGCTGAGATAGTCTATGCAATTGTGATATGCACTGTGTTTGGCTGGCACAGTGGTTAATGCAACTGCATAGTAAGTGGAAGATCCCAGGTTCGTATCCTGGTCCAGGACACATTTTCATTCATCACTGCTGATTTTGCATAAAGTCCCATTTCACCTGTCATCAACAGTTCCTTCCCTTTCCTTTCTTTTCTCTCCCCTCCACCTTCAATTTACATTATATGTATCACAGTTGCAGATTCTGCTTGGTGTATGTTGTTTTGGACATCTCTGAAAGAACAGACACCATACATTCATGTAGGATAATACATGATGACTTTGACAGAATTTCTATTGCATGTGATCAATAGCAGCTAGCTCTAAACATAGATAAATGTAATATGAGAATGCAGGCTTTCTCAGCAAATCTCGATGATAAAATCTTCTAGGGTTGACAGCCGAGACAATGCGTTGTTCTCCAGCAACATTTCAGCAAGTTTCTTACTTGCCTGAAGATGGCAACTTACTGAAACGTTGCTGGAGAACAATGCATTGACTCAGCTGTCAACCCGAGAAGATTTTATCATAGATAAATATAAGTTAATGCATATGAGTACAAAAAACAATCCCATAATATTTGAATTCAGCATTAGTAGTGTACTGCTTCACACAGTCACATTGATTAAATATCTAGGTGTAACATTGAAAAGCAATATAGAATGGAATGAGTACATAAGGATTTTAGTAGGGAAGCCAAATGGTCAACTTTGATTCATTAGAAGAATTTTAGGAAAATGTGGTTTGTCTGTAAAGGAGACCATGTATAGGATACTAATATGACCCATTACCAACTACCGCTTGAGTGTTTGGGATCCCCACCAGGTCAGATTAAAGGAAGACATCAAAGCAATTCAGAAGCAGACTGCTAGATTTGTTAACAATAGGTTAGAACAACATGCAAGTGTTATGGAGATGCTTTGGGAATTCAAGTGGGAATCCCTGGAGAGAAGGTGATGTTTGTTTTGAGGAATACTATTGAGAAAATTTAGAGAACTGGCATTTGAAACTGACTGCAGAATGATTCTACTCGCACCAATGTATATTTTGTGTAGGGATCATGAAGATAAGATAAGAGAAATTAGGACTAATATGGAGGCATATACACAGTTGTTTTTCCCTCACTCGGTTTGCAAGTGGAACAGGAATAGAAATGATTAATAGTTGTACAAGATATCATCCACCATCCACCATGCACCATACAGTGGCTTGCAGAACATGCATGTAGATGTATATGTGGAACACTGGGTTTTTGAAAGGTTCACATTCTGAAATTTAAATGCATCTGTGACAATGATGGTTTTAAGGACTAGTATTACCTGAATTATAAAATTTAGAAAAAAGTACAAGACATTCTGTACACATCATAAATATAAGGCTTTGAAATAATTATTAGCAGGGTTAGATTTGCAGGGAAACATGGTTTTCATGTGTCTTAAGTTATGAATATTTCCTTAAAGAAAATGTTTCTACACAAAATATTTATACTGTTATTATCAGCCACAATTAGGATTAGAAAATTACAGCTTAGCAAATAATTTTGATATTTTATTTATATGTACCAGTGACAGATTACCAGTAGTGTAAAATAAAAAAGAGAGAAAATAATATTTATATCAGGAGTGGTATCAGAACGAGTAGAGTTCTTCCATATTGTTAGGTTTCAAGTTCTGAGGTCATAAGGAGCACTAAATCCCCCACTGCTCCTCCCCTTGTTAAATCACAGCTGAGGAATTGAAAACTGATCTAGTATTAGTACTTCCAAAAGTACAAATGTAGTCAGAAGACTCTGAATCATATTCAGCATCATATGTCAGATTTTTATATCACTGGGATTTTTATATCACTTTAGAGGTTTACACAATGCAAGAAATAATCTATATTTTGTCTCTCATATAGCTTGTTACAAACAGATTAGAATCCCAGTGTCATGGTACGATGTCCCTCATTTTCAGTTACTTCTAAAGAGCCAGCTGCAACAATAAACCTCTGTAGGCTACTCAAGATCATGCACATATCGTTTCATTCAAGTGTTGAGTAAAATGCTATGATGAGATTCCTTTGTCATCATTTAATAAGTTACCAGAAATGGCTGCAAATTTATACATGCAATTCCAGTTTCCCATTATCAACTTTTCTGACAGGATCAGTTTAATTCATAGCTGAGATGTAATTTAAAAAAGGGACCATCAATAGGGTCTTCAGTGCATCTTACAACATAGGAACTGCGTTGGAAGTATTATACAGGCATTAGTGGTTGTGGTGCCTGGTTTTGTCAGTTCTCCTCGAGTTGATGTGAGGGTTTTGTGTGACATCAAGATGACTTTTCTCATGGCTGTGCTGAGAATTATAGTTACTTGAGCTTTGGCCAGGCACAGCACATTATAGAGTAGTAATAGTATGGACAAAGGAGCCTGATGAGTGCAAAGGCCCATGGTTGTAGCGAGATGCCAAACAAGCTGTAGCTATGGGCATAATTGGTAAACATACCTATATTTTAAACATTTTCATGGGTCACTGGCAATATGTGGAAACAATGAGTCAGTGGTTGCCCCTCATGGTGGGATGAAGAGAGGTCTTAGTGTCAAGTGGGACAAAGGATGTGGTAACTAAGTCCAGGAGCATATCAGTTTATCAAGTTTGATACTTGGGGTCTACTGATTTTGGCCAGGCTATGTTTTGAGTATGGAAAGTATGCAAGAACTAAACGCTATGCCATCTCTAATGGCCTTATCATCAATGGGACATTAAATCCTAATCTCTCTTCCTCATAAGTTATGTTCCCATCTGCGTGCATGAAGTTTCGTCTATAATTCTTACTCCTTAAGGCAAGTATTGTGATTTATCACAGAGGGAAGTATGTAACTTTATGGCAACAGATTTGAGTGGTGATAGGTGACTGACAATTGCGGTTTTCAAAGTAGAAGACATAAAGAAGCTGGTGTTATCACTTAAAGGCAGCAAACAACAAGCCTGAGGAGTTACTGCTCATATAAATCAGCAAGGCAAGGCTTGTTAAAGCAAGAGTAAACCATAATTTTCCCCACAAGAACTGAGATGTTTGGTTTTCTGTTACTTTTGGACTCTTCTTTATGAGCTGTGGTCCTGAGAATTTTTCTTTGCTGTTACATCCAATGAAACTTCAGAGTGCTAGTTGTGGGATTAAATGGCTGTTTGGAACTTATCCAAATGCAGTCAGATTGTTACAGAGTTTATAATGCTGTTAAAGAGATGACTTTATTACCTGTGGGGACTCAATCAGCGAGACTCCCCAATACATATCTGAATTTTGAGTGAAGCTGAGCAGATATTCTCTGTCAGTTTAGTCTGAATTTGACCTGTGTTACTTTAGGACATTTGGTCCACAACACTGCATATACATGATTTAAATAATGTGTGGATCTGAGTCATATCTTATTGCACCCATCATCTGTACCTGAGCTCCACACTGGTGACACATGACTCCCGCATTGTGCTGTATTTTCTTGCTTTACTACAGAACCAGTTACTGCAGAACAACAATGCTGCCATTATCACACTCCACTACTATGCATTTTATGTGAACTGACAGGGATTTTCCTGCATCCTTGTTATACGTGCCATGCTATGACATAGAACATTCATGTGCAATGCATCAAACTGTGTTCAGACCTGAAACAAAATCAGAATTGTGTAGTGCACTGACCACCCAGTACATCTATGGTGTTTTGCCCTCCATCAGTGCACAAGAAATGGCTCATTTGGTCACGGAATATATAACTGACATGTTTAGTGCTTCACAATGGCACTTTCAACACTCTTCACAGGACTTGCATTCAACTATGAAGTGTCATTACAGTGCCAGATGGAGACATGCTATCCAGCTAGTTAGACTGTGTACTCTTATTGACACTACTGTTTGGACTGTACTGCGTTTGGACAGTAAACATTTTCATGATTGTGCCTTTCAACCAGTTGAACAGTGCTTGGACATTATTTTCACCCTTCTATTTTGTACAATTGATAATGTGAAGCTGCCACCATCAACAATGGAAGCCACTTTGCCTTACCAGAACCTCCACTTGCCTTGCAATGGCAAGAACCCACTAATTCAACTGGCCATCACTGATCATGACTCTCTTGTCACCATGCCATCCAAGCTGGCCAAGGTATCATGACTTCACCTGACTGTCACTAAAGAAGCTGGCACCACCTCTTCACTGTGGTAGTCAGCTGTGATACCATGTCTCCATCTGAACAACACTGAGACAATGGGATTTGGCCTGATCATTGCCTTGCAAGAGGACAACACTTCCCTACAACAGTGGCCACATGACATACTGATTAGTTGCATGGAGGATGCTGGTCTCCTGCCACATGCCACACATCTATGTTGGTTCTACCTGCATCTCTGCTCTTCTGCACGCAAATGCCAATGGCCATGCACACTTTTCCACCATGTTCCACCACCCACATCACACACGCTAAATCAAAGATACTACTCAAGGCACTCACCTACTGGATACAACAACACCCCCAATGACATCGTACTACAGCATTTGTGCCACCTGGAGAACACTGTTACTACAGTGACTAAGACATTCCAGCATCATACCACAGTGTCACTGACATCCAGTGGATAGATTGTTACATACAAGAAGCCAACTCCATGAACATGTGTTCCCTCCTGAACAGCTGTAACAGATGTGTGACCAAGTCATAGTATACAGTTTACTGCTTTCAAATAACACTATCTCATAACAGATGACAAATGCAGTGCAGGGCACATGATCTGTGCCCCTCTCACTTCTCAATGTGATGACTCATACTCTATGACCTCTGCAAGAAATGAACTGTTTATGCTTCACAACAAAAATACTTACAGCACAGCTGGTTATGTGCAACTGCAACTCCACCCAGTGAGAAATTTTCCACCTACACCCTGTCTCACAACCAGCCATGAAGTGGTTGGTCATGTACGCCTGCACAAAGATGACTACACCAACATTCCACTCCTCTACTCTCCTCATCCCACCTCTGCAGTACCAGGAAGGAGGGGATTCTGTGGGGACTCAGCCAGCGAGATTCCCCAACACCACATCTCTGACTACTGAGCAGATACTCTCTGCCAGTTTAGTCTTGACTCAACCTGTGTACGTTAAGATGTTCTGTTCACAACACTGTACATACATTATGTAAATAAAGTAGCAATCTTTAATGTATGGATCCATGTCATATTTTATCACACCCATCCATACCTGAGTGCCTTCAACTACTGAAGTGAGTCTCTAAAGACTTGAAAACAACATCAATGACATGTAATTGAGCTTTGTTCATAATTTAGGGATGAACTGATATACAAAAACTTACAGAAGCAACGTTTTTGTTTTGGTCTCAAAATGTTTAATTTTTTCACTCTGATGCTACCTAAAACCTCTGCTTTACTGTTTTTTGACTTCTCAATAATTTTGCAATTTTACCATGCCGACGCCAGTGTGAGGTTGATAGTCTCTATTTCTATTTGTTGGTATGTTCTTGCTATATTTATATGCTCCCTATCTTTTCAACTATGCAAGAACTGATGAGTAATAGTTTCAAGAGACAACTTTATGTGCCCGAGAGATGTCTTGAAGGTGCTTTTAAAATTTTGGAATACTTTCAAAATTTCAGACCAGTTTTGGGCATGTCAGACACTTGAGAGGGTAAGAGAAAACAATTTTGTTTGCTTAACACTAACACTGTCAGTATTAAGCCCTTTGTAAACATATTTTCACCAAAGAGGTTTTGTTCAAACAGGAACAGTATTCAGATAACAGAACATTAAACTGTGTGCAGGTGCATAATTTATGGGAATTCCAGTGGGGGAAAGGGGTGATGTTCTACAACTCTTGTTTGTTATCTCCACAGTGCAGTCACAGTCATCTGTAAAAGAAAAGGCTTACTGCTGCAATTAAGTGGCAAATAATGGATCTGTGGAGTATAGGAGTGTTGATGCCTTTCCCACATTGTTCAACAATTCCTTCACAATCAAAAATTAAGTCTGGGTTATAATCTTATACTCTCAATTACCACTGTTTAAATATTGTGGTTTTATTTATTTATTTAGCCTAGGTACTTTGGATTCCAATAATGATGAAATCTCTACCACTGAAACTTATGTTCAGTTTCATATTTTCCAGATGATTGTTTAAATGGAAGCATGACACCTCTGGTTTGCTCATACTCATTTGGGATCTCCAGATTTATAAATAAGTCTCCAGCAGAGGCAAGTCTTTGGTCACTCTCTCTTCTCTCTGCTCCAGTTCCTTATGCTGTACAGTAAGAGTCAGGTCATCTTTATAGCAGAATTTTTTGAATGAAGTGTCAGGAAGGTTAGATAGCTACAGATTGAACAGTAATGGTGAGAGAACCAATCCTTGGGATAATCCATTGTTGAACTTCCTCTCCTTGCTGAACCAACTTCCAGTGATTACCTGGAGTTTCTGACTATTTAGCTTGCTGTTAAGAAGTTACACAATCATTCTACACAGTATAATATGAAAAGTTTATAGAGTAGGCCTTCCCTCCACATAGCATCAACAACACTTAGGATATTTTTAGCTTCATTTGCAACTCTGCCTCTACAAAGGATGTAAGAGACAACACTGGGTCACAGCAGCTGTGCCCTTGTCTGAAGTCTGTCTGATCAGTTGGAATGTACTCTAGAACAGCACTATTTTTTCTGTGCCAGCCGAAGTGGCTGAGCGGTTCTAGGCGCTACAGTCTGGAACCGCGCGACCGCTACGGTCACAGGTTCGAATCCTGCGTCGGGCATGGATGTGTGTGATGTCCTTAGGTTAGTTATGTTTAAGTAGTTCTAAGTTCTAGGGGACTGATGACCTCGGATGTTAAGTCCCATAGTGCTCAGAGCCATTTTTTTCTGTCATAGTCCAGCCTTTCAGCACATAACAGCAGCTCATGAGGGCTATCGGGTGACAGAATTTTATCTGGTTGCTGAATTTACCACATTTCAAAATAGAAAACATCTTCATCCTCTTAAACTCTGATGGTAGGTGGCTGGTCAGCAGGATGTCAGCAGAAAATTCTGCCAACCACTTCCTAGCAAATCTTCCCATATGAATCATGTATTCAGGATGAATGCCAAACTGATGTAGTTTGGCACCATGAATCAGTAGCACATGGATATCTCCAGCCATTCCAGCACAGTCTTTCTGCATGTACTGTTGCATTCATGTTGCCAGATATTGTTGTGGGTCACTGTGTATAATCCACACTCCAAGCTCTACTTTATTATTTTTTCATTTAAATACTTGCTGTCACTAAGATCACAGCAGCTTGAACTCTATGTTAATTTACTAATTATTATACAGAATAGCATGCAACTAAGTAGAGTTAAATACAGCAGTAAAGAGCTTTGTGCATGTCTGCATTCAGTTTTGTTTGTCAACTGACACACTACTTGGTTAATTTCAAGAAGCAGGCAACACAAAACAACAACAATAACAACAGGTCAGAACTCTTTCTATATGTTGTCAGCGGATGACTGAAATTAAAATTAGTGCCAGCTGAATCATATTCAGCCAAAAAAAGAGATGATTACTAATGTGGCATTCTGCTCTAACAATTATATCTTGATCAATCTTACATGAATATTCTGGCAACATATAGGTGCTGCTAGTATAAATTCATCAAGAACTAAATTAAGAATGAACTGTGCCAGCTGCAAGGTGCTCTTTAGAAACTCCACTCCATGCTCAGCTTTGTGAGCCTTTTATCATTATTTTGGTTTTCTACACCTTGTTTTTTAATTTGATTTACACAGGGAGACAAAATAACTCTGGTCTTAGCCCACTGTCACCAGCACCAAAATTGAGTTTACTGTGTGGCCCTGCATCTTAGATGTACTGCAGACTTGAAATTTCATTCATCTGATGCTTTTCTTGCATTTACTGATACAGCATCAGCAGTGATTATATAGTTATCATTCTGAGTACCGTAGATGATACTTTTCTTTCTTTATTATATATTGAAAGACAGTTATGCTTTAGAATGACGCAATATAGAAATTACAGTTTGTATTTCATGTTGGTTATTACATTTTTTATGACAATTGCTTCTCCATTCCTGTTAGCAGATGGTGGAATTGAACTTACACAGAATATACTCACTCTTTTCATTTCCTCATGGCGTTTTGAACCTTTTTTTCTGTCATACCACACGGTTCCATGCACAGCTAATTTTCTTAATTTCAAACTTTGTTTGTAGTTATGAAATTTCCCTGTGGATGTTAGCGTTTTTATTCAGTGCTACATTGTTAAGTTTTTTTTAAATGAAAACATTCTCATACAACATTATCTTTAAATCAATAGTAGTCAAAAGAACAAGTACTATCTGCTTGTAATGTTGACAATATAACAATTGGAAATACTCTGCTAAAAATCCTGAATAATTCTGATGAATGATCTTTGTAGTGTGTAGTATATTTAAGATGGGAAAAACAAAAATAATTATGACATCTACTGAAGAAGAGGGGAACCCAAACAAATTGTTCCCCTCTTAATCTATGATGTACAATTTCTAGTCGGTGCATCTGAATATTATTTGTAACTATGCTTTAGTACCTTTCCCTGGGTACAGAAATGCAGAAACAGAAACCATTATTCTATTTGTTTGGTAGTCTGGCCCTCAGTCAACTCAACAGCTGTGTACATGGCACCTCTGAACACCCACTGCCTTACACAATGCTCTGCTTAAGTGTGAGAATGATTTGAGCCTTCTCAAGAAACAGATGAGTTATGGATGCATTTCCTCTTGGTACTACTATAATTGAAAATTGGCAATATTACAGAATATGTTTGGCCACCCTGCAGTCGCTAGCTTACTTTATGAAATTGTGCTAAATTATCAGTTGACATTTTGCTGTTATTTTGATTAGATATTCTGAGTGATTCTCACTTAAAGTGTGACATTGAGTTAATAAAATTAAGTTTTTGAGTCCAGGAAAGTTTGTTCTATACAGAAGTTACAACTAATCTCATCTTTAAAATTGAAAATTAGCGGCCTTATCCATCAGTCTGGCAATGAGAGCAGTAATGCGGCAGCAGCTCACTAGCACAGTGCTAATGTGGTTGCTTCGTAAAAACTTATCTGTCAGTTTCAATCTTGCTGGGGATCCAGTATATTTTGTCAGCTTTTTACCTCTTCACTAGCCAAGCTGTAAGCAGTCAGACTGAAAAATGTGCAAAGAAATCTTAACAAAATATCTCCATCACAAGTCTTCTCACATTTTCAGTTCAGCACCCTGCAGACATAGAAGTGAAAAATTTATGAACTTTGGGCCTGCACACTCATTAATATTCCATTTTTTTGCTTTTGCAGACTTTTTTTTGGAAATATACAGTTTGATACATTAATGTGGCATTGAATAATTTGTTAACTGTGTTATTTTATGCATCTATTCCCACTGCCAGACTGCCACACTGTTATAGTAGTCCTGAAATGATTCTTGAGTATGACAGAACTGTACATGGACAAAGGTCATTTCATAGTAAAAAGTATATGATGACTTACTGATTTGTGAAGTTTTGGGCAGGTTCATGTTATATTATTTCTCATTTAGTTAAAATAGACTTTCTTTGTAAGGTTAGAGTGATAAGTTGTAATAAATTTCTGTTAGTGAATACATGTTTTTCTAGTTCGTTGTTTTTAGTGATGGAAGAACTGAATGATTTTAACAACCACTTGGCCAGTCAACTGTTATTTTTTGTTCAGTTGATTTTTTCAGTTGAATGAAACAACTGAATGAAAATAGTGTCAGCGACCACATCAGCATCGTGAATGGTTTTCAGTCACTCTCTAGGTTTTTGTGGTTTCACTCAGTGTAAGACAACCGACTGACTCAAGACTGTAACTGTTAAATCAGTTATATGAACGTTTTCACTCAGTCTATGGGTTTGAGTGAGTTCATGTACATACCTTTTCAGCCTTTTCAGTTATACATGAAGCATGACTATGGTTACCAACTTTTTTGTAGACAAAAAACACATCTTATTTCAAGGAGAGGCGAATAAATAGTATATTTATAAAAATGACGTATTTTCAGAATTTGTGTAATTATTTACTGTATGATTTTTTTAACATCTGGCATTAAAAATGGATTTTTGGTTGCTCTTAAAAGGTTAAGAACAGGTGTTACATTAGAAATTTATGTTTAACAAGATTTAACAAGAATTACTTTTTTATTTAAATTTATTGAAGTGTTGTCTTGGGTTGAGTTGTCTGGGGGAAGAGACCAAACAGCAAGGTCATCGGTCTCATCGGATTAGGGAAGGACAGGGAACAAAGTCAGCCGTGCCCTTTCAAAGGAACCATCCCAGCATTTTCCTGGAGCGATTTATGGAAATCATGGAAAACCTAAATCAGGATGGCCGGATGCGGGATTGAACCGTCGTCCTCCTGAATGCGAGTCCAGTGTGCTAACCACTGCGCCACTTCACTCAGTGAAGTGTTGTCTGTCTCTTCTCACTAGTTTGCACCCATCACCACTAATTCTCTTTT
Source organism: Schistocerca serialis cubense (assembly GCF_023864345.2). Classification (NCBI taxonomy): domain Eukaryota; kingdom Metazoa; phylum Arthropoda; class Insecta; order Orthoptera; family Acrididae; genus Schistocerca; species Schistocerca serialis. The sequence continues at coordinate 396,023,322 of NC_064640.1, forward strand.
GGTAAATGCTGAGACGATGTGAACAGAAAGCATAAAAGATATATTTCTTTAAGGTGCTGACAGGTGTTAATACTACCCAACTATCAATTTAATAGTATGGTTGCAAAATACTGACACAAATTATTTACAGCTGACTGGAAAAACTGGTAGATGCCAACCTTGGGGAAGATGAGTTTGATTTCCAGAGAAATGTTTGAACACATGAGGCAATACTGACCCAACAACTTATCTCACAAGATAGCTTAAGGAAAAGTAAATCTATGTTTATAGTATTTATAGATTTGAAGGAAGATTTTGGCAATGACAAGAATGCACTCTTTAAATTACTGGGGGTAGCAGGGGTAAAATGCAAGAAGCAAAGGGTTATTTAAAACGTACAGAATCCAGGCAGCAGTTATAACAGTCAAAGGGAATGAAAGGCACACAGTGGTTGAGAAGGGAGTATGATAGGTTGTAGCCTATCACCAGTGTTATTCTGTCTGTACATTGAAGAAGTTGTGAAGGAGAACAAGGAAATATTTTTAAGGGTATTAAATTTCAGGGAGAAGAAATACAAACTTTGCAGTTTGCCAGTGACATTGCAAATCTGTCAGAGACAGCAAAGGACTTGGAAATGCTGTTGAACTGGATGGATAGTGTCTCAAAAGGAGGATGTAAGATGACCATTAACAAAAGCAAAACAAGAGTAGTGGAATGTAGTTGAATTAAATCAGGTGATGCTGAGGGAATTAGGTTAGGAAATGAGACATCAAAAATAAATAATGCATTTTTTTCTAACTGGGCAGTAAAATAGTCAATGATAACAGTCAGTGATAGTTGAAGTACAGAGGATAAAAGACATTGACTGTCAATTGCAAAAAAAGGTTTCCTGAAGAGGAGAAATTTGTTAACAGCAAATATAAATTTAAGTGTTAGGAAGTCTTCCTGAAATCATATGTCTGGAGTGTAGCCTTGTATGGAAGTGATACATGAACAAAAAGCAGTTCAAACAAGAAGATAACAGAAGGTTTTGAATGCTGAAGATTAGATGGGTAGATCATGTAACTAATGAGGAGGTACTGAAAAGAGTTGGGGAGAAAAGAAATTTGTGGCTTAACTTGACTAAAAGAAGAGGACAGCTGATAGGACACATTCTGAGATATCAAGAAATCACCAATTTAGTATTGGAGGGAAGTGTGGAGGGTTAACAGTTGCAGAGGAAAACCATGAATTGGATACAGTAAGCAGGTTCAAAAAGATGTGGGTTGCAGTAGTTATTCAGAGAAGAAGAGGCTTGCACAGGATAGAGTAGCATGGAGAGCAGCACCAAAACCGTATTCAGATTGAAGATTACAACAATGACAACAACAACAACTGTCATTTGTCAGAAGTATTTCTTTTGCAAGAAATATTTGTCATCATTCATTAACCTTATTCAAATTTCTTTAATTAACATAGTTTCAGTATATTAATAATCTTTTCTCATATGGTTTATCACACTGAATTTATCTTGAGAATCACTATTTATCCAGTAATATGATTTCTTCCATTTCCACACTGCAGAGCATTTTGATCCAGGCACGAATTTCATTGTTAAGTAAATGCCTATATATAAACATGGAATAAGAAAAGAATTAAAACCTACTTATTGCTAAAAAGCAAATATCATAATAACAATAAAAGTGATGACAGGTGATAACAGAGTGCAGTCAACAATAATAATTTGACAATTCTAAAATGATTCAATGTTCCCACCAAGAACTGAGTGCATCAAGAATCAAGTTACTCCAGTTGTCTCTCCCAGTGGTCCAGGTGGATGCAAATGTTGTTGCAGATTGTTTACAGCTGTAGTTATAGAAGGGCTTAACTGTAAACCTGAAGTACCAATATGTGACTGTGAATAGTACTTCTTCCATGCCTGTGAAATACTATAGCTGATACTTCTCAAAGGCTGTTATATGAAGACAGTTTTGAGTGTATGTGTGTGATTTGTGTGTACATAGCCTATAACATGATTGTCTGCACAATATATATAACATCCACACAAATGGCCGAATAATTGTTTAAGTGCTAGATTCAAATGATTAATCAGACCATATCTTTCCAGTAAATTGGAATGCAATCAATCACTAAAATTTGTTGAAGTCCCTTTCTTCTTCATGTATTCCTAACATAACTTTTACGCTTATCTTAGTACACCCAACAACACATCATGTTAATTATACACATGTTAACACATTATGATCTGATGGGACTTTTTTGGCCCCACATTTCTTTTTAAAAAATAAGAAGAGCATAAAACATTCTCTTTCATTAGGAGCCTATCACTACTGTTGCACCCTGTTTATTCTTACATTGTTAACATATCACAGTACTTTTATGAATGTATTACCTGTGGCTCAAGGGCAGTTTGAATCTCAGCACTTGCAATGCTCATGCTATTTAGGTGCGTTTGGTTTGATGTTGGTCATTCTGTGCTTGGGTTTGAGTGTTTACTGTGTTAATCAGGGCCTTATATTTTTCCCCCAATTTCATTGTAAATCTATTTATGCTAACAACTGTTTCAAAGCACAAAATATTACAAATTTTTGTAAAAGTTTTGTGTAAAATATTCTGTGCTTGTAAGCCCCATCATGTCTATAGCTTCATGTTTTTGCATAACAGGCCATGGTAACATACCGGTAACTGGAAGATAAGGAGATAGTGACTCTGAAACAAAACACATTCTTGAATAATTCAAACTGACCAATTTACAGACCAGACAAACAAGAAATGATACCACACTATATTTTCACTTATTCCCCAGAAGCTGAGGAAATTCAATTTGGTGAGGGTAGTGATAACAAGAAATAGATCCAAATTATATTCAGAATAAAAGAAGAAAGAGGAGGATTTTGTTTTCAAATGAAATTTGAACCCAAAATCTTGGGGCTCATGCACATATTTTATTGCTAATAATGGAAAATGTGGAAGCTACACTATTTACAATATAGAATCCAGAACTCACTCAAAGTGCTTCAAGTGTAAGGCGTTTTTATGTCTCAATGAGAGAGAATGTTTTTAACAAGACCAGTTCTCATTAAGTAACATCTATCAATGACTGGACCATTATGACCTGATGGGTCTCTGAAGCCCCTTTTTGAAAAAAAGTGAAATAAAAGACCAAAAATATATATTTCTCCAATTTTCCCTTCTACTAAAGCGATTTCCAACCTGCCACAATCATATTAAAAAAAATTAAAATAATTAATACCAAACAACAAAAATTCAGAACATAAAGGGTTAGTTGCATTTGGAAGAACTTAATTCACGGCAATATATTAATCAGTTTTAAATTATGAAAAGACTACTTTCCATTGGAGGAATGAGTGGATATCTCAGTCAGACTAAAACACTATAGAGCAGTTTCAGTTGAAAGACTGAATACATGGTTCAACCATTAGAAAACTTACATACTGATTTCACTTGAAAAGAAAGAATGAGTAATTCAGACAATATGCAAAATGACTACTGAGTGAATCCAGTGTTGTCATTTAGTTGCACCCACTGGCTGCTTTCAGTAAAAAGAATGAATGAATAGTTCTACCAATGCGTGAAACTATAACTGAATTAGTCAATGATTTTCCAATAAGTGACTCTATAAATTTTTTCATTTGTTTGTTAGTTTATTGTACATGACAGATAAATGCAAGAGAGAACTTAATTGTTAAGAGTATATTCTGTCACATTATCTACAACTGTGGGACAATGTCTGTGTAGTTTTTCCATTCTCATCTGTAGAAAACTGCTGGTTAGAGAAGTTCTTAAGCAAAATTTGAAGTACATTTTCATTTGGAAAGGAATTTGCTTGAAGTACAATCTTTAAGGAGTAAAGACTGTGAACATCTGAGGGTGCAAGATTGGTGGAGTAAGTGCAGTGAAGGATGGCCACCCAATCAAGCTCCTGGTTGGCCTCTTTTGTCAAATCAGGAGAGTTTAGGCAGACAACATCATCTAGTAGCAGCACTTAAAGTAGTCTTCTTGTCTACTTATCTTACATTGTAGCTGCAATGAATATCAGTTACTGAGTGACATAATACATTCAGGAAGATGACAGTTCAAACCCATGTCCAGCCATTCAGATGTTTTCCATGATTTCTCTAAATCACCTAGAGCAAATGTCAGGATGGTTCCTTTGAATGGGCGTGGCTGATTTACTTCTCTATCCTTCCCTCATCCTAGCTTGTGCTTCGTCCCTAATGAACACTTTGTCATGGCATGTTCAACTCTAATCTTCTCCTCCTCCTCCTCCTCATCCTAATATCAGTTGTTAGTAATAAATGTCACATCCCTGGAAAGCAATTTGTTGTTCACAACACCCTCTGCCTTATGTTTTGTTTTAGGCCTCAGCCATTACTTTCTTTTTATGAAATTAACATAAAGGCACTATATCTCATCATCAGTAATAATACTGGATAGGACTGCTCAATGGTGTTCACAATCAGACTAATAATGCTCAATCAAAAATGCAAGTAATATCATCCACTGAATTATGTTTGTTTGTTTGTTTTGAACTTGAACCTTGATCATTGCATGCAAATGTTGCACAAAAGTTAAATGGTCACAGTTCATCACATTTGAGAATTATCAGGTACACTGACATGAACCATCATGCAATAAACTGTTTAAATGGCCTTCATCAAGGCCAGTGGGTAGTCCTGAATGTGGAGAACCATTCAGGTAAAAATGACCCTCCTCAAAACAAGAAAAACATTTTACTATTGCTTTCTCCAGTGGCACTTACTTCATATCTGCTATTAATGTTTTGAGCTGCTCTTAAACTGAAAGCAAACAGTATATTGCAAATATTAGACTTTTCCATTTGACATACTATTTTTGACACCTGGAACACTACTCATTTACTTCAAATATTCCAAATTTGATATTTAACCTCAAGAACAATGGTATAACTTGAAAGAAAATAACCTGCATGTCAAACAAAAATGCTATGGACTTACACACCAACATAATGTTTTCACATTCATTTTGACCTTGTATGCTGCATGAACAGTTGTCACATCCCTGTAAGGTGTTCATCTTGTTTGTCAGGGATATTTTGTCTGGTAATAAATGCTTGCCAAATTGAGAGTAGCTAGATGATCTGTAGATCATTGGTGCAAAGTGTGATGCATCATTAACTCCTGGCTGCAGGCTACTCACCATAAGATAGTAGCCAGTATCTACTACATTGAGAGTACTCTTGAATAGAAAGTGCTCTGGAAAGAACAGGCAGCTATGAGCTCTTTTGCAAATATAGTTCTCAACAGTTTTGCTGTTAATGGTGTATTAGGAAGTAAAATAAATTTTCATTGTAATCCCATGAGACTGATACTTGAAGGATACAGACAAAATACAATTAAAAAAGGGAGGAAATGGCCTCAGACTTTCAAATTTGTGTTTCCACTACCTGTCATTTACCACAAGACCATGAGCAGATACAGCAGTGGATGAATTTGAGGAGAAGAAAACATATCCTTCAGATAGTGTTAGCAACTCATGCAGATGGCTGGAGTTAGGATTCTGAGGGCAGCCAAGTTTATTGCCACTGGAAGTGAATCACTAATTCTTAATTAACACAACAGCCAGACATTATGTCAAAGACTGTTCACAAAAAATCAGTTCAACTGATAGCCTCTAGCTTCTTCTACAGTAGCTATTCACAGTGACACATTGTCAAGTGAGTTCCTCTATTAACATTGTATATTATTGACTTGACAACTCAGTTCTCCATCATACATTGCAGCCTTTCTGGCCAGTATTTGAATCATTGGTGATTTTTGTTTTATTGGTATTAGGTCTTGGCCCAAGTCACATTTCTGTGCCTATGATTTTGTCTTCCAATGCTGGAGACATTATCAAAGGCTGTAATGACTCAGAAAGCTGTTACAGTCTCAAACAAGCCTAGCAAGCTAAACTGTTCCACATCACATGTATGTACATATTCAGAAAGCCACCATAAGATGCATGATGGATGGTACCTTGTACCACTACTAGTCATTCCCTTTCCTGTACCACTTGTATATGGAGCAAAGGAAAAATGACTATCTATATGCCTCCATAAGAGCTCTAATTTCTCTTATCTTTGCTGTCTTTATGTAGAATGTATGTTGATGGCAATAGAATCATTCTGTTGTCAGCCATAAACGCCAATTCTCTAAACTTTCTCAATAGTGTTTCATGAAATGTTTGAGTTCATGAAGCATCTTCGTAACACTCCTGTGATGATCAAACCTACTGATAACAAATCTAGCAACACACTTGTGAACTGCCTCAGTGTCTTCCTTTACACTGACCTGGTGGGGAATCCAAACAGCCTAGCAGAACTCAAGAATGGGTCAGACTAGTGTTCTATGTGCAGTCCTCTTTATAGATGAATTTACAATCTTCTAAAATTCATTCAATAAACTGAAGTCAACCATTTGCCTTCCCTCCTACTATCCTTCCATACTCATTCCATTTCATGTCATTTTGAAATATTTTGCCTAATTTAATTGACATGACTGTGTCAAACAGCACAGCATTAATCCCAAATCTGAACATCAAGAATTGTTTTTTCTTTCTAATCAGCATTAACTTACATATTTCCATAGCCAGGTCAGTCAGCACTTTATGAAATCAAGTGGCTGCAAGTAGTTTGTACATTTGCAAGTTGGTGAATGCATTTGATGTCACCACTTCAATATGTCTATCAGGAGTTTTCTGCTGTCATTATACGAGAGTTGCCCAGAAAGTAATGCACCACAATTATTTCTTCAACATATTTTTATTGATCATAATGAGAATTATATGCATGAAAGAATGGTGTTTCATCTACACACCCTAATTTTCTACTTAATCCCCATCCCATTCTATGCCCCTCCTCCAGTGCTAAACAAGGGCACATATGCCCTGTTGGTACCAATCCTTGTCCTGGTTGCGGAGCCAGTGATTCACTGTGTGAATCACACCCTCATCATCTTCAACACGTCTTCCATGAGTGGCATTCTTTAATGGCGAATGACAACATCAGCTCACTGCAACATGTCAGGTGTGACAGCCATCGATGTTCTCCACGACCACTGCAAATTGTGGAGCTCTGCCGAACTGCCTTCTGATGACCTCACCCTCCATGCCCAGTGGTTAACTGTACTTCTGTTGACAGCAGGTGCTCCATAAACTTTGCACAAGCATTTGTGAATATTCCCCACAATTTCTTTCTCTGCAGTGAGAAATTCAGTGATGGCACATTGCTTTTAATGTACATCACCTACAGACGCTGTTTTGAAACTGTCCTGCAGCTATGCTATCTGTCAGAAGTGATGGAAAATTGGTGTGCTTGCTCAGGAGACTTCAAATAATACATAAATAATTTTTTGCATTCATAGCATTGTTTTCAGTTGAGAAAAAAATTGCAGTGCATTACTTTCTGGTCAACCCTCATATGATGGCACAGGTGAAAAAATGCAGCTTTCATAATTATAATAGTCAATTAAAATTGTGCACCAGAACATATTTTAAGTTTTAGTGGACAAATGATCACAGAACACTGCTTACACAACCCAGATATATGGTTCCATGTCATATTCCAGCATACAGTATTGACCTATTTCACAGTACATACAAATTAAGAGTAAGGATTTATTCTGACTGAATAGAGCTTCTAATGATACAGTTTCACTGAATTCTTCAGCTAAAAGCTACTCATTGTACGTACTTGATTTATATTGTCCAGATTTATATGTGCCTTCATTTCATTATCAGTAAGGAGAATACAGTTCCATGGAGACCAATCTTCTTTTATATTCCATCGAGGGAGTCTCAAAGTATTTATATCTCGTGATTCACTTATGGCAGAGTGACCATGCCATATATTCATAACAAGATAATAAAAATCTTGTTCCTGTAAATGCAAAACCTTGAAAAGATTTTAAGAAGTGAGTAATTATTGCTTTTAACAGTGGTTGCTGTAATTAGATATTTTCCCAGTCAAAACTATATTTCAGACCAGCTGTTACACTAAACTAATAATGCAACATTTTTATTAAACATTAAGTATGGTATTTTTATGACTAATTTGAAGTATCTGATTAGATTGACCATTATATTCTGCAAATAAGATCAAGCAGTTTACAGACAGAACCAAACAAATCCATGCATTTCACTTTTTGATGAAATTGCTTCACAGCTTTGAAATGATACAGGACTTACATCTTTAAACAAACAAAAGCTGCTCAATTGATAAATTTTCGAACAGAGGTCGTCATCAGGTTGATGCAGTATTATAAATGTAGCCGGGAAAGGCAGTTAGCTGATATCAGACATAAAGATATAAGAGACTACTGTATTAAGCACCATGCCTTAAAAACTGAAATATTTTTGCACTGAATTGAAATGAAATAAATGGAACAGAGAGAAAATTGCAGCCACCAGAGTGTACTGTCATGGCAACATGTTGACGACAGGGGTCACTGTCAATTATTATGGCCTGTAATAGGAGAGAGACAGGCCACAGAAAAGCATATAATTTATCAATTTAGTGGTGGGCAAAGACAGCCATTGATCAGCTGTACCATCCTGAACCACCTTCTTGGTATGATGTTTACCTCTGTTCTCTGCACATAACAAGGCGATGAAGGTATTATCACATGTGGAATGTTCACATACCTGCTATGTCTGTCATTGTCTTTCAGAAGTGAAAGATACTGTCTGAAGATGTAAATCTGTTTGTTTGCTTTTGGAATCCTGCAAGCAACCTGTAACTTCAGCAAAAAATGCACCTCTGCATTGCTCCCATATTGTGTCAGGATGGTTTGAAGAACACATCATAAACATGAGGGTGTCAGTGTGGCCTTCTAGGCAATCTTATCTGTTGAGTATATGTGAACAGAGGTTGTTTCTCTATACACCAAAAGTGGCACATTCTATGAGTCCAGCACTATGAGAGGCCTGCAGCCACAATGCCCAATTTTTCAAGGAAAAATTAACTGTTAGCAGTTTTGAATTGAAAAGAATGATACCATTTAGGTTTATGTGTATTGATTGTAAAGAATCTTTTAAGTACATATCACTGATATAAAATTGTGTACATGTTTGATTTTTCTGATATACTTGTAATTTATTAAATCACATCTCACATATTAGAAACTAGAATAAGAGTTTTATTTATAGCTTTTTTTGCTCTGTTCTGCTGAGCATTATTATGAACTTGCACCAGAATATCGTCGACAAAGACTGATTGCTTTGCATTTGTTGTTAGCAAAGCTCACTTAAAATTGGTTATTGATTTCCTAACAACTAACAACAGTGGACACTAAGCAAAACAGTTTGAAAACCAGAATAGTCTCAAAATATGATGTCTACTTGTTTGTATTAAGTTAGTGATCAACTAGCTCACTTAGTGCTGTTTTTCATTCATTTCAGTAACTTTAAGTTCAGCCACAGTGCGTCTTGGCAGTACAACAACAACAATAATAATAATAATAATCTTTATTTGTCCACAATAACTTTACAGTCTTGGAAATTGTCACTGTTTGTTCATTTACCACAATAATATCATACTGCAAACATAATAAAGCTGTACAAAAAGTAGCAGATTAGATACTACTATATAAACATTTACCATGACTAATAAACAGCAATATACAAAAGCGTACTATTGATAATAGAGTTCAGAAATCTTTGAGTGAATATGAACATATTTTAATTAACAACTTTTTCAGCTTGCCTTAAATGGATTTCCACAGAGGTGCTTTATCTTATTTGGGAACCTGTGATAGGATTGCCTTCCAGCTGCAAGTGGACTGTGATCTGTAGCTCTTTTGTTACTTAGTATCTTCATCTGATTCATTTGTTGCAACCATGAAGGTTTCTGTGCATTAAACTTAGTAATTCATTGTCTTTTACAAACTTAATTGTCTTAAGGGCATGTAGTGACTACACAGCCAGTAAAATATACCTAATGAAGTAGTCCATACAGGCCTGGCATTTGACTATTAACAATTATTCTATCTGCTCTCTTCTAAAGCCTGAATATCCTATCCATGGGTGGATGCCCCACACCAAATTTCGATCCCATATTACATAGATAAGTGGATTAATCCATAGTAACTATATTTGTTTAAGGATAACTATGAGATGTTTATTAAATAAATGATGCAGTTATTCATTTTATACATGTAAGTGATGTATTCTCTCGTCCATCACAATGCCTAAAATTTTATGTTTACTATATTTTTCAGCTACAGACAGTGATTCACTACTTATGTCCACATGTGACTGGTAATAATTTAACAAGAACTTCATCACAACAGTATGGTCCTTATTCAATGTAAGTTTATTCATGATTAGGCATTTTGTGACCAGATCAAAGTTCTTTTTAATGATTTACAATGCTACCTGTTAAAAATAGCTGGAGCTAATAAATGATTTATTGTCAGCATAGTTCACTAGCGATGACCTTTGTGGCTGAGTTATGTCTTTGATATACACAAGAAATTAAAATAGCCCAAGAATACCTTCCTGGGTGATTTCACAGTTGGGGGTCTCGTATTTTGATTTTATTGCTAGGATCCTACCTTCATTCTTGTAGCACATTGTCTTCCAACTTGAAGATAAGAACTTCAGAAATTTGTTCACACTTCTCTTGTATTCCAAATTTCTAATTTTGATAAAAGTACCCATGATTTACAGAATCAAAGTTCTTAGACAAATCTAGAAAAGTCTCAATTACTTTCTTTTATAAGGGGGTTAGTCTGTGTTGTTGCCCTGGATGATGATTACATGAACATTTTGTCAGGATTTGTAAGTGGTGGGTCCTTAACGTACAGCAGTACACGAACATGAGAAGTAAGTTTAAACAGTTTTATTAACAAAGGCGGATTATAAAACAAGCAAGCTACATGCACCCATCATCACTGTGTCTGACATCTTAACACTGGCTAATTATGGTCGTATTGGAGGCTCTGTGGTGAGCTAAGAAAAAGAGACATATTCACGCCCGAGACCATGATAGTTAATACTGTGCGCTGCAGACGGCGGCCAGTCGTGTACTCTCCGTCGCAGTGCGGCCGGACGCGCGCCTACTGACCAAGAGAATCGTCAGCATTCCACATAGGCCGGCTGGCGAGCACGTGTTAATGTACCACATAGCTGCATGCAATCTGTAGACCCTTACATCACTCTCCCCAGAGAAAAAGAGCAACCATTGGTGGCTCAAAATGACCTCCTGGATGTTACGAATCTATTTTGCCATTTGTGGCATCAGAAGGCATTGCAACATGTATTTCATTTGCAGACACAGTAACGTTCAGTACAGAGAAGTGTGCCTTCAAGATGACAATTTCATACATGACAAATGCTGTTGACAAAAGACAAATTAATAAAAGCAATAAAAACAAAATACTGACAATCAAGAAAGCATTAACATTACTGGAGGAATTGAAGGACTTAATTCTATTTGCTGCTTCAATGGAATTTAACTCATTATTTGAAGAGATTACATTTTTATGGATGTCCTTAATAAAATTATTGTCTTCAGAAATGCTTGATAAGGAATGCTTTCCATATGTTAATATGTATGAATCGTTGTAATAAACAGATAACATTTTAGTTAATGGCAGATGTCCAGTCGCATGAAATGTAGTTGGCAACACACTAGGCATATCAAATAGTTCACATGATAAATCACAATGTGTGGCATTCAAGATCAATCCACTGTTGTTCAATTTTAGTGTAAAGGGTAGCTCAGGTGTATCATAGTTTTTACATGTAAATGTGACATCAAGGGTGGAGTTAAATGAGGAAATTATACCTTCAGAGCATCGTTTAAGAAATGGATGATAAAGCTGCATTAAAATTCTAGGGCAATTATCTCTTGGGGGATGATTCATAAAACAATTCTTTCTCACAGTTGTACACTCTACTGTCTAAGAGTACTACCGATTCAGGGCAAATTAACTGATGACTACGTTTACACATATGCAAATCATTTTCATTCAGGGACACAAAATATCTTCGATTCTTGCTTATCAGTAGATAGTTATTCAGTACATACTTTACATGTATACCTGCCTGTCTCCATTTCACAGGGTAAGTATAAATCTTATACATTTCAAAATTATGCTTTGATCTAGCAATGGGAATAAAAACAATAACAGTTAATTCATCTTCAATCATTAAGGTGGTGGTTAACTTATAGTAAGCATATAAATTGTAAGAGTTAACAGGGTAAATCATGGTATATGTTGCATCTAGCTTTCGTTCAACTGATAGTAGGATCTGTAAAAATTGTTCTGGATGTAGTAGTACACTGCTCAGACAATCATTTGAACTATTTTCTAGGGCTGTTCTTAAGTTAAGGGCATCAGTTCTAGCATTTGATAAGCTATCAGCAATCCTTAACAAAAGAGTGCTTAAATCTAAGTGCATACTCACAGCATTAGTCCTTGGAATAGTTCTTGGATATTTGTGTTCATTTCATTGCGAAGTACAAGGAAATGTGAGATAAATTGCTTTACAATCTGTTCAATGAAAACTGTGTGGTTAGTAATGGTTCTTTGCATATTCTTTAATATGATAATTTCATTAGAGAGGTTAGCTGAATCTGTACTGGACTGTTGTTCAAGATCTAATATTTTGCCTTTAGCTTCCAGTAGATCTCGACTAGTTAAAGTACCAAACACAGTATGAAGGATACCCCCTCCAAAATCAAACCAGGCTTGTTTATGCCTAATAAAAGTTTTATGTGCCAAAAGCTTTAAAAAACAGTATCTTGTTCATAATTGGCAAATGTAGACTCTACCTGCATTTTGACTGTGATCCAGTTATTATACCAAGATATAACCATTTCCAAAATTGTATCATTACCCTTAACTGAATGAATTAGGTCAATTTGCTTCTTTACAGAACTGAACTGTTGCTAGATTTCACTCAGATTGTACTTGAGGACAAGTTTTGTATTACTTTTTGAAACTACCATGTCTGATCGTGGTTCAAACAAAACACGTGCACTCTGTGGTACTATTACTACAGCATTACTAGAATATGCTTTCATAGCAAGCATTAGAATAAAAATGAACATGGTTAATTAGTTCTAAATACTAGAGTTAACAATGAACATAAAATAAATTAGTCTCTTGGGGTAACCTGTGGAATAAAAGGTTTAGTTTCACTTGTGCACTGTGCAATAGCTTCAATACTAAATTTTCACAACACATTCACATAAGCACATGGTTGACATAAACACTCTCACACACTACACATGTTTATGCAGATTGTAGGGGTATCTGGAACAGGATCGCTTAGAACATGATGATGCCTCAGCCTTGAAGTATGGACTGCGACCTCGCCATTCTCGCTTCCTGGGTTTGAGAACAGCAGGTCTGGCTCTCGGTTGGTCCTCGTTGTCTTGTGATACTACAGGAAATCTACCCAGAAAATGCTTTACGTGATTGACATGAATGACAATCGAATGAAATGGCAGTTGGAGCTTAAGAGTGACTGGTGACAACACCTCCAAGATTGGATATGGTGATTTCCAAAACTTCTTAAACTTTTTGACTTGACTCTTCTTTAACATCACGTTGCTCAGATACACAAGATCTCCAACTCGATACTGTGGCACTGCTGCTTGGTGGTTGTGTTGTCTTGCTTGCTGAAGAAAGGATTGATGATTCCGCTGTTTCACCCCCCTCCATGCTTCCTTTAGCTTGCGTGCTAGATCCCTTATGTGTTCATTGCTGATTCCGGCAGTCGATCATGCAAAGTCCAAGGGTGAATGCATTGTTCTTCTGTAGACAATCTCATATGGACTTAGGCCAGTTGAGCTGTGCATTTTGGTATTCTAACAACTTACCAAGCATAGTAAACAAGCATCCAAACTGTCGTGTTTGCTGCTCACATAACGGCTAACCATTTTAATTATTGTTCTGTGGACTTGCTCGACTCTTCCATTTCCTTCAGGGTGTGCTGGTGTAGTCCTTAATTGAGTTATTTGCATGAGCTTACAGGTCTGTTTAAGTAATTCACTCATAAAATTCGTTCCTTGATCACTAAATATACTTAATGGTGATCCGAACTTAAGAATCCATTCTTTTACAAAAACTTTAGCTATAGTCTCAGCGCTCTGATTAGGTATTGGTATCATGAGAAGGTATCTAGAGAAATGATCTAACATTGTCAATATGTATCTGTTTTCATCTTTAGTCTTAGGCAACGGTCCTATGACATCTAGTCCTACTTGTTCAAATGGTTCACTTGTTTCTGGCAGTTCTTGCAATGGCACTGTACTTTTTCCTACATTGTTCCGTCTGTTACAGGAATCGCATTGTGAAACAAACTTGAAAATGTCAACTTTGTGGCTTGGCCACTAAAACATTTGAGCTATTTTAATGTTTGTTGCTTTTTTACCGCAATGTCCTGATAATAAAGAATCGTGTTGCTGTATGAATATGATGTTGAACTAAATGAGTCACAGGTAAATTTGCATGTTTTTGGAATAAATCTGCATACTACAGCAAAACAGGTGCTAAAATCTTCCGTTCATCAGCTGTCAAATGTCCAATCTTTTCCCAAATCTTGCGCTTCAGTTCATTATTAACTTCGTCTCCTCGTTGCAATTTTGCGCTACTGTTACAAAAATCTGTGTTTATAACTGCAGCATCTGTTACCTCATCTGGAATCTGTATTACATCATTTTTACTTATGCTCTACACTTGAGCAACTTTTGTTCCTCGTGACAAAACAACATCTTCATTGCTCATATTTGTTATTGTAGCGACACCTACACTTCTAGCAACATAACAATGCATTGTATCCAATAACTCACTTTTTTTGGATTGCTCAATTAATAACAAAGTTCCTTCCTTGCAGCGGGTTGACTTAACTTCAATGTAGATTGTCTTTCCTGCTCCCTTGGGAATTTGCTGAAGCTGATCAATTTGAATATCGACTCGGACGGTTTGAACTGATGCACCGTTCGGGCGGACCATTCCCACGATGTCAGTGTTGCTGCTCCTTTGAGTATGATCTGAAGAACGATTTCCTAGGTTGTAGTTACTATGGCCTAGTCTGATCTTTCTTTCTGTGAAAAATATCTCTGCTTTGTTAGCAGACAAGAAATCAAATCCAAGTACACCATCATAACATGTTTCATTATTTGAAACTACTTGCACCCTTGCTGTATTTATCTCTATTTTCACCTTCATCTTGGCCTTGGCCAAGCATTAATTCTACGTCAACTTCTCCATAGTTATGTAGCTCTCCACCATTTAACCGTCGAACTTCTAATAGCGGCGATTTCAATTTATCCCGTTTATCTATGCAACACCACATTAATGAGGTCTGTGCTCCTGTGTCAATAAGTAGTGTGATGTTTCTCTGACGATATACAGCACCTATCACGAAGTCATTTTCAGTCTGATTTTTGCTGGAACTAACAGGAATCACTGTCTCTGGGAAGGGGTGGACGGAGTGTGTAACGACAACTGTACATATAATAATTTTTTTCTTTATGAATTTAGATAAATTAATGTAAGCAATGTTTTGAACTTTTTTTTCGGTTCGTATCGTTATGTTAAAGAGACTGTGAGCAACTTTTGAAATGAATATTATTATTTATGTTAGATTTCAAATAATGTGGTAATCAAAGGAAAGTGTATTTAATGTTAAAACTATTGTAAGATGTGAAAATTGTAATTTATACACTTGGTCCATACGTAGGTAATGCATTAGGATATGTGTAGTAGAAAACCTGTGGTGAATACCCTACCTGTAGGGGAGCGGGAAAAGGTGGAGGCAGGTGAGGTGGGAAAACGCACACTGGCGCGGTTCGGCACAACGGAAGCAGTATTACAGTCAGAGGCGAGCAACAGTCGGAGTTGGGCATTGTTCGGAAGTACACGTACTGTACCGAGGAGGCTACCCAGGAAAAGTGGATTCCATTGAGCCTCGGATGAACCGATTCCGACGACTACTTGGCATGGCTATATTCTGAGGCACAAAGTTGGAAAGATAATGACGCTAAGAAGAAGGAAAGTGCCGCTGCAGTGAGAGCCTTAGCCGTGCTGGCATGTGTGCCGTGCTTCTCGCTATCTCGCTGCCCGCCATCCGCTGCACCGACTTGCACAGGTCAAACATTTATTTCATCTTTAGAAGTGTATCTGTGTGGACCAGTGTCGAAAATGTTTCTGACTGTTCAATAATAACGTGACTTTTACCAGCATTGCCTTAGCCGTGACTTATCCTGATCACTGACCTAGACAGGGTCCTTACCTCGTATTGTGCAACCCGAGTATCCTGAACTGAAAGTTTAATGTTAGTGTTAATGAAAATTATTGGCAGATTAATCTATGCCATAAAGGAGTCTAAAGTTCTGTGTGTTATTGCAAATGTTGGTAAAGAACAAAAGCATGACTAAATTGGAAGAGAGGTTTTTGAATTGAGTTAGCGTTGTTATTTAATTAATTTGAGACAGAAATAATGACAGTTAAATTATTCAGAAGTAAGACAAAAGAGTAGTTATCCATAGATTGATAATTTTGAGTGTTAATTTGCCTTCAGTACTTAATAGTTTCAGTTTAACGACCATAACAGTTTCAGGGTCCCCCCCCCTCCCTTCTCTTGTCCATTCTTTCAAACCTTGAAATGTGTTGATCAGATTTGACCAGTAAATCTAAGTCTATATTAATCCTAAGTGTATTAGTGCTTTTCCATCATTAATAGTGATATTGTGTGTGTACTTTCAAGATTGTCGATGCTAGGGCAATCTATGCCCGATTTCAGTCTGCTCAACATACAAAATGCAGTTCGTAGTAATCATTACTGTGTGGTGTTGTGTAATTTTAGCTCGTCCAAATTAATACAAAAGGAGAAAACTTTAGTTCAGTGGATTTTTTTTGGTTCCAAACTTTGCCATATAACGCAATGTTACTACGTGTAGTTATGCTTGTACATGCACCCACTTGTACAAGGAAAAACTCACTCATTGCCTAAGTAGGCTGGCGACCGAATTATTAATTATAGGTAGCATCTACTGTGTGTACTTCTTGTCCATGCGAACGAGTAATTATACTTTACATTTGCTTGATGCATCACTGTAGTTATTGACTGAGTATAAGTCCGATCTTGCTTCTATTAGGTACACGCGGTCAACTAATGTACTAAAATCCTTGTTTGTAAGGTGAAGCCCGTGAACTTATCGCAGTACAGGCTTTATAGAGCTAATGTACGTCCGAGCAGGGCGGTAGCGTTACAAGTGGCTTCCCGGTGACAGGACATCCAGTTGTTGTCAGTTACAAATTAATGTAAAGATCGAACAGTGGATGTTCAGTGGCACGAATAGCAATAAAGTTCAGTAAAAATAAACTGCAGTGGGAGTCAAGTATAATAGTGTGGTGTAATTGGTATTCAATATGGACAGGAATGTAGGCAGGGTAGATGCGCCAAGCGAAATGGAGAATGCGGCTGGCAGTAGCCGGAGTTTACGCGGCCAGATAACAGATGGCGTTAGCGGAAGACAATTGGCGTACATACAATACCATGAACACGTCAACAAACAGATTGAAATGTCGAGATCGTCTCGAACACAACAAGGGACAAAACAGAAAGAAGAGGGTGACTTTGTAGATGATAGTGGGTACGTGAACGAATCCACTGACATGTTTGATTCACCACAGATAAAGAAAGAACCGAAAGAAACTTCTGAAGTAGAATCGGAACAAATCGATCCTGTAGAACAAAACAGTATAAAAATTTTAAGTATGAACGACTTATTTGAACAATTAACCAAACAAATTGCAGGACAGAATGAGCAACTTCAAAAACAAGTCGGCAATCAGGTTAATCAGCTCAAAACACACATTGACAAGCAACTCAAAACACAGGGACGTCAGCTCAAAACACACATGGATCAAATTAAAGCACAGGTCAAAGGACAGGGAATTAAAATTAGTAAACAAATAGAACAGGTAGAACAAAAAGTGGGTAATTTAAGTTCTGTGGTAAATACTCTGAAATTTGAAATTGATACCATTAACAAAAATATGGATACTATGCAGGAGGAAATTGGAAACATTAATAGTAGATTCGATGTTGAAATTCTCAACATCCAAGAGAAAGTAGAACCTCTGGTTGAAACTAAGGTAGACGAAAAAGTTTTCGGTCTCAAAACTGAGATCGTAAACGAATGTCAACACGGGATATCACAATTGAAAAAGGTAGTTTTAGACACTGAAAGGGATTTAAGTAAAAAAGTAACCGGATGTGTTCAAAATTGTGAACAAAATACTACGAAAATTCAAGGCAGAATTTTCGATCTGGAGAGCAAAATTAAAGATAGGCCTGGTGTTGTCTGTAATGGCACACCAATTACGAAGCTGTTAGAAGGCGAGGAACGCTTCGATCCAGCCAAGAAACATAACGGGTGGCATCCGTTAGATTTTATTAAAAATTGTAAGAGAGTATTTCCTGAGCACTGATCAGGAAAAGATAAACGTTGTAATTAGCGCCTTAGCGGGTGATGCTAAGCGCTGGGGAATAAATTTAAATACCGAACGAATGACGTTCGAAGAATTTAGGCAAAGATTTACGTAAGAATATTGGGCTGAACAAAAGCAGGACCATTTATGGCGGGAGTTCATCATGGCCAAACAGCATGATAACAGGGGCAGGAACTCTTTGAAAGATTTCTGCGAGTATTGGTACCGGAAATTAACGCATTTAAGAGGCCGAAGGTCAGATTCAGAAATTATCTGGGAGTTATATAAAAAGCTTCCAGAAGATTCAAAGAGGTATGTAGGAAGCAGTCATCGCAGCTTCCAAGCATTTCTTGAAAGAGTTGAAGACGAAGATCATTGGCGCGAAAGTCGTGCCAATTATCAAAATTTTGGTAACCGTAATAACCGACACAATGACGAACGAAATGACGGTGATGGATTTCGCGTCAATGTAATACAGAGAGGAAGAGGCAGAGGAAGAGGCAGAGGAAATTATCCAGGTCGCGGTCGAGAGTATACCGTGCAAAATAATAACGACGCGGGAAACTAATTTCCGCGAACGTTGCGGGCCAAACGGAAGTGGACAATACATACCGGCCCCGATTTAAGAAAAGATACCGGACCGACCGTAATGTAATGAGACAGGCTAGGGACGGACATGGAACGCCGCAAAGTGTTGTGGCGAAACAAGCGTCAGGTGCGAGCCAGAATGAGTCATCTCTGCCGCACAGAGCGCTACATGTTAACAGGCGAGTGGAGCATCAGAGGGCAATGGCCCAGCCTAGCAGAACATCTGTTCGGAAAGAAGCTGCTAGCAATACGGCAGCAGTAGATACAAACATAGCCGTCAGAGCTAATGAAAATTTTACGAGTGATAATTCCATGGCAAAGGAAACAATAAATGAAACTGTGAATACACAGAGAGGTGCGGTTAGCAGTGTTCGCAATGAGATAAAAGGCGAGGATGAATTAGCAGAAGTAACTGATTGGCGTGTGCAGATCGATGATCTGTACAAGGGCCTAAAGCAATGTGAGTGGGAGGATTTTAAAAGGGAGTATGAGGCGAAGAAATTAGTTGGTGGAAAGAGAGATAGTAGGGACGTCCATAAAGTGACGTGGCCCAAATTTGAAGAGGGGAGAATAAATAGCGCCGCGCAAAGTACGCATGCTGCCGATAGGAGGAAGGTTAATGATAGGAAGGATTTGGAGGATGAAATCCTCAGCATTGACGAAGAAATAACTTCTGCTAACAG